>NC_056737.1:944615914-944983854 GCF_019279795.1 Protopterus annectens | reverse complement strand
AAAATTTTATCCCCTTTTAAAATACAAGGACTCTCTACACTCGCACTGCATGCTGTTGAGCAAAACATATCCTGCATGCTGACACCTGTGAGAGGACTCTTTGTATTGTGATACTGTACTCCACCATCAACCACTAACGACTATGTTCCATATTGCTGTTGGTGTGTGTGTGTGTGTGTGTGTGTGTGTGTGTGTGTGTTAACTTGAATGTGCAGTGTATTAGTGTGCATGTGTTAATGTGTTCATGTGTACATGTGTGCATGTGTGCATGTGTTCATGTGTTTATGTGTTCAAGTGTGCATGTGTTCATGTGTTCATGTGTTCGTGTGTTCATGTGTGCATGTGTTCATGCGTGCATGTGTGCATGTATGCATGTGTTCATGTGTTCATGTGTTCATGTGTGCATGTGTGCAAACATCCTGTACAGATGGTAAAGTGTGCTTCCTGTCTCCCTCTGACAGGTGCTGAGGTAATGTTGGATGGGTGCAGCGGGGAACCTGAGGTCACTGCCACTAATAGTGACCATGATGATACATGTGTAGTGGCACTGGCATGTTTGACAGGGTCTGTCGGCGGTCCACCAATCGACAGTACACAGCTTTCCACAACATCTATGTGCACATATGTACTGCCATTACATCCCTCAACACCAATGGCCTTAGGTGAGGAACAGCATATGATAGGCATTGACGAGGAAAATGTAGTATCCATGGCACATGCAACCCCACACAGCAGCCATGCCCAGACACAGAGAATGGTACCACTTAGGCATTATGTCCAGGGGTTTTCCTGGGAGCATCGCTGGCCATAATGCCCCTGGCGGGCGTGCCCGCACAGGTCTCACAACCTCAGGTATGTTCTGGGCTGTGATGCAAGCACAGGAACGTATGGAACGGTACACCAGGCAGGGACTAAGGGCACAGAGGGCTCATAACACCGCGATCAATGACAGTATCCATGACCTTGCTGGTGCCATCCGCAATTACACCAATATCATTGATAGACGTTGGGGGGAGACACTAGATGTCCTCCGCAATGTTATGTCCATGTGCCAGGACAGTGCAGGACAGCTGGGACATCAACATGGATGTATGCCAGCAACATCCTCAGCTGGCAGCCGACACAGACAACAACCAAGTGCCAGCCACTCCCGTAGTGCCAGTACCAGCCCCAGCAATGTTGTGACTGCGCTGTCAGTAGACCATCCAAGATGACCACGTGCACGTGGCTCTGGCCAGTTCCAGCAGGGACATGGGTCCAGTCAACATCCCTCTGCCTCTGACGATAGTACTCAGTCTGGCTTAGTACCCGATACAGGCCGTGTCACCCCTGGCAGGCACAGGTACTGTGTCCGTGGCCAGAGACAGTGATCTGTACAGCCTGGAAGGTACAGTCTGTGGCTGTTCCACAAACTCCTGTATTTGGCAGCCACAAGGGGGTACTGTGTGCAGGCAGACACACACACACATACTACCAACACGTACGGCTAACACACACACACATCACATCAACACTGACTCATACTGTACTGTTGTCCCTCACACACACACACACACACACACACACACACACACACACACACACACACACACACACACACACACACACACGCACACACACACACATATACATGTTGATTGGATGGGTCATTGTCGCGTTCTAGAAAACAACCACACACCCTGTGCATATGATGAAACTGTGCCACATCCTGTCATCTGTGACATTGATGCAGGAACAGGATAACACAGTGCTGATGCACAGGGTGACCTAATAGCAGTGTAGCAATGTTAGCATGTTGTGAACAGTAATGGGTAATGATATCCTTGTAGGTGTATCTGAGCAGGCATGATGCATCCCAGCAGTGATTATCAATTTCGTATTGTATACATCAGTGTTAATCCCAAACATGGATTGTCCACACATGTGACAGTTGGCTGATGTGTGCGGTACTGGCAGCATGTGTTGTTGAGTGGATGTAATGTCTATGAAGTGTGCTGTACAGATTCCAAGGTGTACATTTGTGAACATGGTGGAGGTGCACTGTTTGCATGTATGTGCATGGTGGGCACATGTAAAGGGTGACATGCCCTGTATTACAGTGTTAATACTTCATCTTTCCTATTGGTGTCCAATATGCATGTCACTGCACATATGTCACAACTTGGATACATGTGTGTATGACATTGTATGACACTATGCTGTGGGTGATACTGTTGATATTGGTCATTGGTTAGCAGTCTGGTAGTGTACATAACCTCAACAGCCTGATTTTAACCAATCGTTAAATGATGTCTTGACAACTGACACACAGCTGTAGGATACACAGTAGCATTAGAATCTTTCTGGTTTTGTACTATACCAGTTACCAGTGGTAATGACCACCACAGATTCCCGTGACCACTCCTGTTTGGCATGTGTCTGTCCTAGGTACACACAGACACACTAGTAATATGTACATCCACATCTGGTGATGCATACAGTGGCCTACAAAGCATTCCCCGGATTAGACACCTATCTTCCATGAGGGTATCATACAGACACATACCTGTTGACAAACACATGTTGCGAAGCTCTGATCCAACAACAGCATAGTCATTCACATTTGCTACACATAGTATCCTGATTGTACTACATTGGTAGTAGCATACAAAGTGTAGCAGGGGTACAGATGTGTACAGACAGCCAAATGTGATTTCATCTGTCCTTTGATATCCACATCTCCAAAGCTATGCTGATGCCCCTCAGTGTATCACACAAGTAATAAGGTGTCTGTATGCATATACACGGGGTTGTTGTATACCTACCATGAATGGCCATTATGGACAGACTGTGTTGTGTTTGGGCATGTCTGTCATATGCCACAGGCATACACCCACACTCACACTATTCTATAACAACTGTCATGTGTGTGTGTGTGTGAGACACAGATGACCTAGGGCACAGCTCACTACAGTGGCTGACCTTGTCACATACATACATATGTGAGCTACGGTCCAAGAAACAGCAGCAAAAACTGTCAATGGTAACAGATGTAGTTGTGTTGACAGCAGGCTTCACACCTCTGACGTGAATGAGATCACATGTACATATATGTCCTGTCCACACAGTTACCACTTTAGGTCACATGTACATATGTGTATTTGCCACACAGATACCTGCAGTGAGCAATGCACATACTGTTGTTTTACTGATATGTCATACAGTAGTAGTAGCAAAACACACAATGCTTTGCTCAACAGTGTCACACACGCACACTCAACAATTGCAGGATTAAAAACCCTACCTACCTATGCCATAGCACTAGACACATATGCATTACCACTATGCGCCATATGCTTTACTGGGAGTTTTCATTTCCACTGCTGTTTTTGTGGGATACTGACATCATCAAACCAGCAAAAGAGGTATTCACTTCTTTCAATGTGTTTTCACATTCTCAAAAAAGGCCACTTCTCTCATAGGATTACACACACACATACACCCCCACATACACATATTCACACTCAGCATTTTTAGAATTCAAACCCTTACCTAACTATGTTATGATGCTAGTAAAATACACATTAACATGATGCGCTATATGCTTTAGTGGGTATTGTAATGTCCACTGCTGTATTTGTGGGAGACTGACAGCATCACACTTGGCAAAGAGGTATTCACCTCTCCTAATGTGTTTCCACAGTCTCCAAAAAGGCAACTCCTCTCAAAGGCAATCGCATACACACATTCATACTCAGCATTTATAGGATTCAAACCCCTACCTAACTATGTTATGACACTAGCGGGACACGCATTAACATGACGCGCTATTTGCTTTACTGGGTGCATTTGTTTCCAATGCTTTATTTGTAGGATGCTGACATCATCACACTTGGGAAAGAGGCATTCACCTCTCCTAATGTGTTTCCACAGTCTCCAAAAAGGCCGCACCTCTCAAAGGCAATCTCACACACATTCACAGGATTTAAACCCCTACTTACCTATGTTATGACATTAGTGCGATAGGCATTAACATGACGTGCTATTTGCTTTACTGGGAGCATTCATTTCCAATGCTGTATTTGTAGGATGCTGACATCATCACACTTGGCAAAGTGGTATTCACCTCTCCTAATGTGTTTCCACAGTCTCCAAAAAGGCCACTCTTCTCAAAGGGAATCTCACACACACACAGTATTTGCAGGATTTAAACCCTACCTAACTATGCTATGACACTAGTGAGATACGCATTAACATGAGCCACTATTTGCTTTACTGGGAGCATTCATTTCCAATGCTGTATTTGTAGGATGCTGACATCATCACACTTGGCAAAGTGGTATTCACCTCTCCTAATGTGTTTCCACTGTCTCCAAAAAGGCCATGCCTCTCAAAGGCAATCTCACACACACACACAGGATTCAAACCCCTATCGAACTATGTTATGATACTAGTGAGATACGCATTAACACAATGCGCTATTTGTTTTACTGGGAGCATTTTTTTCCAATGCTGTATTTGTAGGATGCTGACATCATCACACTTGGCAAAGTGGTATTCACCTCTCCTAATGTGTTTCCACAGTCTCCAAAAAGGCCACTCCTCTTAAAGGCAATCTCACAAACACACATTTCGAACCCCTACTTAACTTTGTTATGACACTAGTGAAATACGCATTAACACAACGTGCTATTTGCTTTACTGAAGCATTAATTTCCAATGCTGTATTTGTAGGATGCTGACATCATCACACTTGGCAAAGTGGTATTCACCTCTCCTAATGTGTTTCCACAGTCTACAAAAAGGCCACTCCTCTCAAAGGAAACCTCATACACACACACATTCATACTCAGCATTTGCAGGATTCAAACTCCTACCTAACTATGTCATGACACTAGTGAGATACACATTAACATGCCACACTACTCGTTTCCCTGGGAGGAGTCATTTCCAATGCTGTATTTGTAGGATGCTGACATCATCACACTTGGCAAAGTGGTATTCACCTCTCCTAATGTGTTTCCACAGTCTCCAAAAAGGCCACTCCTCTCAAAGGCAATCTCATACACACACACACTCAGCAATTTCAGGATTCAAACCCCTACCTATGTTATGATAGTAGTGAGATATGCATTATCACGATGCACTACATGCTTTACTGTGTGGTTGTTATTCACATGCTATATTTATAGGTTGCTGACATCATCAGACAGGACATGGTAATGTGTGTGCACTTAGTGTTATGCAACCCCAGGAATGAACCTTGTGGGTCAGCAGGTGTGAACATCTTGAACAGGAATACACAATTCATAGCGTGTGTGATCTATCTGTGGACAAATTACCATTCCTTCATATGACAATACATATTCATGCACGGATTGTTGGTTTTGTGGATACAACATGTGTCTGTGATGTTGGTAAAGGGCTATTCAAAGTCTATGTGGGACCTGTGTTGCTCCTTTCAGTGATGTATGTCCTGGGTGGCTGCCTTGTAAGAAATCTAGCAGGTTTGGGGAACATGATGTGCTCATTAACACACCACAGATGTTTGGGTTGTGTGTTTGTTGGTTTACAATAGCTCTGTTCCTGACTGCAATCATGATGGACTCCATGGACTAGCATTTAGGACTTTGCAGGCTTATAGGAGTATAGTTCCCATGGTGTATTGTGCACCAACACTTGTGGGGTGTGTCACATATTGCTGTAACACATTCAATGGTGTAAGATCCTGTAGAGAGTGTGAGGCTCAACAGACTGTTCAGATGCAGAGTCTGTTCTGTTGTTCACTTATGACACATATGGGGAAACAATGTTATCCACGTGATGGGATTCATTTGGCTTTGGGAGGACCAGTTTACACATTCTACATGTGATATCTCCTGGTATGATGTTAGGCCGTTTTGTCACTGGGAGGTGGGTATGTATGTATGGGCCTGTCTGACAGGATGTCAACATTGTCAGTCAGGTACAGTTGACCCTGACTCAGGACATATATGACTGTACATCAATATTTCTGACATAGCTGAAGGAGGTGTAATGTTTCTGTCTGTACTCCTTCACAGATTATCTTTCTACAGCAACAACAAACCTGAACACTAAACCCCTGTTATACTCTTTTACACACTTCACACACTACTGATCCTTTGTGATCAGTCGACAGTGTATGTCATCATTATATGCTGGCATGTCCAAAGATCGGTTTCATGTGTACTCTCCAGTCCAGCTGGTGCATATTGGAATTTTGACACATTGTTACAACTGCCTTATGTACACAGGGAACACTGTTCTCCTACCACTAAACTCAGATACATGTGAGAGGTGCAATTGTATAGACAGACAGGAGGCTGAGCTCTCCCAAGCCATGACTGGTACAGTCTATCAGGTGGTGAAGGTAACCACACACACCACACATCCAGTCGTACATGGACCTACGACAACAGCAAACCATATACATTGACACACAAAGACATACTTGGAGCACCTAAATATACTCTGCCTAAGCAGCAGAGACATCCAAAGCAGACACACAAACAACAGCTAACACACAACCATACACACATATCACATAGTTCACAAAGTCATTGTGCCACACAGTCACTGCCCTTAGGCCTACACAACACACCTCATACACTTGTATTAGGTGACTGTAATTGTCGGTCACACTGACATCCCACTCATCAGGCTGAACAAGGTGAAGGTCACTTTGTGCTGTGTGTCGGGTGCCAGGATCTGCCACATGACACATGCACTCTTGTCAGTCCACTGCAAGTACAAATATGGCTCCATCATTGACCATGCTGGTGTGTAAACCGTCAGACGTTCCTCCCTGGACTACATGACTAGAGATATAGAGGAGATCTCTGATCATGTAGCCCAGGCCAGTATGACCCTGACCTTGTCTAGCATCTTACCCTCACCAAGTACTATGTCACAGTACACAGATGAACCGATCACTTTTAACAGTTGCCTAACATATTGTTGTCATTCACAGGGGATCCAGTGTCTGTCAGCCTGGGATTACATGCTCAACATGCCACGTACATTTGCTATGGACGCCATGCACCTGTAACCCCCTAGGCTTTCACAGACTGCTTTAGGCTCTTGACACACACATATTGGCTGTTTGAAGTGAGGCTCAGAAGACATAACCACAGCCATAGATGTTACAGGGTAAAGGAAACGGAAAGTGATGGTACTCAACAACTGATGTCTAACCCTCAGAATGCATGCACTCAGGACTCACATCAGTATGGAGTCTGTCGATATATGTGCAGTAACAAACACCTGGTTCAGGCTCACAAAAGCACAGCAGCACTACCAGGTTTTACTTCATATCATGGTTTTCGGACACAAGACTCAGACCGGACAACAACAATAGGGGAGGGGGTATCCATATACATCATTCATACACACACCTACGGGTTGGTAGCACTACACAAAGTATCGGGGAATGTACATGTGCAACTGACAGTGGGCCAAACTGCATTTCAGTTTGTAGGCTGCTACAGACCACACTCCCAAACTTGGGAACAACACTCATTATTCCTGGGAACACTGGGGAATGTGAAGGTCTCACCAAGCACCATTATATTGTGTGACTTCAAATACACAAACATTGACTGTGTATACTACTCAAGCACTGACACCCTCACACAACAGTTGCTAGGATTGTTACACTCAAATGCTATGGCAGACCTGGTCAATGCAACCACAGGGGGTTAAAACATGTGGGAGCTGATCATCACCAACATGGGGACTCTATGTTCCACACCAGAGGTATACTCGTCATTGTTGATGTCAGAACATACATTCATCTCACTACACATACATATCTCATACACACACACACACACACACACACACACACACACACACACACACACACACACACACACACACACACACACACACACACATCCTATGTGATCTCAGTGACGTACTTCTCATGAGCAAACATCACACTTGTACAAACCGAGGCAGTATCCCTCAATGACCCTGGGACAGTGTTAATTACGGCTCAGACCACTTAATCCTTTACAAGCCCATTCTATGGACAACTACTGGAATGCATGGATCATGTTATCCCAGATAACTACAAGACTCACTCCTCCAAAGGTGGGGGACCTGTCTGGTGGACCACGGCCATTAATGAGCTATACAAGGACAGGAGGAGGCTACTACATTATAGAGCACAATCACAATCAGGAAGGCATCTCTGATCAGTACTATGGTATAGCTACGATCACTTGTTGATTCATCTAAGGCCCACTTCTAACGGACACTTGCAACAGACACTATGGACAATCACAAGGCCTTATTTAGTTATGTCAGGGACCTCGGTGGGAACTCACAGATATGCTGTGAGTTACTGCATAATTACAAATGATACAGTGAACCCACTGACATTAAGAACAGCCTGGACAACAGATTCAGTGGGAATGTTTCCCCACCATCCCCCCTGCAGTGCACATGTCCATCACAACAGGGTGTAGCCTCCTGACATCACAGATGAACAGGTGTGTGCTGCCCTCTCCATAGCAGACAACACAGCATCAGTGGGACCAGATGGTGTCCCAGACTGCGGCTTACACGAGATTCATGACAAACTTCACACTTACATTATGTCACTGTTCAATATCACAGTTACTACAGGATATGTACCCATGGAATGGCGTACAGCTACAGTGTACCCACTCCACAGTGCTGGTGCCACAAGGGACCCTGGACATTATCCCAATATATGCCTAACTATCCTGGTCTGCTAAGCTATGGAATGTATCATCATGGAACACTTACACATAGACATTGTGAACCTACAGACACTGGATCTTACACAATTTGGTTTTGTTGTGGGCAGATCTTGCCTCTTGCACCTGCTTGATGTCTTTAAACAGTTAACAGGTCCATAGACATACAGAGGATTGTCCACACAGCCTACCTGGAGCTCACACACCAGTTCAACACAATACCCCACTCGGTCTTTATATATTAGATCACCGGATTCAATATCTACACATATGTCACAAGATGGATTGCTAACTGGATCATGGATAGCACACACATGGTCAGTATTGCAGGTGCCATGTCTGACTATACACCAGCTACACATGGCATCCCACAGGGCTCAGTCCTGGGACCTCTGTTGTTCTGTATATATTTCTGAGCTGTACTGGCTAACACAGGAGGAATATGGCTGACCATGTTTGCAGATGACTGCAAACTGTGTGCCATAATGGACTCCACAGCTGGCACAAGCATCCTCAGAAAGGGTCTCACAGAGATGGATGACTGGTGCCAGAGCCATGGCCTACAGCTACCTTCCTTTAGATGCATAGTCATCATCTTTGGTAGTAACATCGTGCTCACACATTACCACATAGGTGATGATACATCACGTACAGTGTGTGTGATTTATGATTTGGGGACATGAATACTTAGTACTCTCGCCTTTGACATTCACGTTGCCAATGTTGTTGGACACACCTTCTATTTAGCCCACCTTATCCCATACGGTTTTACATCCAAATCAGGTGGGGTCATTGTGACCCTATACTCATCAGGCACATGCTTGGATACAATGCCCCGTTACAGATGTACCTTACCCAACACCTGCAGCAACTGGAATGTACACAAATGTACATAACAAAGTGGATCTAGGGACTCACACAGATTGTATGCACAGTTTGGCTATGGTGATGCCAGCTCTCCTCAGTTGCTTACTGCCTACTTGGATGAAGTCTGTGCCTTTTGTTTGAAGCCATGTCCATCACAGCATTGATGGACAGGCTCCACATGAGGATATCAAAGTTCCTTACAGCTACATGCTCCAGGGGCAATTACTTCAGCAATAATGTTAATAGGACATGCTGGAGGGGCAGATTCCCATCACAGAGGCTCCACAAACTCGGGAATGTGATCATAGTGCCACATACGCAAAGACCCATGCTGACCACCTACAGGTGACATCTTCACAGGTGGATGGGTGATCGTATGTTTAGCCCTGTGATATGTTATGGGTCCCTGCTAGACAGAGGCAGAATGACATGAACATATGTGAGATATCTTGTGTGACCTACTATTAACAGGCACAGTCTACTGATCTAGCAGGGTTGCAAAATACAAACACACTCTGGCTAGGCTTCTACCTACCCTAGGCCAGATAGCCTAGTGTCAACCTCTGAACCTATGCTAATGTTTGGGATGCACATTGTTCAGTGATGGTACTGATTGCAGGTTTTGTTTCTTCTTTGCTTTACCACTTTCTATGAACAACCTAGGTATCTGCATAACATATTTAATTGCGACAGGATTTCACTATATTATATATGTGTCTGTTGTCATATCACTGTGTGCACATGGCGGATTGGTGAGTAGTGTGAGGTTCCTGGGTTGACACATGCAACTGAGGGATATTTGTGGCCCACTGCTGTGCTCAAACATGCCCTAAGTGTGTGAGCATGCCCAGTTCAGACTTTCAGTGTTTTGTTACCTGACATTTGACTCATATATTCAAGTGTGTAAGCATGCCCAATGTGACCTTGCAGTATGTTGCTGTCTGAGGTCCACTACATTTGTTGTTGTGTGTGAACATTACCAATATTAACATTTATACTATATGTGTGTTGAATATCAGGTTCTATTATTACTGCAGGCCTCACCTTTGTGTCTTAACTCAACAGGGATTATGCTATGCCTGCAATGTTTCCATGAGATACTTAGCATTGACTTATCAACATTTTTTTCATACGAGCTGACCATTGACATACTGTCATGGTTTAGTGGCTTACTATGACTATAGTGCACTGTATCCTGCGTTCGAGGACTGTCACTGCTTCATATTTTCATACATGCCAGAACATTCTGCTTCAAGAAAAGTGAAGCAAATATGAACATGTTAACCTGCTTTTGCTGAACTATGCCCACATTTGACCAGACTTGCACAACATTGCTCAATGTTGACTAACATTGCTGGACAGTGCACAATATTGCTCAACATTGCCTGTAGTTGTGCTACTTAGTGAGTGCAATTTTGTTTACATATACTAAATAGTGGTGAGAGCTGTTTAGCAGTGCTTTATATTGCTTAACACATAGCAATCATGCCAAAGGTGGTGCTGCAGGGCTGCCTATGTCGGATGCACATTTTACACTCCCTATACATGTTTGTTAACAGGTAGTGTCAAGTTAGGCATCCCTTTTACTATATGTGTGAGTCGGAGAGAGGTATCATTTCCAGGGTTCCTAATGAGCCAGTGTATATGCTATGCATTGCCTCTTTGCCAAGGCCAAAGCATACTGGGTACACCACCTTCTGCCTACTGGGGCAGGCTCAGGTTGTTCCTCCTCTGAGTCACACTCTGCCTGTGATGGCCTTGGCATTGGTGGGGGGTTGTTGGGCCCGGCCCTATGCTGCTCCTGCTGCAGCTGTTTTCACAGGATCATATTGTGTAGCATAGCACATATCATGACTATATGGGTACATGTAGTTGGTGAGTACTGCAAGGCTCCACCAGATGTGTCCAGGCACCGAAACCATGACTTGAGCAGCCCAAACACACGCTTGATTACATTTCATGTTTGTGCGTGTGCCTCATTATGGCGTTCCTGTTCAGGTGTGTGTGCATTTCTGATGGGTGCCATCAGCCATGGCTCAAGTGCATATCCAGCATCCTCCACTAGGTGACCATGAGGGATGTCCCCATTGGGAAATGTCTGGTACAGCTGTGTCAGATGCCAGATATGGGAGTCATGGTAGCTTCCAGGGCAGCCAGCATACACATTCATTATTATGCCCTGGGAATCACACATGACCTGGCAGTTGATGGAGGGGTAACCCTTGCGGTTATAGTAGACCCTACCCTGCTCACCGGCTGGTGCTTTGATGCGAATGTGCGTGCAGTCTATTGCACCCACTACCTTAGGGTATTCTGCTATTTGGTGGAAGAGACGCATATTGCTGGCCAACGCCTCACTGGCGTTGGGAATATATATGTGGTCCCCGAAATGTGCTAACATGGCATCCAGGAACTGGTGGAGTACCCTGGATGCTTATGCCTGTGAAATCCTCATCGTATTCCCAGTTGACCTTTGGAAGGTACCTGTAGCTAGTATTCGTAGGCTTACACATACCTTGGTTTCCACTGGGATGGGTTCCCCTCTTTTAGTTCTGTGTGTGAGGCATGGCCTGCACAGCTCAACAATTTGCTGCATGAGGTCTCTGTCCACTCTATAGCGCTCCACTATCTCCAGCTCATGTAGCCCCTGGTAGATTACCCTAGGCCTGTACACTCTTCTCCGTCTCCTCACTGTGGGTTGCTCAGCAGCATTTGCATTGTCACCACCCTCAGCATGTTGCATATGTCGCCTTATAACAGCAATGGCAGCCCCTAACATTTCTTTGTCTCAGTAAAGCTTATTTATTTATTTATTTTACATTTGTTGACCGGGCTAGTCCAACTGGATGTATGTCCATTTTCAGTAGAGGCCCGGGGAGAAAAGCTCCAAGCATAAACAATAACAAAGTTAACAATATATAACAAAGACATGTATAATAACAGTACAGAGGTAGCATTGGTTAAAGAAAAAATATAGTATTAAAATATTGACTACATACATTATGCTAAAAGTTAAACTAAATAATAAAAAATAAAACAAGTACACTAAAACACAAGTTGGGTATGAGCAACAGAGTCAAGTCCTTGTATTTATCTTATTACTATGAGAGAAAAAAAAGAGAAGTAAGTAGATTTGGAGGTGTAGGTTAGGGGAGAGGAGCAGGGTTATGAGCAGGAGGGGAAAAATGTTTCAGTCTGGGTTAGCACAAGGACAAAGCCACTGAGTTTTAAGATGTTCTTTAATATGTTTTTTGAATAGAGAAGTAGAAGCTAGGGTAGAAAGTTCAGGAGGGAGCTGATTCCAGTTTTTACCTGTAGTGTTTGAGAAAAGTGAGTCACCAGCTTTGTTGTTAGATTTAATCGAGGAGACCTGGAGTTTATTTGCAGAACGTAGTGTAGCTAGGTTTTTATATGATGAAATCAGATCAGTGAGGATAGGGGTATTATTGGGGTGGTATAGGATCTTTTGAGTGATACGTAACTGCTGACAGAGTATATGGTTCTGCAGTTCTAGCCATCCTAGTTGTTTGAGGAAGGCAATGGTGAGTTTGAAATGGAGAGCTTGTGATAAATCTAGCTATGCTATTATAACAGGTAGAAAGTTTTGAGATGTTGTTTTTAGATAGGTTTGTATATATAGCAGAGGCATAGAAAAGGGTAGAAATTAGGTGGGTCTGGGCAATAGTTTTCCTGGCAGAGGGGGTAAGGAAGGGTTTAATTCTATATAGAGTTCCAAGTTTTTTGTTAACAGTCTTTATGGTGGAGTTAATATGGTCATCATAGCTAAGACGGTTATCAATTGTAACACCAAGTAGGCGGGTGGTAGTATCTGGGGTTATGTTTGTAGCATTGTTAGAGGTTATAGAGAAGAATGGAGTGAGTGATTTATGAATTGTAGTAAAAAGCAGTAGTTTTGTTTCTTTGGGATTAAGGAGGAGGCAATGTTGGATAAACCAGTTTTCAACATTTAGGAAAACAGTTTGGGTGAGGGACTGGAGGGAGGCTATGTTATTAGCAGTACAGATTAAGGTTGAGTCATCTGCATATTGAATGCAGGTGGCTTGAGGTATGTTCATATGGAGGTCGTTAATAAATAAGGAAAAAAGAAGGGGACCTAAGATAGAGCCTTGTGGGACTCCAATATTTACTGGAAGTAATGAAGACAGTTTGTTATCCCAGAGCACTGCTTTCTGTCTGTTTTGAATATAACACCTAAACCATTGTAGTGCTAGTGGATCAAGAGAATGATACTTTAGTATTTGATTTGATTTTTTAGTTTTCACTTCTATTAGCTTACTGCAGTGTTGCAGTGTGTCTGAGAAAAACATACTGGAATGTTTTTTCCTGAGTTTTAAGTGCTGGGCTAGTGTACTGCCTGTGTAATTGGCTGATTCTGATTGTTTTCACCTGCTAGCTCTGCTAGTACTCCCTGGTTAACTTCCTACTATTTGTTGTGCTTCCTCTTCCCTTTCTGTTTCCTCAGGGGGCAGCGCTGTGCAAACAAGTGCAAACACGCGCACACAAGCTCACATGCACACACATGCTTACACGGACTACAACTTGCTTATTCCTGCTAACACACGCGCATACAGGCGCAAACGTGCTTACATGGGTTTCAACATCCTTACACTTGCTTACTCCGGCTTAAACGTGCGCACAAAGGTGCACAAGTGCACACACAGGCTTACTCAGTTTTACAGGTGCGCACACGCGTGCATACATGGTGCAGGCATTTCTACAAGAAACTTTGGTGTTGTTCACGACATACACTTTCAATTTCTTGCCTTTAGCTAGGGTACCTGTTGACACACCTCTTCCAGTGATTAGTATCTGACAGCAGACACATGCCACTCTACTCCAATGAGCATCACTTCTCTCAGAAATACCCCACTTATGATGTCACCTATCTTCTATTCTGTTACACCCCTTATCCTACTCCTACACTGCACTGACTGTGCTCTTTTGCTATGTAAACTTGGGATTCACTATCCTTACCCTCATTTGCATAGGATTGCCTACTAATGCTTGGTTACAATTCTTAGACTGAGCTTCCCCCCTTAGCAACCTCTACTCGGTAGCCATGTTGTCTTTGGACTGCCATTCCCTTGCATTGTATATTAGGGATTACTATGAAATCCACATTTCTGCTTTTTAATTATTGTTTTTCTGTTTTTTTATAGCACACCGCATTTGCGTGGCGCTGCGCTACACTTTAACATCGGCGATCGGGGGAAAAAAAATTATTTTAATTTATTTTATTTTTGCATCGGTGGACATTGCCAATGGCCATATTTTTGGCCATTGACATGCTTCCTCGACTGGATGCATCCTTTTTTTGGAGCTGTCATGGCTCTGTTTTGCTATTTGCAGAAACGTACTCAGTTGTCAATTGAGTACATTTCTGCAAATAACACTACTCTTACTCGGACAGGTTAGGGTTTCCTGAATCGCAAATTTACCTCATTTGCATACCTTTCAGCAGCAAATGAGGTAATTTGCATATCCTAGCCCTGTCTGTGTAAGGGTAAATTTAGGAGCTCTGTTGCACGCCCCTACCGGCTGTTCCAGAATCACTCGGCGGACATATTGGCTGCATGGAGTCTTACTCTACTCTTAGACTCCGTGCAAGCCTTCATGAATCCGGCCCACTATCTGATATATATAGTCACTTAATCAGTGTATGAAAAGCATCATGTTTAGTTTTGGGTTCACTAGATATTCTGGTTTTGCACCAGCCAGCAATATTTAAATAATATGCCTACATATATTAAATATATATTTTAGTTTGTAATTACAATTTCGAAACTAAATTTACAGTTACACAGATTCATCCTGACATGCTAATGATCTGCAAGTCCTGTATATTTCCTGCATATTATTATAGGATGTTTAAGGCATGCTCTGGTTACACTGTATTACATAACACAGACATCAACTAACCGGAGTTTTCATACTTGGAATGATGGGAGTGCTGTCAAGCACTTTCTTTTAACAGTTTTTGCCCCTCTATTGTTTGAATAGTTGTTTGCCCCTCTATTGTTTGATTAGTTGGTAATGAGTGATCACATGTGATATATACAGGCCCTCTGCCATTAGTGTATCACACCTAGCAACAATATGTGCAACTGTTTCCAATTCTGTTTTACAGAACCTGCATTCGTCTGTTTCACCCACATGTTCAATGCACTTTGCAAACCAATGTGTACATAGCCCACTATCCTGGGCCAACGATATTAACCTTTCATCTTTTGGTTTAAATTCACTTCTCCTTAAAAATTCCTAAATCAGATCCTGATCAAGAGGAGGTTGTTCCAGGAGTTTTCTGTGCTTGCAACTATATTTATACCATTTACACATTTCTTGCCTTCTTGTCTGATCCTTGTTCTTTCTTTCTTTTGTTTTTGTTTGGGGGGAGTTGGCACATTCAGTTGCACTTGATTTTTGTCTACTTCTATTTTAGTTTCCACTCCTACTTGACACTGATATGCTTTTCTAAACTAAGCAGAGCAGTCATCTTAGCTCTGTTCTCTTCATGTTTTAAAAGTTTCACTGCAGTCTGTAACTGTAACCGTAACCATAATTGTAGCTCTGCACACAATTTTTAACTCTAGGTGCAGGACTTCTAAACTCTATTTGCTTATCAGAAGTGTCTTTTATAGGTTCATAGGTGTGTACTAGGATAATGGCCCTGGAGCCTATATAAGCCTAGCCCAAGAAGATTCCCAGGCATCATGCCACCCAAAGTTAGTCCCCAGTTCCCCTGTCAAGCAAGGCCACTGAAGTGATCCCCAGGTGAACTTCCTATTGACTATTCACTTGTCAAGATTTCTCTTAAAGAGGGCCAGTGAAGTGCTCTGCTTGATGTGAATGGGAAGTTTGTTCCAGAGTATGGGAAGTCTCTGGGTTAGGAACCTGTCCCTCCAGTATGTTCTGTTTATTGTGGTAATGAGGTTTAGGTCTCTGGAGTGCGTGGCATGGAGGAATTGGGATTTCCATAAGTGTAGCACATCTTGCAGCTCTGGGTCAGAAATGGCTTCGTAGGTCAAGTAGAGGTCACCTCTAAGTAGGTGATAAGAGACAGAGTACAACTGGAGTTTGTTTCTGAAAATAATGGGTGCCATAGTTCTGAATCCAATTAAGTGACACTTAACTGGTACCAAAACTGAAGTAAACATTGGTGTTGGGAAGCAGTAAATAAGAGTTTTCTTTTTTAACACTCAGTGATGTAATCCAACTAGATGATTGCATGTACAGTGAAGGTCTTGGTAATGGTAGTCTGCATTTTTAAGTGGTTTCTGAATGAGTTTTTCTCTTTTCACACACACACACACACACACACACACACACACACACACACACACACACACACACACACACACACACACACCCACTCACCCACACACCCACACACCCACACACCCACACACCCACACACCCACACACCCACACACACACACACACACACACACACATGCACACACACGCAAACACACACTCTGACACACACATGCACAAATACACACAAACACATGCATGCACACACACAGACACATATACACATGACAGTATATCTCCATTTCTAAACATATCTTGTGGTTAGTCACTCACCTCCTGTGTTAGTCCATATAGCTATGACTAAAAACATACTTGGGGAGTAATTCATGCCTCTTAACTGTACAGATTTTAGCATGAATATTCAGATTTATGCCTCATATTTTTAGTCCGTTTTTCATAAAATTGTAGTTTTCTGGCAAATCAATAAAGATTGAAGTCAGAAAATGACAGACATTTGATTTTTAGATTTTATACCCTTCAAAAAATTCATGTTAATGCAAAACCTGTTATTCTGTCAACTTTCTAAGAGCAATATTTAAAAATTGTCCGTATTTCTGGGTCTTTGGCCACCCATTATTTAAGGCTTTGTCCAGATTTCTTGCTCTAAAAGGTTGAGAGGTATGTTGGAGACTCCCTACTGCCATCCACCTCACAGACATCATAACAGTGAAGTGGAATTGAAAAAGGAATATGATGTTGTACCACTATTTGGCAAACACCGTTAACTATTTGATTTATTAAGGAACTGTCTTGTGAGCAACTACCCCAGTCTATACTTTTCTCCATTTCTCTGTCTCCCTTCTAGCAGGAAATTCCTTTCACTTACTCATCTCTGCTTTACAAGCCCCTTTCTCATTACTTTGCTACTATTTCAACTCACTTTTTATAGTAAGAAGTGCCTTAACATCCTATATAAGGCATGGGGTACTGTAACTCACGTTTTATAGTAAGAAGTGCTTTAACTTCCTGTATGAGCCATGTGGTACTGTAGCTCATGTTTTATAGTAAGAAGTGTCTTAACTTCCTGTATGAGGCATGTGGTACTGAAACTTATGTTTTGTAGTAAGAAGTGCCTTAACTGCCTGTATGAGGCATGTAGTACTGTAACTCATGTTTTATAGTAAGACGTGCCTTAACTTCCTATATAAGGAATGTGGTACCGTAACTTATGTTTTATAGTAAGAAGTGCCTTAACTTCCTGTATGAGGCATGTGGTACTGTAACTCATGTTTTATAGTAAGAAGTGCCTTAACTTCCTGTATGAGCTATGTGGTACTGTAACTCATGTTTTATAGTAAGAAGTGCCTTAACTTCCTGTAAGTATGTGGTACTGTAACTCACATTTTATAGTAAGAAATGCCTTAACTTCCTGTATGAGGCATGCGGTACTGTAACTCTTGTTTTATAGTAAGAAGTGCCTTAGCTTCCTGCATGAGGCTTGTGGTACTGTAACTGAAAAATACAGCATCACATGCCTTAACCTCAGTATAAGTTCTTCAAGTAATTTGTGTTTCTGATACCATAAAAGGAATGGACCGCATTCCTAAGTCAAAGTATGATTAAAGTTTGTGAAATTAATATTGTGTTAATCTTTTATGTTAGCAAAAGGGAGTTTCACAGCACCTGCAATGTGCCCAAAACTGATTCCTCCTGCAATTCATATGTAGTTCAATGTATCTGTAACATATCTAAATACAACTGCAATTTTTTTTTTATGAGGCCCATTGCTCCTACAACTAGTGAAACTGTCTGGGTATCCCTTCTTCCACATTGCTTTCCATTCTGCCGGCAAATCCTAGTATATTACAACTTTGTTTTTCTCTGTCCATAAGACACTGTAATCACTGGGTGTAACAATTTCAATGAAGAATGCTACTTTTGTCTTCTTTTCATGGAGTACTGCATCTAGTTTTTGCCCTTCTATTGTTTGAATAGTTGTTAATGAGTGATCACATGTGATATATACAGGCCCTCTGCTATTAGTGTATCACACCTAGCAACAATATGTGCAACTGTTTCCAATTCTGTTTTACAGAACCTGCATTTGTCTGTTTCACCCACATGTTCAATGCATTTTGCAAACCAATGTGTACATAGCCCACTATCCTGGGCCACCAATATTAACCTTTCATCTTTTGGTTTAAATTCACTTCTCCTTAAAATTCCTGCATCAGATCCTGATCAAGAGGAGGTTGTTCCAGGAGTTTTCTGTGCTTGCAACTATATTTATACCTTTTACACATTTCTTGCCTTCTTGTCTGATCCTTGTTCTTTCTTTCTTTTGTTTTTGTTTTTTTTTTGGGGGGGGGGTTGGCACATTCAGTTGCCGCTTGATTTTTGTCTACTTCTATTTTAGTTTCCACTCCCACTTGACACTGATATGCTTTTCTAAACTAAGCAGAGCAGTCATCTTAGCTCTGTTCTCTTCATGTTTTAAAAGATTTACTATGTTGGGATCTAGTGACCTTAGCAGATATGTATGCAGTCCTACAACTGCAAATCTATACACATAATCAATTTTGAGGAGGTCCATATCTCCTTCAGAAGAAGAATTCTTCATATACACTGATGTTTATATATCATTTGATAATCATGAAATATTTTTCTTGTTTTCCTGTCCAGCTGATCCGATACATCTTAGGGCCAGTCAATCACTCCAAACTGTAAGTTAGAACTGGAAGAGCAAATTGATTTATAGATTAGACTTTGGTCCTAGATGTCAGCACTGTTTTCAGTATTAATTTAAAATGTCCTTACTAAGTTTTATTTGCATTTGCTCATGTTTTATTGTTGATCCTTCATCAATTCCCAGATATTTATACACACCATCTTGCTCAAGTTCTTTTATATCACATTCCTGTCCCAGGCTGATGTTTTCTTGGTGCTGCAGCTTTCCTGCTTTAAAGGTTGCTTTTGCACATTTATCAAGACCAAATGCCATTTTTATATCATCTAAGAAAGTTTTGACCATTTCAGTTGTGCTTTCAGCTCCTCATATGATGAACTATAGAGTTTTAGATCATCACAAAAAGAAGATAAGTCTTTACACTTTGTTGCTTTCTGGGAGCCAAATTGTAACCATAACCTAATCTGTTAAGTAGACATCATAATGGATTAAGGGCAAGACAAAATATCAGCGGTGACAATTAGTCACCCTAGCATATCTGGCTTTGAATTTTTATCCCTGGGATAATAATTTGTCCTTTATCATGGATTAGCTGCAAAGTGTAAGATCAATGTAGGTTGCATCTTATAGTCCTTTAAGCACTCCTTAATCCATGAATGTGGGATGCTGTCAAATGCCTTTTTGTAATCTATCCATACTATATTTAGATTCTTTCCCTTTCTAAAATTCTCCACTGTGACTTTAACAACAAATGATTATTCATTCCATATGACTTTCTTTTGTTACCATTTTGTTCTATTGTCGTGATTATATGTTTTTCTAAATGACTATAAACTCTGCCGGCATCATTTCCAGTATATAATTTATACATCATCGAAAGGCAAGTTATTGGGCTATAGTTTTTAGGATAGTTTGCAGGTTCACTGTTAAAGAAGTGTATTATTTTTCCTGTTGTTAACCAATCTGGTGTCTGTTTGGGGTGCGCATAAAAGTAGTTCTTACACAAGGCTACATCTTTGTGTAAAGATGTTTATTATTATTTTATTTTTATTTTACATTTGTTGACCGGGCTAGTCTAACTGGAGATATTTCCATTTTCAGTAGAGGCCCGGGGAGAAAAGCTCCACATACTTAATAATAATATAGAAAAAACAAAGCAATAAGAGGCAATGCCACATACATTAGGAAGGAATTAACGTAACATTGTACAGTAAACCATCGGGATAAAAATGTGGAAGATAACATTTACATAACATTTGTTGGCAGAGTAGTAATGTAAAGGAAGAGAGAGAAGTTAGGTTACAGGCTAATAGTAGAATATTAGTCAGGGTTACAGCAAGGGCATAACCATTGAAGTTTTAGGTGATTTTAAGATTAAGTTTGAAGAGGGAAAAGAGGAAATAGAGGTTAGGTTGGGTGGCAGCATGTTCCATTTCTTACCTGTGGTGGTGGAGAACAAGGAGCCAGCTAAGTTGTTAGTTTTGGGTATATAAGCTAGGAGTTTATTAGAGGAGCGTAGGGAATGAAGATTATTATAGGTGTTATAAGATTGTTTAGTGTAGGTGTGTTGTTAGGAAGGTAGAAGATTTTGTGAGCAGTTGTTAGTTGAGAGAGTAGCAGCGCATTTTGAAGTTCAAGCCAGTCTAGCTGATGTAGGTTAATGCAGTGATGGGTTCTGTAGGGCTTACCAGTTACAAACCTTGCAATACTGTTGTAGGCTTTGGTAAGTTTGTTGAGATTGTTTTGCTTTAAATTGGTGTAAATGGGAGAAGCATACAGGAGGGTAGAGAGTAAATGAGAGTGGGCAACGGTAGTTCTTGCTTTTGGGGTGAGGAAGGGTCTTATCCTATACAAGGAGCCTAATTTTCTGTTAACGGACTTAATGGTGTTATTAATATGATTGTCAAAAGTGAGTTTATTGTCTATTGTGACTCCTAATAACTTACAGGTCAGTTCAGGTGATATAAGGGTTCCATTACTAGCTAGGATGGAGAAGTGTATGGGAGGGGTCTTGTTGTTAGGAGTAATCAGAAGTAATTTGTTTTTTTTGGCATTCAAGAGTAAGCACCGGTTTTGGAACCATGTTTCTACTATGGAGAAGACAGTTTGGCTTAGAGATTTCAGCTCAGGGAGAGATTTTGCAGAACAGATGATAGTAGAATCATCAGCATACTGTATGCAGGTGGATTGAGGAATAGCTACATGAAGATCATTTATGAACAGAGAGAAGAGAAGGGGTCCTAGAATAGAGCCTTGAGGAACTCCTAGTAAAACAGGGAGATATGAAGACAAGTGATTTTGCCACAAAACAGCTTGTTTTCAGTTGCTGAGGTAAGACTTGAACCAAAGGATAGAATTAGAATCCAGAGAGAGGGATTGTAGGGTATTTATAAGTAGGGAGTGATTGACCATGTCAAAGGCTTTTGACAGGTCAATGAAGAGTGCAGATGAGAGGTAGTTATTGTTCCGGTTGGTGTTAATAGTATTGGTGAAAGATAGAAGGGCAGTGGTGGTGCTGTGAAAGGGTCTAAAGCCATGTTGGCAGCTGGCCAGGATGTTATTTTTAGTTAGGTAGTCTATTAGCTGATGATGGATACATTTCTCCATGATCTTAGCTAAAGGTGAGAGTAGTGCTATGGGCCTATAGTTGGAGTACTCATTAGAGTTGCCTCCTTTATGTAAGGGAATGATGTGTGAGATTTTCCAAAGATTGGGGGTAGTGCTTTCAGAAATGGTACGGTTAATGAGAATAGCTACAGGATGAGCAATTGCTCTGGCTGCAAGTTGAAGGTATTCAGCTGGAAGGTTGTCATCAGAGGATGTACAGGGTTTTAGCTTGTGAATTAGTTTCTGGATAAAGGATATTGAGATGGGTTTTATCTTGAAAATAGGAAGATTGTCATGTTGGGAATTAGGTAGGTTAGTGTTTGTAGAGGTTAGCTGTGCGGCCAGGGTTTGAATGGTCTCTGTAAAATAGGTATTGAAGGCATTGGCAATTTCTAGATTGTTTTTGTTATCTGACTCTAGGGGTGGAGGGGTACTAGAATGGCCAGGCTGAAGAAGGTTATTAATGGCAGTCCAAAATTTTTGTGGATTCTTAGTGTGAGACTGTTGAAGTTTACTGTAATAGGCTTTTTTGTCAGAGAGTATGGCTTTTTTAGTAGTATTACGTAGTTGTCTAAAGTTCAGGTGTTCTGAGACATCTCTAGTTGCTCTCCATTTAGCCCAGGATTTGTTTCTTATAAGTATTTTTGTTTTGTGTCTTTTGAGAGCCAGGGAGCAGATTTGAACTTTATCCTGATAGATCTTTTGGGTGCGTGGGTATCTAGTATTGTTAAGAATTTGTGGTTAAAGTAGCTGACAGCTTCGTCTAGTGGGAGGATTTTTAGGGGGTTCCAGTTGCAGGCATTTAGTTCCATTTGAAATAAGTCAGGATTAAAATGTTTTTTGGTTTTGTTAATACGTTTAGCCAGAAGTTAGATACTGTGTCTGGGCCTGGGGTTTTCCATTTAGGGTTTTTACTTAATTTTGTTTCAATTTCTCCACCTGTTAGTTCTTCCCATTTTATATCCAGTACAGTTGAACTTCTTACTATTTCTTTTAATTCTTCTATCCTTTAACCATCCTTGTTATGTTCCACAAGATCTTCATAAGTATTTCTCCAAAATGCGTCTATTTCTTCTTTTTTTGGTGGTGTTTCTATTCTTTTGCTTTGTTTCCCCAATTCTCTATAACACTTTTTTGAGACATGAATTGCTTATTGTGTACTTTTCCTTGATATTTATCTGCATATATTTTATGTTTTACAGCAAGTGCTGATATCTTTAGTTTATTGTTTGCAATAGTATACGATAGATGCTGGTCTGTTCTAATACTGCACAGTGATTTTATCATGTCTATCTTTCCAAGTATTATTGTTGATCTGTTCCCTCTTCTGTACTCTTCTAACAGTGACACTTCTTGTCTTAATTGCTTTATAGTTTTCTCTGTACGATACTTCCATGATGACATTTGATTTCTCCCCTTCCTTTCCCTTACTGCCATATGTTTTTGTGGTAAGACTTTATCTGTTATTAATTTAGCTGCACAGTAATATCCTTTTTACTTCTGTTATATCACATGCATTTCTGTTAATAGTCTTGATTATTGTGTTCATTTGTTTTATCAGACTTCTAACATTTTGGGTCTTATTGACTTCTGTAATCTATTTCTTTCATTAAACTTAATCCCCCGGATTTACTAATCTTCCGTGCACGGAAATGGCCATTTAGGAGGAGGATGGCAGTGCGCCATGCATATTAATGAAGGTGTGCTGCCTGAACTCCTAATCTTACAAAGAGTGTGGATGAGTGCAGGGGGTGTGTCTGAAAGCAGAGCTCTCAGAATAAACATGCCCCTGCAAAGTAGAACAGCAGAAAGTGTAAATAAATGAGCGAGACCACGCATAGGTGTCCGCATATCCCCACCAACAGCACCCCATGTGTACAACAGCAACAAGACATAAAAAGAAAAAGAATAAACCCCTTTATTTTTTTTCTAAAACTTTGAGTATAGCTAACCGTAGGTGTGCGGGTGTGCCCATCACTTAGCTATGGTTAAAGCAGCCTTAAAGGCTGAAGAGGATAACAAGGAAGATATATTCAAATAAAGCACCACAGCAATAGTGTAGTGATCAGAGCATCCACCTAACAAGCAGGCATTCCCAGTTCAAGTCCCACTGCAGCACATACCATTTTCCATATGAAATCTGTGTATGAGCATTTTTTTTCATTTTTTTGCTGTATAACCTACTATGTAATATTTAAATGTCAGGTATCAGTGTCATAATGAATAAGGCACTAGTAAGCAAGTTTAAGCACAAATAAGCAGTAGTAAGCATATATAAGCACTAGTAAGCGTATTTAGGTGTGTTTGCGCAGGGGTAAGCATTGCCTACACAGATTAAGCAAAGTAGAAGCTAACTGAGTGTAAGAAGCTGTAACAGGAGGTTATCAGTGCATAGGTCTGCGCAAACCTTGAAATGACTGGAATGATAGCAGTAATGCTAGCAGTAAATAATGATAGGCCATTACCTAACAACCCCTTTCTGTTTAACAGCAGGACAAAGACTGGCATATATGTAGAGGACAGAGGCAGGAACATAGGGACATATTTGCATTATTGCTGTTACACACTCTGGAAATTGCTGGTGTTACAGGATTTGTTGCAGCATACTCTTATGCAGGAATATGACACTGAAATACAAATGGATGTAGCCATGTACTGATAGCACTCAACAGACAGAATGCCACTGATATATCTGGAACAATGCCTGTGTGGTGCACAGACAAAACCTAACAGCCAATCATTTTGGTATCATATGGATAGGCCCACAATTGAGAGCTATGCAGACAGACAACATTCCATGCAAAAGTACCATGTACACAGAAACCCTGTAAGACCAGCAAGATACAATGCACACAACAACACTACTCACGCTGTCTGTAGGTCTGGAACCTTACTCAAATGTGTATTTGGCCTGTCTGCAGGTTCTGCTGTAAGAGGTATTGCTACCTGCTCTCTGTAACACTGATATCCACACACAGGAAGGATGTCCTCCATCCTGGAAAGGTGAAGGGACAACGCCCACAGAAGTCAGCAATGTATAGAACTGGGTTGCCATGACAGTGGTTATCTGAAGTACTACACAGCAGGCTGCATACAATTAGCAACTGGTGGACACTGACTGGTGCAGAGGCCATCACCTGATCATGTGAAATACCTACAAAAGCATGCTGCAATCTATTCAAACCTGCTCAATCACTCTACTGGAGAGACTGAGAGAGAGAGAGAGAGAGAGAAAGAAAAAAACATAAAATTAAATAAAATTAACAAAGCTCAGGGATTTGTTACAGTGGAAAAAACATAAAAGGTATGTGAAACAGATATGTATTAACTTGCATGTAGTACATGGCATTGAATAATAGGATATATAATGTGAAATGATTTATATGTGCCATCAGCAGTTGTTCCTGTAATGATGTTTTGCTCAACAGCTCTGGACAATAGTGTCTGTCCCTGTGGGCAGTGGGACATACCTGTCAACTGTGCAAATCAGCAGTGAATGGCAAAGATATGACGTATGATATCTGTGCTCTGTACATTACTGTGGCCAACGGCTGGTGGTGGTATTAATATTGAAATGATAGACACATGGGTGTGAGAGCACACCACCTGCAGGACAGTCATGTTAAAGTGTAGCATAGCATGCCCAACTGCCATAGCAGTATAATATGCTTATCTAAAATTTGTCACCATATATACCCCCCTAATGTTAGTCTGTATTCACATGTGACACCTGTCGGTGTGGTAGCAAAGCAGAACAGTTCAGATGTGAAGCAAAGAGAGTTACAAGAGTGTGGACCAGATGTCTGTATGCACCCCACATACAGATAAATATATGTGTGATATATATTCATAGCTGTGGATGTCTACAGACCCTCTGACAGTTATACATATATAGGTATATAAACAACACATAATGATATCTACACATATATGCACATATGTATATACACACACATATATATATATATATATGTGTGTGTGTGTGTGTATATGTCTACACACACACACACACACACACACACACACACACACACACACACACACACACACACACACACACACATATATATATATATCAATACATGTCCCCTGCCATGACATGTGTGAGAGAACATCACACATCAATATACAACATACCTACACACCAGTACATGGCTGCAAAATGGAGTGTGGAGTGTGGTGTGTAACCCATATTGGGACATCGCAATTGTTTGAGAAGAAGGGATATATATGTTGGTGATGGGTAGTAGGCACATACTGGTATGTAGGTTTGGTTGGGTGACAAACAAGACAGCATACAGTGCTGGTATATGACACATGTGGTGGGTAAACACTGTGGATAGGTAGCTTCATTTGGAATGTAGAGGCAATTGAGCCCCCATATGGGAACAAAGGGAACATGGTGCCCACCCATTGGCTGTCACAACAGCATCTACATGGTCATAAAGGTGCCTGGGCTATGGGCTGAGCAGGAGGAGCATGCATGTCTAACCATGTGTATGTGTACTGCATGCGTCCAGGTGATGTAGTACATACCCCATGTTTCTGTGGAGCTCCCTATGCAGCAGACCCTGGACCTAACTGTGGGTGACAGTCATATGTCTGTGTGTGCTCCTTGGGGGGGGTGCACCATCCCCTGAGGTGGTTCCACATGAAGGTAGCCCTGGAACAGTAGATAATGAGGTTCCATGGTGGGTCACAGATGTGATGTGGACTGGTAACATGTCCACATTAGATGTTCTAGAAACACATAGCAGAAAGTGTTGTATAATACAATATATGTCCCAATGTTAGATAAACCAGAGACATACCACTTGCATTGTGTGAACATTAAGTTGGAGCTGTTATGGTGGTGGGAGACTAATATGTGTATTGTATTATGGTAACCGTGCCATATGAGTTGCTCAGACATATTTCCAACTTTATGTCTTTCAGGGACAATGGCACACCCAAGGAATCCAGCATACAGTGCTGCTGAGGATGATATCATACTCACCAGCCTCATCCAGCACTACCAGCTGCTGTTCTCCAGGACAAGACAGGACCAGCATGAGTGTGCTGCCATGTGGAATGATGTGGTCTACAGGGTGAATGAGGTGGGCATGCACAGCCATACGTATGAGCAGGTCATGGATAGACGGTGGGGTGAGACATTGGATCTCATCAACAATGTCATGTCCATGCATCAGGACAGGGCTGGATGGTTGCGATGGCCATGTGGACATATGCAGCAACATCAGCAGTTGGAGGTTGCTGTGGACATCCCACCAGTCACAGCCACTCCTGTAGTGGCAGTACCAGTCCCAGCACTGTGGGGATGTGCTGTTCACTGACCATCATAGCAGACCACTTGCACGTGGCCCTGGCCAGTCCCAAGAGGGACATAGATCCAGTGGACATTTGTCAATCTTGGGGGACAGTACCCTATCTGGCTTTGTACCTGATACTGCCTGTGGCACCCCTGCCAGGCACAGGTCCCGTGTCCGTGGCCAGAGATGGTGAACTGCAAACCCTGCCAGGTACAGTCTGCAGCTGTCTCACAAATCCCCATATAGGGCAGCCACATGGTGGAACTGTGTGCATGCAGACACACACACATAAACAACAAATCTAGGGCAACCACATATCTGCACACACAACATCACCATTGGCCTATAACACTACTCATCCCCCTCACACACACACACACACACACACACACACACACACACACACACACACACACACACACACACACACACACACACACACGTCAATTGTATGGCTCAGCCTAGGCCTCTGTCAAACCAACAACACACCCTGTGCATATGATGATACCTGTGCCACATCCTGTCATCCATAACATCGATGCAGGGACAGGCTAACATTGTCCTGATGCACAGGGTGACTGTACAACAGTGTAGCAATGGAATGCTGTGTAGCATGTTGTCAGCAGTAAAGTGAAATGCTAATATCTTGGAAGGTGTAGTTGTGCAGCCATGATGCATTATAGCTGTAATTAACAATGTTGTATTGTTTTCACCATTATCTATTCTGATTGTGTTGTGGCTGTCCATGTGCCATATGGCTGATGGGTGTAGTGGTGTCAGCAGGCCTTCTACAGTGGACACCAGTAAGCGTAGTGGGTGGTACACATGACATGGCTGGGTACAACACACAGCGCCTTTGGTTTGGATACAGTACAGATACAAGACTGTACACATGGAGGTATGCCCCTGTGCAGGTAACACATCTGTTGCCATTGTAATCCAACCACGATAGTATTGGCACAACCACAAATTGGTATATATGCAGTCTGCTATTTGGATGACACTGAACATGCTAACAGCAGGGTGCATGTCCCTTTCCCCACTCTACTGTGATCCTCACCACAGTAACATGGGCGTGCCAATGCTGGGGGCATAGCCCTATCCTTAGGAGGGTGTGAGGCGCTCTACTACTGTGAATGATGTAAACAACTAACCAACCTGATAGCATACATTTTACAGTATTACAGACATCTATGTGGGGGGATAGACCCAACAGTAACTGCAGTGATGGTGTATGTGTCCACAACAGCCACACCCAGTGAGTTATAGCAACCCCAGTATTACTGCACACCTCTACAGTGTGGAGGAGGGCATTAACACATCTATGACCTGTGAAGGACTGTGTGTCCATGGGATGGCACCTGTGGACTGTTGGCATTTGCCAAGCAGTCCGGGAGGAAACATATTCTGTAAACGGAGGTAGATCCCTTAACATCTACACACATTCTTACATGTGGGATGGTGTACAAAAGCCTGCTATGATCTACATAGGCTGCGTGCACCTCCTAACCCTCATCTATATCTGTCATGATTGGGTCAAGGAGTTATACCAGGTTCAGGTTGTATTCTCTGCCTTTGACAAGTCCAACATTGGCGGGGTCCCGAGTGTTAAGATTACCAGTGACATTGGCCATGGGTTCATTGTTGATATGTTCCATGTCCCTGAAGACCAGACTCATCAGACTACTGGGTGGTAGTTCCCAGCTGACATGGTAGATTTGTGGTTGTCCTTGCCAACATTGATGAATCCATTGTCAGGTGTAGACCTGTTGGATCATATGAGGGATCCCAGCTACTTACTGCTCCTGCCCAGGGGGTTCCCTAAGCATGACACTTCACTTGACTGCACTGCATGATATGTTAGTAATGCCAGCCTGACATCTAACAGGTGGGATGGAGTATTGTTAACATGTACTGCCCTTGTCATGTAGGGTCCTGGTTATGGTATCTGCTAAGGTTGGTAGTGTATTGCAGGCCAGATGTGTTTGGCTGTGGGGGAGGATTACCTATCTGTACCAGACGTATGTTGTTTGGGTCTCTCAAACCCATCAATGGTGCATGTGAACATATATGTTTTGGTTATGTTCCCAATTTCATCTATAGATGTATGTCCATATATAACTATATAGATATATATGTGTTTACCTTTGAAAGGGAGACAATCATTTCTCTGAACGGCCCTTTCTGCGAACTGAAAGGACGAATCCGTCATTTTGAATTGCACCGAAATTCAAAACTCAGCAAATCAGAAAGCAGCTTCGCTGATTTTCGAACTACAAGTTGGAATACATATTGTAATGCAGAGGGGGGCAAGCCCCCCCTGCATCCCCCATCTGGGGGGGCTGCACCCACCACAACCCCCCTAATTTGATATTCTAACTCCAAATTCGCACTACAGTGGGGAAAGGGACATTTTCCCAATCCCCACTATAGTGCCATCCACACCCAAAATGCCAAATCTGCAATGAGTGAATCCATAGTGACATATATTATATATGTATATATATATATATATATATATATATATATGTATATATATATATATATATATATATATATATATATATATATATATATATATAAATGTATATGGATTAATATATATATACACACACGTGACTACACATACACATGCAGATATATGTACAGTACGATACATATGTAGAAGGTGCACACAATATGGAACAGCCACGATGCCTACAGTTAACACCTGAACAACTGGACACTGTATGGGCCACCCATACAAATCACATTCATTGCCTGCAACATATACCCACAGAGAGGTCATAGAGAAAACACAGGTCTGCAGAAATGTAATATCTTTCATTGTGTACTATTACAGTTCTATATGCCATGCCATGTCATGCTGACATCCATATACACAGAGGAATGCAACTGTGTAACAGTTATACTACTACAGTAGTCTGGAAAGTTTCACAACTGTTGCTGTCCAGGCCAAGCTCTTTGATTTGTACAATAGTGAGGACAGACTGTGCCACAGAATACCAAATGATCAACAGTATGTAATTCAGGTGTATTTTATTTTTATTTTTATTTTACATTTGTTGACCGGGATAGTCCGACTGGATGCATGTCCATTTTCAGCAGAGGCCCGGGGAGAAAAGCTCCAAGGGTAAGCAGATACAGCATTACATAATACCAGCATTACATATTACAAACAGACTATTTACAGAGATAACATAAGTAAGCAAGTTAAACAAGTTCCACAGGTGACAGTTAATCCTGAGCACAAGTCAGGATTAAATTAAATTACACAGTAAACTGGTTAACAGGTTTTTAGACATTCTAGAGAGAGTTAGCCAGGCTTGATACATTGACATAGCCAGTTAAGTGACAAATGTTGTTTGAGTCTAGTTTTAAATTGACCTAAGGTGGAAAGTAAGGTAATATCAGCTGGAAGAGAGTTCCAGGATCTACTTACAGAGTTTGCAAAGAGAGAATCACTGGCTGTGTTATTAATTTTGCTAATCTGAATTAGTAGTTTGTTAGAGGATCGAAGTGGTCTAGGATTGTTATAGGGGGTGATAATATTTTTAAGTGCAGGAGTATTGTCTGGATTATAGAGGATTTTATAGGCCATAATCAGTTGGTTATACTAGATTAGGCTGGGTAGTTCAAGCCAACCAAGCTGATTTAGATTGGTGCAATGATGTGTCCTAAAAGGCAGCCCAGTGGCAAAACTGGCAATGTGGTTGTAGCAAATTGAGAGTTTGTTAAGGACAGTCTTGTTTAAATTCGAGAGTAGAGGGGATGCATACAGAAGGGTTGAAAGAAGGTGAGAGCGAGCTATGGCAATTTTAGCTGGAGGAGTTAGGAAGGCTTTTATTCTGTAAAGTGACCCTAGTTTTTTATTGATGGTTTTGATAGTTTGGTTAACATGTAGGTCAAATTTTAGATTATTGTCTATGATGACACCTAATAGTTTTGTAGATGGGTCAGGGGAGATTATTGTGCCATCATTAGATTTTATGGTAAAGGTGAAAGCGGTAGATCTACGTGTTGGTGAAAATAACAGCATTTTAGTTTTTTTGGGATTTAGGATCAGACGATGTTCAGAAAGCCAGTTTTCTATTGTATTAAAGGTGGTCTGGGTAGCTGACCATAACTCTACTGGAGATGTGGCTGAGCAAATCAGAGTAGAGTCATCAGCATATTGGATACAGCTGACTTTTGGGATGACAGTATAAAGGTTGTTAATGAAGATGGAGAACAGCAAGGGCCCTAGTATAGAGCCTTGTGGTACTCCAAGGGTGTTAGGTAGAAGGTTGGAGAGTTTGTTCTGTCAGAGGACAGCCTGCTATTGACCATTCAGGTAGGATTGAAACCACTGGAGGGCTCCAGTATCTAGACAGAATGCTTGCAGGGTTTGGATTAAAAGTTGGTGATCAACCATATCGAATGCCTTGGAAAGATCCAAAAAGAGGGCTGAGGATATACAATTATTGTTGCGATTATGGTTTATGGTGTTAGTAAAGGCTAGAAGGGCTGAAGTAGTGCTGTGATGAGGACGGAAGCCATGCTGAGTGTCTGCCAGAAGGCGATTTTGGATTAGGTGGTGCATGAGTTGTCTATGAATACATATTTCCATAATCTTTGCAAGTGGAGAGAGTATAGCTATTGGCCTATAATTGGAGAATTCATTAGAGCTGCCTCCTTTGTGAAGTGGGATTACATAGGATATTTTCCAGATGGTGGGAATTTTAGCTTCTACTATGGTTTGATTGATTAGTATTGAGACGGGGTAAGCAATAGCATCAGCTGATTTTTGTAGGTACTTGGCAGGGAGTTGATCAACAGAAAGTATAGTGGGTTTTAATTTTTTGATCAAGGTATGTATAAGTGAAGTGGCGACTGGTTGGAAGCTGAACGCAAGTAGGTTTCTAGGGGTGCTACTTTCAGGACCAGGGGAGCTAGGAGGTAGTTGGCTAGCTAGGGCTTGAATTGTCTCAGTAAAGAATTGGTTAAAACTATCAGAAACATCTTCAGGAGTTTTATCAATAGTAGTAGCAGGGATTGGCATTGAAGTTTGTCCAGGATGTAGTAGATTATTTAAACCTGCCCAAAACTTCTGAGTGTTATTTTGATTTACTGTCTGTAAATTACAGTAGTATTGTTTTTTGTCTTGTAAAATTGATTTTTTTGGTTTCGTTCCTGGATTGCCTGTATTTAATGTGATCTTGAGGGTCTTTAGAAGAACGCCATAAAGCCCATGCTTTGTTTCTAAGGGTAATTTTGAGTTTAGACTCTATAGAAAGCCATGGTGCAGTTTTTGCCTTGGTTCTCTTTGAACAAACAGGTGCATGCAAATCAAGGATCTCAAGGAATTTGTTGTTAAAGTATGCTACTGCTTCATCTAAGGGGAGATGTTTTAGAATAGACCAATTACATGAGTTTAGTTCTTGTTGGAATTTGGCAGTGTCAAAGTTTTTATTTTTTCTAACCTTTCTGAGTAAGGGTTGTTGGGAATTAATGGTTTTGTGCTTAATTACATATGTGAGAAGGTGATCGCTTAGGCCATTAAAAAGGGTACCAGAGGTGTACAGTTGGGGGTGACTGTTTATGAGTACCCAGTCGAGTATACTTTCTTTTTGGTTGGGTTTACCTATCCAGATAGGGGTGGATATGATTTGTGTAAATGCATGCAGGTTAATATGGGTGGTTGGGGATTCTGAGGAACAGGTGCCCCAGTCTATGTTAAAGTCTCAAAGTAGTAGGGTTTCTTGGGGGTAGTGACATGATAGCCAGTGCAGGATATCTTAAAATGTAGATATATTGTTACCTGGGGGAATGTACATACAGATGATATTAATTCATTTATTTTTATTAAGTTGCAATTTGGTGGCAAGAATCTCTGAGTTATTAATCTGAGGAGATTGTATTACATCTATGGTGACATTCAACTCAGATTTATAGAGTACAGCTACCCCACCCCCCACGATCCAGCCTGTGTATGTTGTATCCAGGTGGTAACACTTCATTGTCTTTAGTGTTAGGTTTTAACCAGGTTTCAGATAAACAGAGAATCTCAGGGGAGTGGACATCAAGAAGTGCATGCAATTCATGTACCTTGTTATTAATGCTTCTAATATTGAGATGACAGACTAGGAGAAAGTTAGTTGGCCTATTAATTGTAGGTTTGTAGCTTAGATTACAAGTAGAGGGGGTATGTGTATCTGAAGTGAGTGGGCTAGGGTTGGGGTGAATATCACCACCAAGTATTAGGTTGAGTCTGTACTTGGTGATGAACTTCAGGAATTTGTTTATTAGTTTGTGGTAGTGTTTGGATCTAGAGCTAATGTGCCTGGGGTTGAGATGTTGATAGACTGAACAAGATGTTGGATAGGACCTGGTACTGTAAATATGGTTGGAGGTGGAAGGATTTACAACTGGGGTGATAGTATAGTTCAGCAGCCTCTATCTACACTCTGTACAACATAAGTAGGTGGTAAAGACGTCATGTGATTAAATGGGTTGGAACTGTTACATAATAACGCATAACTGACACCATCACATGCACACTGACAAACAGAACAGTCTGTATGGCAGGAGGCAGTAGGCTTGCATTAACCCAGGATATGTAAGTAATGTAAATATAGGTGAAGTATACAGTACTGTACATTCAGATACCTTAAGGCAGCTCACTCTTGATACCTCCACATATTTTGACAGCCTAGGTCATTTATGGTGCTCCCCCCGACTCATTAATACAGGGCCCTATACCACTGTTACATACACTGGCCTTTGGAGTGCATAAGAGCACACATGTATTGTTTCTGTGATGCTCACACATATATGGGCCCAGCCCCACCATATGTGTGGGGGATACAACAGATGTGGACTGCTGGCAGCAATGGCAGTTTGATGTACTCACAGCCCACTATGGAACAACTGCCTACAGCATGTCATATGCACAAAGCCTGATATGTAGATGGTGATCTGTCTGTCGTACATGATTTTTAAGGGAGGCATGGCAGCAGTACATCTGGCAAGTATCTGCATATGACATCTGACTGGGTAAGTACACTAAGCTGCTAGGCATATAACTATGCACTGTGCAGGCGACAGGCGGACTGGCTCAACACTGGCCCACAACCCCTATAAGGGAATGCACATGTACCTGCATATATAGCAGACTCCACAGGCATGTCACAGCACAGGGTAAGATACACCTGTGTGAAAGTGCATAACCACATCCAATGTGAACGCAGCCACAGCCTCATATGGTATGCTAGCATAATATTCCAGTATATGGACTATCTGTTCTACACCATCCTCATATGTGCTACTCACAGAATGACACTGCATATACTGGGCTGCTACACAGTTTGGTCTGATGACTGTCTGTAGTATGGAGCATGTGTGTGTAAGGCCGTATGAACATGTATGCCAATATGGTACCATGCAGTGGGGCAGCATGTAACATCAGATAAGAGGGGAGCTAGAACAATGACATCTACACTGTCTGTACACAGGCTAAAGTACATATTAACAATACACACCTGCCGACATTCACCATAAGTACACAGACCTCAGTACTGTACAGTCATCCACAGAATGTCCAGGTTATGTCATGAAATACAACCCCTACTGCACATAACATGTGTAGCAGTCTGATATATCACTGGCTTGTTATCAGATATGATGACACTAATTATGGTGTATGGCACATATGCACCACTTCATGCACGACATATGTACAAAGGTTGACAGAGGTGTGGCTGGAAGCACATAAACAGGGCCAATATTGACATGCTGCTGTGATACCCTCATACATTTACTGTTGTACCAGGGTTTGTTGAAACATATGTCCTATGAGGGATATGAAGTCAGTAACTGTCATGGCCTTCACCATCTACAGACTGCAATCCTCACACTACCTTCTGCAGTCCAAAGATAGATACTCCATGGCTAACCCATGAAATCAAAGGCACAACACTGGCCAGTCTGCAGATGATCCTGCAGATGGGGATTTCTCATAAACATGGAACTGACATGGCAGGTATTGCAACATGTACAACAGCCATATCCAGACAAACACTGTTAAACCAACATTACTCCAAATGCAGTATAGCAGCACTTACAGTCTGTAGTCAGGTCAGGCACATTCCCCTCCTGTGTGTTGCCCTCTTTCCACAGTGTATGTTGTTAGAGGTAAATCCCCAATCCATCTGAGATGCTGTTTGCCAAACAACAGATCTAGTTCCTGCTCACAGTGAATGAAAAGGGCCAACACCACCATGATGTTCCTAGATATTTGGAGTATGTTTCCCTGAAATTGGCTATGGGAATGTTACCACAGCTGTTCCACATGCAATCAGCTAGGGGAGGGCTGCAATTCATGCAGAGGCCATCAGCTAATCATAAGCATCACTTAAATTACACATGCTGCTGCCTAGGCATAGCAGGAGTGGGTCTCCACATCCACCAGAGAGGGGGCGGGTGAGACAGACAGAGGCAAATACCTGTCAGGGAGGGGTGGGAGAGTAAAACTGCAGCATGTTTGTGTCACACACCTACCAGCACAGGGTATCAAACCCCCAACAACTATGTAGTGCTATCACAGTTAGATGCAGTTATTAGATGGGACACATGAGTTATCTGTTGTGGAGCACTCAGAACATATATGTGATGGTGAGTGACATCTGCAACAGGGATATGGTACATATAAGGTAGGTGACATACACGTGCCTGTCTGCATGAACAGGTGCCAGCATCAACACAACCACAGTCTCACAGGGACACACACACACACATTGACACACTTGGCAGGGCCAGGAGTACAACTCATCAGTAGTGGGATTGCCACAACACATCTCTGTGCAGGTATCGCATACAGCACATGGGTCATACGGAGGTCGTAAGGGCAAAGATTATGAGGAGGTGTCAGACATTGGACAGCATGCTTCAGTATGCCCATGGGGGTTGTAGTGAGTGTGGATGTGGCCATGCGCACCATACAACATGCACATATACACACTGGATGCTAGTACTGACATGCATGGGCGCAGGCCTCACAGGTGTGCGGTGGTCAACTGTGCCACAAGGCTATACAAGGGTAGGTGATGGCTATACCTTGGCATCAGGCTACATGACAATGATCTGCATTGTGGCTCAGGAATGTAGTTTCTGCATTTGCCCACACAGGTGGGTATTGTATCCCCCAGACAGTCACCTGGGTGACTACTGTGTGTGGCCAATGCTGTGCATCACCTGCCATGTATATGTTCCTTAGTCCATGACATGGATGGCGTCTAGGATGTGCACACCTCCCACATGCATGTACAGTGACATGTGGAACTGTACCTGGGCTGTCTGGCCCATGTTGTGAACACGGATTATCATCAGATGTGCCAGTCTTGCCCACCTGTGACAGGAACTGATAATGGGCAGCAGGTTTACCCTGCACCTACATTGATAGCATGCTAACAGCATTCCCTGGTGTCAGTGGCATCTGTCCATACAGGCCATGTTGTCAGGCATGGTATGTCAACTGTGGGTCACATGTGAAGGCACCACATGTGGTGCAGGTGTCCATTGGGGAGGGAGGTGCACTGTCTGTATGTATGTACATATTAGACAGATTTCCAGGGTGACATGCCCTCTGTAGCCCACTGCTATCACTCCATAGTCACTATCAGTGGCCAATATGCAGTGTACTACCCACATATTATCTGTTGCCTGGGCATGTGTGTGTATGACACATGGGTAGAGAGTGTGGTCTGGGTAATACTGGGGTTGCTAACTGTCATTGCCTGCCCTTGATGTGACATGTATGGGTATGGCTTTGCACCCCAGCTTCTCAGCTATTTTACATCTGTTATCTCAGTACAGTTGACATTGTGATATATAGTAGGGCTACCATATAAGAAATATGCAAAACACACTCCACATTGGCCACAGATGTCACACAGTCACAACCACCACTACACAGGATATGGGTTGCACACACACACACACACACACACACACACACACACACACACACACACACACACACACACACACACACACACACACACAAAGCACTATGCAGTTATAGTGTGCGCCATGGACATTACTGGAGTATTCCTTCCCCAAAGGTATATTTCACAATGGATGACATCAGCAGGATTACCAAAATAGGGCATTTCAAATGTACTCCGAGTGAGTAGCCTAAAATACATTGCTCCCTACACAGACAGTGAGACACACACAAAACATCTGCAACCAACATGTGTGGGTATACAACCCCTGACTAAGGTCTATATCATACTAAAGCATGGAGCTGTTATAGGCTACACCACAGGGATTACTAGTGAATGCCTTCCCAAAATGTGTATTTCACAATGGATGACATTAGCAGGATTACCAAAGTAGTGCATTTCAAATGTGCTGCGAGTGAGTAGCCTAAAATGCATTGCTCCCTACACAGACAGTGAGACACATACAAAACATCCACAACTGACTTTTGTGGATATAGAACCCCTAGACTGAGGTCTGTATCATACTACAGCATGGAGCTGTTATAGGACACACCACAGGGATTATGAGAGAACTCCTTCCCCAAAGGTGTATTTCACAATGGATGACATCAGCAGGATTACCAAAGTAGGGCATTTGGAATGTACTGCGTGTGACTAGCCTATAATGCATTGCTCCGTACACAGACATTGGAACACACAAAACATCCAGAGCTGTCACACTCCAGCTGTATGCAGTTACTGGACACAATACAGAGATTACTGGGCTACAACCTCCTGAGAGGTGTATTTCTAGGTTGGTGACATCAGCAACCTTGGCAAAGTTGAGTATATGAATTGTAAGGAGTGTGACTACCCTAAAAAGCATCACTCTCTACACAGTCACATACACATGCACACAATTACCATGATTGGGGTGAGAACACCTACTTAACTACTTTATCACACTACAGCAGTATGCAGTTACAGGACACACTACAGAGATTACTGGGGTTTGACCTTCCTAGAGTTGTATTTCTAGGTTGGTGACATCAGCAGTCTTGGCAAAGTTGAGTATATGAATTGTAAGGAGTGTGAGTAGCCTAAAAAGCATTGCTCTCTACACAATCAGACACGCACACAAACACACACTCGCAATTGCCACTTCTTGGGTTTGAACTCCTACTTAACTAGTTTATCACACTACATCAGTATGCAGTTATTGGACACACCACAGAGACTCCTGGGCTAAAGCTCTCCCAAGGGTGTATTTCACATTTGATAACCTCAGCAGGCTTGTCATAGTAGGGCTATGAGGGGGGCAGTGTGTGCATGGGCCAGAAACTATTCATCTAGGGGTAGACATGCCACATGCAGCTACACACAGGGTCATATGTGACAGGTACATGTATACAGCTACTACATGACTACTTCCTTGTATAGTCATGTTGCACAGCTGGCATGTGCACCACATAGTCTGTAATGCTGACAGATACTGGTGACTATTATCTGCAGTGGGTGACATCTGCACCTCATGTGTTTGGGGCCCCTTGGTTGTGTGCTGGGCGGGACAGGGCTGGATGGCTCCTTGTCACAGTCACCCTCTTCCACACGTCTATGTCCATCTGCCTTTGGCTTATTATAGTGTATTGTCCTTACATATATGTCTGTATTCCTATCCACTGTGTGTTCAAGGCAGGAATGATGCACACTGATATGTGTCTGCACTAAGAACTGCGACTGCCAGATATGTCTGGTCCACTGGTGTTTGCAGACATGGCCTTCATGTGTTTAGGTGTGTGAGCATGCCCAGTATGACCTTTCAGTATGTTGTTGACTGATATTGCCTTCATTTCTCTAAGTGTGTGAGCAAGCCCAGTACAGCCATCTGTGCTGCATGTGTGGATCAAGTCTAGGTAGTTTGTACTGCGGTGCTGACCTTTGTGTTGTACACTGACAGGTAGCATGATGTGTCTGCAGGGTATCCATCAGTTAGTTGGCATTGACTGTTGCTACATTTCTGCATAACAGGGGGGACACGACTGTTTCTACATTTCTACACAGGTTTGGGGGGCCACACCTGACTGTTACAATATTTGTATGTAGGATGGGGGGGCACATCTGACTATTTCTACATTTCTACACAGGAGTGGGGGTGGCACACCTGACTGTTACTATAAGTCTACGTAGGATGGGGGGACACACCTGACACTTGTACACATTTGCTAGGACTGTACTGGTATGTCGGGTACTCCATTTCAGTCTGTAGTCTTACCTATCATGCTGGCTAGAGGCATACCAGTGTACTAACAGATTTTAGCTTTTAATTACCTACATATTAGTTTATGACTTCCTAGCCTTCACAACTGACATTCAACTGTCTGGCCAGCCGTAGTCTGTCTGTGTAGGCCTGGAAGGGGGTTACCCATAGGCCTCATTCAGAGGCCATAGTACAGCATTTGCTTTTGTTTATCTACACCTGCCCTGCTGGCTGTGACTGTTGTTGGGTATGTGACACCCCTGACTGGCATGTGTGAGTCACTTACCTTGTGGGTGTCCCAGTATTGAGGGTGGTGCTGCAGAGCTTCCTATGTCGGATGCACATAGTATACTCCCTATACATGGTTGAGCACAGGTAATGTCATGTTTGGCATCCCTTTTACTGTATGTGCGAGTCAGAGAGAGGTGTGATATCCTGGGTCCCTACCATGTCGGTGCATGTGCTATGCGTTGCCTGTTTGCCAAGGCCAGGGCATACTGGGCACACCTCCTTCTGCCTACTGGGGCAGGCTCAGGTTGTTCCTCCTCCGAGTCACTCTGTGCCTGTGCAGGCCTTGGCAATGGTGGAGGGCTGTGTGGCCCTGCCCCATACTGTTCCTGCTGCAGCTGTTTCCGCAGGATCATATGGTGTAGCATGGCACATACAAGGACAATTTGGGTACATGTAGTTGGTGAGTACTGCAAGGCTCCACCAGAAGTGTCCAGGCACCGGAAACGTGACTTGAGCATCCCAAACACACGCTCTATTATGATTCTTGTTTTTGCGTTTGCTTCATTATAGAGTTCTTGTTCAGGTGTATGTGCATTTCTGATGGGTGTCATCAGCCACGGCTCCAGTGTGTATCCAGCATCTCACACTAGGTGACCATGTGGGATGACCCCACTGGCGAATCTCTGGTACAGCTGTGTCAGATGCAAGATGTGGGAATTGTGATAGCTTCCAGGGCAGCCAGCACACACATTCATTATTATGCCCTGGGCATCACACACGACCTGGCAGTTGATGAAGAGGAAGTCCTTGCGGTTGATGTAGACCCTACCCCACTTACCGGCTGGTGCTTTGATGTGTATGTGCATGCATTCTATTGCACCTACTACCTCAGGGTATTCTGCTATTTGGTGGAAGAGATTCATATTGCTGGCCAACACCTCACGGGTGTTGGGAATATATATGCGGTCCTGGAAATGTGCTAACATGGCATCCAGGAACTGGTGGAGTACCCTGGATGCTGATGCCTGTGAAATCCTCATTGTATTCCCAGTTGACCTTTGGAAGGTACCTGTTACTACTATTCGTAGGCTTACACATACCTTGGTATCCACTGGGATGGATTCCCCTCTGTTAGTTCTGTGTGTCAGGCGTGGCCAGCACAGCTCAACAATTTGCTGTAGGAGGTCCCTGTCCAACCTATAGAGCTCCACTATCTCCAGCTCATGTAGCCCTTGTTAGGTTATCCTGGGTCTGTACACTCTTTTTCGTCTCCTCATTGTGGGTTGGTCGGCAGAATTCACATCCTCACCACCCTCAGCCTCCTGCACATGCTGGTTTATGATAGCAAAAGCAGCCCCTAACATTTTTTGTTTTGCTTTCGTTTTGTAAAATTTCCCCATTTGTATACACCGGTGGTGCAGAGTTTTTGGGAAAAAACAAGGGGGAAAGGTGCTTGCATAGTTTATAGTGGTGTGCTGGGATGGGCTGGTCTGCTGCCTGTGTAACTGGCTGATTCTGATACATTTCACCTGCCAGCTAAGCTAGTTCTCCTTGATTACCATCCTACTGCTGTTTTCCCTTCCCATTGCCGGAACACATACCCGCTTACACTTTGTAAAGAGTGCTAGGCAGGTTTAGACACACCCCCTAGCTTAGCTGTGCTAAGCTAGGAGCAATCCCGAGCCACATGGCTCCAATCCACTTGCAGTATGCCTGACCCCCCCCCATGATGTCACCTATATCCTAGTCTTGCACACAGTTATTCATACTTTTACACTGTTGGGACCTGCCTCACATGCTAGGGAAAACTGGGATTCACTATCCTTTGCCTCATTTGCATAGGATTGCCTGCTAATGCATAGTTACATGTCTCTCACTGAGCATCCCCACTTAGCAATGGGTCTATGTTGAATTAGCGAACGCTTAGAAAAGTGAACGCTAATTCATCGACCCCTTTTATCTTGAACACCCGGAACAGCGATTTTTTTTTCACAGGGGAAAAAATTGCTCAGCCGGTTTCGGGAGTTAGCCATTTCCTCCACTGTGGTGCGATGTCGGAGTTGAAAAAAAGAGAAAAAAAAAAACTTAAAACAGTACATAGTAGGGAGGGTGTATGTACTGTTTTAAGTTTTTTTTTTTTATTTTCTTTGTGGAATAGCGATTTTTTTTCCTTGGGAAAAAATCACTGTTCCGGGTGTACGAGATTTTAAGCTGTCGCTTAAAAAGGGTCGATGAATTAGCATTCGCTTTTCTAAGCATTCGATAATTTAATATAGACCCTTAGCAACCATTACTCACTGGCCAGGTTGTCTTCTGCCTGCCATTGACTTGCATGGCAGAATACTAATTTTAGTTAGAATGCTTATTTTAGGTTTATTTTATTATTTTCCCCCAATCCCATTTGTGCACCACTGTCCTATGCTTAAACAGCCGAGATCAGATAAAAAAAAATAAAAGTCGATTTTTTTATTTTTTAAACTGTTTGCAATGCAAATGGTGTTATGCATGGCCATTGGCATGCTTCCTCAATGATATGCAGCCTTTATTTGGAGCTGTCATAGCTCCGTTTTGGATTTTGCAGAAATGTACTCGGTTACTAACCGAGTACATTTCTGCAGATAGCACTAGTCTTGCACGGACCATTGCAAGCTTCCTGGATTGCAAAATCACCTCATTTGCATGAATTTCTCCTGCAAATGAGGTGATTTGCATACCAGGGCTTAGTCCATGCATGATTAGTGCTCTCGTGCACGCCCCTGCAGGCTATTCCTGGATCGCACGGCAGACATATTGCCTGCTAGAGCTCCTGCACTAATCATGCACACCGTGCAGGGCATAGAGAATCTGGGGGAATGTATCTATCCAGCTCTAGCAAATCAAACAGCTCTTCCCTTAGATCATTTTCCTCTAAACTTAGGGCACATTCTTTGTTCTCCATTTCCTCTGAACATTCTACAGAAAGTTCCAAAACAATTTCCTGTGACATATTCTCTTCAGCTGCATCCTGGCCATCAGCTGCTCTTTCAGATGGGAACTCACTGGTTTATCACTCTACAATATTGACTGAGTTAGAGTTGCCAGTGCTCTTTTGCTTGCTGTGTAACTCCTACTGAACTTTTATACTGGTTTCCTACTGAAGGTTCTAGAATATCTTTATGTGGCAAGTGATCAGATGCTTCCCGTTTCACCTGTTTCTCCTTAATTTTGGGACTCATTGTTCAATTGTGCTTTGACATTACCAGAACTGGATTTTCTACACTAAATCCTTCACTTTGCAGGTAATCCATAACTTCAGTTTCTACTTTAACTTTTCCATTACTAAACCTCTTTTCTACTTTACCCTTAGTTTTCTTTTTTTTTTTTTTTGTATTCTAAAATTGCCCATATATGAATGCCTTTGCCTGTTTTTCTCTTCAAATATCTTTGGTGCTACTTTTTGTTTTGGTTGATTTTGCTTTCTCTTTGCATAGATTTTGCAGCATATTTAATCATCTCTTATTCTTTTCCATGCAAATTTGTTCTTTGCTATACTTGTTTCTTCTTACTTTGGGGACTCATTGTTCCATCATGCTGTGACATAACCTGTGGTAAACTTCCTACACTAAATCCTTCATTCCTCAGGTATTCCATAATTTCAGCTTCTATTTATTTCTCTTCTGCTTTACAAATCTTCTGTCCTATGTTCCCCCTTCATGATCTTATTTTTGTATTGTGAAATTTTCCATATCTGGATGCCTTTGCCTTTATTTCCTCTTCAAATATCTTTGGAGCTGCTTTTTGTATTGATTAGTTTGTCTTTCTCCTTTGCATAAATACAGCAACATATCAGTTCTCTTTTTTTTTCCTGTCCATATTTCTTTTTTATAAGTTTAAAATATCTCTAGGTTTTGTTATATTTGTTATATTTTTACATTTCCAGAGTCACTTCTTTTTCCAAATGACCCAAGGTTTCTTGTTCTGTATAATGTTTTACATGGATCAGTTATATTCATGAAAACAAATCTGTATTTGAAGCGTTTCACAGTTTTTCTTGTGCAAGTATTTTTCTTTCCTCTAATTTCTCTCTTAAATTTTTTGAATATTTTTTGTCTGGAAATTCTGGGCTTCTTGCATACTAGTAACAATAGATAATTTCTTTCTTATCCTCAATGGTCCACTATATCATTTTATGACTCTTTTTTCAACTGTCATTTTTTTGTGTGTTTTTTGTGGACTACTTCTTCCTTCTTCAAGGGGGGGGGGTCACACTTTCCCTGTGTCTGGCCTAACCCTATTGTAGGAATGTTTCCATTTCTGGAGGATTCTACACTGATCCTGGCACCAGTATGCCTACCAGGAATGGGCACTTTTTTCTCCTGGGGCTTGTGTACCCAGCTGTCACTTTTATTTTTAACCTACTTATATGCATGATGTATGATTTATAAAATACAGTCTATAGATCAGTGTTGTTTTGGTGAGATTTTGTAAGAAAAAGTTCCACCCTGTGCAGGCACTCACCAAGACATGTGGATGAGTTCAGTTCCAGCAATATTACTCTCCTTTGCTTGCCGATTTTATCATCTCTCCATTCGGAACTCTCCTGTATAAACCACATGGTGTCGCATCTGTTGGTTACAGCTGTTCCAGAATGGAGACATGAGGTTCTGTTGTTGATTACCTTAATCTTGTCCTGCTGAGGGCCTTCTTTTTCTGCTTGGGCAAGGATCACTCAGGATTCCTGGGTTCTACTTCCTGACTTGGAAAATTCTCCCTCCTTTCATGGGAATTCCACAAACCCTTCAAGTCAGCTCAATTTGTTTCCAGAGGTTCTAACTCAGCTACTTTCTCAAGGCACAATTCAACATGTGCCAATGGATCAGAGAGGCAGAGGGTTTACTCATGGATGTTTCTGGTTCCCAGAAAGGATGGTCCTTGGAGACCAATCCTAGATCTTTCTCACTTAAACACTTTCCTAGAAGTGCTATCTTTCTGCATGCTGTCTTTACAAACTGTTTCCTCTGATTTCACCTCAGTTTTATATGGCCTATCTAGACATCAAAGATGCTTATCTACACATCCCCATCCATATCATGTACAGGAAATTTCTATGTTTGTCTGTGGATTCTTTGCACTTTCAATTCTCTGCCTTGATTTTTGATTTTTCCACTGCCCCAATGGTATTCAAAGTGAGTGGCACCTGTGATTGCCTTCTGGAGAGTCAAGGGTATCCAGGTATATCCATAACTGGATAATCATATTTTCCTGGCTCCTCAGTCAGAACAGTTGTCTCAAAATCTGCAGATGACCAGTCATGTCTTTCAAAGTCTAGGGATTACCATACATTTCAAAAAATCCTTTTTGACTCCATCACAGGATCACATCTTCCTAGGGTGCAAGTTCAGGACAGAACTTATGATGATTTTTCTACCTATGGAAAAAGTTCAATGCCTCAGAAGCCTTTCTGGAAAGCCTTCTGCCTCTCCACTCGATTTCAGCCAGGTAGTTTCTAAGACTTCTTGGGTTCATGGCTTGCACAGTTCCTATACCAACCTTTGCAAAACTCCACATGAGGAAAATTCAATGGTTCCTAATGTCAAGCTGGACTCAGCATGCTCAACCTCTGGAGTTTGTGATTCCTCTCCTCCCCTGCTTAAAAACAAATCTTCTTTGGTGGATTCAACAGCTAAGTCTGAATCCTGGCCTTCCTCTTCTTCTACTTAAGACAGCTCAACATCTGTCTACAGATGCCTCAGACACAGGGTGGGGGCAACTTTTGCTTCCAAGAAGGTTCGGGGCCTTTGGACTCCATCTCAAAGGAGAAAGCATGTCAACATCAAAGAAATGAGGGCTCTGACTCTGCCTTTACAGAACTTTCATCTTCTCTTTCAACCAGGCCCCTCTGAAAGTGTTTAGAGACAACACCACTGTTCTCTGCTATATAAACAAGAAGGGGCAATAAAGTCTTACCTTCTTTGCAGGTTAGCTCTCATGACATGGGAATTGGCAATTCAGTACAAGGTTACTCTTCTTTGATTTACATTCCATCGACTCAAAACATTGGGCAGACACCTTAAGCAAGTTCATGACTTAATCTCATCAATGTAGCTATCTTTCTCATTGAGGAAATGTTTCTTTATGCATTCTCCCCTTCCCTTCATTCAGAAAGTTCTGCTGAAGATTCAGCAGGACAAACCAAAAATCTTGGTGGTGACTCCCTTTTGGCCAAGACAGCATTGGTTCCCTCTTCTTCTGCATTTAGCCAAGGACAATCTCACAAGTTATCTCACAGAGTGGACCTGCTTACAAAAGAAAAGGGGTCTCTGCTTCATCCATATTTGTCAACCTTACATCTGACCCTGTGGGTGATCAACTTTTGATTCCTTCCAGGCATCTTTTTTCAAAAGATATGTTTAGGGTTATGCAGGAGGCCAGAAAACCCAATACTAGAAAATCTTATTTACCCAAATGGAAGAGGTTTTCTATCTGGTGTCTTTCAATAAATATGGATCCATTTTCAATGGATATTTCAGTAGTTGTTTCTTACTTGTGTGAAGTACTTAATAGTGGCTTGTCTTACTTGTGACACTGCCAGCCCAGCTATCTGGAATTTTGTAAATAATCATGTAATTTGTGAATATTAATATGATTTACATGTTTGTCTTACAAACATAAGAGAACTATATGTTATTTGTATATTAAACTACTGGTGCAGAAGTATGTCTTGAACTGTATGTTATGTACCGAGCTTCAAGAATGTAACCACAGTGTACCCTACTGGAAAAGAACAGAAATGTATATAAACTATATACCTGTGTGAATCTATGTTTTAATAGTAGAAGCTGGAACATACAGAGTTAACTTGAAAAAACTGCAAGAAAATAAGTTGAAATTGTTTTATGATTGTGTTCTCTCAGTTTCAGCAAGAAGACAAGATGTCTAGAGCTAGTAGTTTTTCTATTGTCTTGAAAGTAATTTTAATTACTAGGTTTAACATGTAAAGTGTTTTATTGCTTCCTAGCAGCTACACATCTGAGAGATATGTACTTCTCAAACAGAGATGCTAAGATTGTTAGTTTCCGTTAGCCTGGGAACTGAAGGCAGGTGACAAAGAGTGTTGTCATCTCGGCTGAAACAGCAGTAATATGTGATATTAATTTAAGAACTCTCTCAGAGAGAAAGACTGGGCATTTTGTATTCGTCTTTGGATCTGACAACATCCACTCATCTGCATTTGCCTTGCTCTGCAAGTCAGTCTAGGGTACAGTAATTTCTTTTAGATTTAGTTAGGAATGTAGTAAAGATTAGTTTAGATGTTTTCTGTATTTATTTGAGACTGTCCTGCAATGTTGTTTTAAAATAGTTCCTGTGATTCTGAACTCTGTAGTCACTGTGTTGAGGTATTGAGTATTGTCTTATTATTTTATTATTTATTAAATATATTTAAACCTTTTAAGTATGGTTGGTTTGTTTAGAGAAATTTAAGCTCTTAAAGTACTTGCATATGTATTTGGTGACATTGTACAGGTCACTCCTAAATAACCTTGCTCTTGGTCACACTTACCATTTTATAATAGTAACATTACACAGGAGGATTGGTCAGACACTGGGGATGCACAAGCCAGTGCATTTCTTTGTGCCGGTCCCAAGTCCAGATAGATGGGGAGGGTTGCGTCAGGAAGGGCATCCGGCATAAAACTTCACCAAAACATTTCATGCAGACACCAAGAAACATTTTTATACCAGATCGGTCGAGGCCTGGGTTAACAACAACCACCATCAGTGCTGTTAGCCTACAGGGTGCTGGCGAAAATTGGGCTACTATTGGCCGAAGGAGGAGATGAGGCGGAAGACATGGCCAAAGGCAGGAAGAGAGGAGAAAGGCTAGGACTGTGGTAGTGAGGGTCAGAACTTTGAATGTTGGCAGTATGACTGGTATAGGGAGAGAGCTAGCTGATATGATGGACAGAAGGAAGGTTGGTATATTGTGTGTGCAAGAGACCAGATGGAAGAGAAGTAAGGCTAGGTGTATCGGAGGTGGGTTCAAATTGTTTTATCATGGTGTGGATGGGAGGAGAAATGGCGTAGGAGTTATTCTGAAGGAACAGCATGCTGAGAGTGTTTTGGAGGTGAAAAGAGTGTTGGATAGAGTGATGTTTATGAAGCTGGAAATTGATGGTGTAATGATGAATGTTGTTAGTGCGTATGCTCCACAAGTTGGGTGTGCAATGGATGAGAAAGAAAATTTTTGGAGTGAATTGGATGAAGTGGTGATGACTGTATCGAAGGGTGAGAGAGTGGTGATTGGAGCAGATTTCAATGGGCATGTTGGTGAAGGGAACAGAGGGGATGTGGAAGTGATGGGTAGGTATGGTGTTAAACAAAGGAATGCAGAAGGTCAGATGGTAGTGGATTTTGCGAAAAGGATGGACATGGCTGTGGTGAATACGTATTTTAACAAGAGGGAGGAGCATAGGGTGACATACAAGAGTGGAGTAAGATGCACACAGGTGGATTATATCTTATGTAGGAGGGCCACTTTGAAGGAGATTGGAGACTGTAAAGTGGTGACCGGTGAAAGTGAAGTTAGGCAGCATAGGATAGTGGCTTGTAGGATGATGTTGGTTATCAAGAAGAGGAGGAGGAGTGTGAGGGCAGCACCAAGGATCAAATGGTGGAAATTGAAAAAGGGTAATTGTGAGGTGGAGTTCAGGGATGAGTTAAGGCAGGCACTGGGTGGCAGTGAAGAGTTACCAAATAGCTGGGTAACTACAGCAGAGCTAGTAAGGGAGACAGCTAGAAAGGTGCTTGGTATCACATCTGGACAGAGGAAGGACGACAAGGACACATGGTGGTGGAATGAGGAAGTACAGGAGAGTATACAGAGAAAGAGGTTGGCAAAGAAGAAGTGGGATTGTCAGAGAGATGAAGAAAGTAGACAGGTGTATAAGGAGAGTAGGTGCATGGCAAAGAGAGAGGTGGCGAAGGCTAAGGATAAGACATATGAAGAGTTGTATGAAAGGTTGGACACTAAGGAGGGAGAAAAGGACCTGTACCGATTGGCTAGACAGAGGGACCAAGCTAGGAAAGATGTGCAGCAGATAAAGGTGATAAAGGATAATGAGGGAAACATACTCACAAGTGAGAACAGTGTCTTGAGGAGATGGAAAGAGTACTTTGAGGGGTTGATGAATGAAGAGAATGAGAGGTAGAGAAGGTTGGATGATGTAGGGATAGTGAATCATGAAGTACAATGGATTAGCAAGGAGGAAGTAAGGATAGCTATGAAGAGAATGAAGAATGGAAAGGCTGTTGGCCCAGATGACATACCTGTGGAAGCATGGAGGTGTTTAGGTGAAATGGCAGTGGAGTTTTTAACCAGATTGTTTAATGAAATCTTGGAAAGTGAGAGGATGCCTGAGGAATGGAGAAAAAGTGTTTTGGTACTGATTTTTAAGAATAAGGGTGATGTGCAGAGCTGTAGTTACAGAGGGATTAAATTGATCAGTCACAGCATGAAGTTAAGGGGAAAGAGTAGTGGAAGCAAGGTTAAGAAGGGACATGATGATTAGTGATCAGCAGTATGGTTTCATGCCAGGAAAGAGCACTACAGATGCGATCTTTGCTCTGAGAGTGTTGATGCAGAAGTACAGAGAATGTCGGAAGGATTTGCATTGTGTTTTTGTAGACTTAGAGAAAGCACATGACAGGGTGCCTAGAGAGGAGTTGTGGTATTGTATGAGAAAGTCAGGAGTGTCAGAAAAGTATGTAAGAGTGGTACAGGATATGTACGAGGGTAGTGTGACAGCGGTGAGGTCCGCGGTTGGAGTGACGGATGCGTTTAAGGTGTAGGTGGGGTTACATCAAGGATCAGCTCTGAGCCCTTTCTTATTTGCAATGGTGATGGACAGGTTGACAGACGAGATCAGACAGGAGTCCCCGTGGACTATGATGTTTGCAGATGACATTGTGATCTGTAGTGAGAGTAGGGAACAGGTGGAGGAAACCCTGGAGAGATGGAGATATGCTCTAGAGAGAAGAGGAATGAAGGTCAGCAGGACTAAGACAGAATATATGTGTGTGAATGAGAGGGAGGATACAGGAATGGTGAGGATGCAAGGAGTAGAGGTGGCGAAGGTGGTTGAGTTTAAATACTTGGGGTCAATAGTTCAGAGTAACGGTGAGTGTGGAACAGAGGTGAAGAAGAGAGTACAGGCAGGATGGAGTGGGTGGAGAAGTGTGACAGGAGTGATTTGTGACAGACGAGTACCTGTAAGAGTGAAAGGGAAGGTCTACAAGAGGGTAGTGAGACCAGCAATGTTATATGGGTTGGAGGCAGTGGCATTGACAAAAAGGCAGGAGTTTGAGCTGGATGAGGCAGAATTAAAGATGTTAAGATTTGCACTGGGTGTGACGAGGGTGGACAGGATTAGGAATAAGTATATTAGAGGGTCAGCCCAGGTTGGAAGGTTTGGAGACAAAGCTAGAGAGGCACGATTATGTTGGTTTGGACATGTGCTGAGGAGGGATGCTGAGTATATTGGGAAAAAGATGCTAAGGATGAAGCTACCAGGTAACAAGAAAAGAGGAAGGCCTAAGATAAGGTTTATGGATGCGGTGAGAGAGGACATGCAGGTGGTTGGTGTGACAGAGCAAGATGCAGAGGACAGGAAGAAATGGAAACAGGTGATCTGCTGTGGCGACCCCTAACGGGAACAGCTGAAAGAAGATGATGATGACACAGGATGATTGGTCACCCTTTGTAAGGGCCTTAATTAACTTATAAGAAGGATTTGGTGGAAGTGATAACTACATTATAGTCTGGGCAGAAGGGGGCACAGCTAATAAACCTGTGCCAGCCTTCCCCAGGAGTGTCTGTGTGTTTGTATATAAATCAGATCTCAAAGTGTGTGTGTGTGTGTGTGAGTGTGTGTGTGTGTGTGTGTGTGTGTGTGTGTGTGTGTGTGTGTGTGTGTGTGTGTGTGTGTGTGTGTGTGTGTGTGTGTGTGTGTGTGTCAGGTAATGGGCAGGGACACGAAGCACTGGTTGGACAGAGAGGATGCTGGAGGTTTTGGCTTGACCACTTGGCTGAGATCTTAACCCTATAGCTCTGCCAGTAGGGAGTCTTATTGCGGATCTGGAGAAAGAGGCAGAAACCAGCCCCAGACTGACTGTGATCTCTGTGTGCTCTTAAGGGAAATTGCACTTTACTGTGTGTGTACTTGACATCCTCCCAAAGTCTATGTCCCTCACTGGTGCTAGTGATGAGAATTGAGGATCCTTGATTACTGGGACAGTGCAGAGGCATTACATATTAATTGGTTAGCAGTGGTGGGATATCCACATCACATATTAATTGGTTGATAGTTGCGAGTTAGCCACATCACATATTAATTGGTTCATAGCAGTTTGGATATTTAATTCCTGTAGCCTGTGTACAATGGTCACTGAAGGTGCTTGTACTCTCAATCAGCCACACAGTGAACATTCAGCGTTCATATCACAATTGTTTTATTTATTTTTGTTAGCGTAGTTAGTCAGGGAGAGCAGGCAAGCACATCAGCAGAGGAGTATGCCAACTGACAAGGAGCCAGTTAGCTGAGATGTGCCAGGCTAAAAGACTGGTGCATGCCAACCAGACTAAAGCAGACATGATTTCAGCTTTAGTCCCATCTGCATCACAGAATAGTAACCAGGACAATCAGACTGGCCATGGAGATGTACAACTCTCATAAAATGGACAGTGCAATCTTTCCACGGTGGACATAAAAATTCATCTGGAGTTAAAGAGACTTGAGCTAGATGCCAAGCATTTGGAAATAGAAGCAGCAGAGAAACTGAGCCACCTTGTGGCTGAGGAAAATGAGAAACTGCGATGTCTGCAGGCTGAGGTGAAGGAGAAGCAGAAGCAACATAAAAAGGAGATGCTGACTCTTCACCAGCATCATGGAGGTAATGGGGAAGGGAGTAACTGAACCTCAGAAGCCATAAAGGTCAGTAAATTTCTTCCACAATGCAGATTGGGATAATTTTGATAGTTTCATTCATATGTTTAAGAGGGTATGTAAAAAGTATAATCTTTACCAAGGGCACTGGGTACAGTTTCTGACCCCCTTACATCATGGTAAAGCTATAACTGTCATTTCTAAACTGTCCTATACTGATTGTTTAAATTATAATATTTTAAAGAAATGTTTTCTAGAATTTTTTAAGTTAACACCCGAAGCATATAGGAAAAAGTTTAGTGAGCATAGATGCAAGGCAGATGAAAGTGTGTGTGAATATGTTGTTGAACTAAGCACTTATTTTCATAGGTGGCTGAATGGATGTCAGGTCACTACTTTTGAAGGGCTGGCAGACCTGTTGGTGAGGGAACATGCCCTTAGCACTTTGCTGGAGGACATGAGAATCTGGTTAGCTGATAGACAATGCACTATTGTAGATGAGTTGGGGAAGAAGGGAGACATATACTTAGCAAGTAGAGCATCACTGCACAGGAAAGGGACCCCCAGTGCTGCCCATGGGTCTAAGGGAACACATGGTGGGCAGCCCAGACTGCCCCAACAGAGTCTGCCAGTAGCAGGGGGAACCACTAATCCAGGTACACATCCAGGGCTAAGGGTTAAATATTTTAAATGCAACCAGTGGGGTCATGTAGCATATAGATGTCCATGGAGGCAAGGTGGGGAGCAAAAGGTGGGAGAGCCAGTAAGTGGGAATGACAAAATGCCATCAGTAACTTGTTTCATGACAACAAGGGTACCACACTACCACAAGAGGTTATATCCTATCTTAGTGAATGGGTAAAGGCCATGGCTAAGAGAGACACAGCCTCCAACCTAACAATTGTGAAGCCTGCAATGGTTACAGAGGAGCACTACTTGCTTGGGCAGTCTACTCCAGTCAGACCTTTAAGAAGGACCCCATACTAAATACTTTGGCTAAGGTTCACCTTGACTGGGAGGATGGAAAAGGATGCCAGCAAGTAGGTGTGTCTGAGGATATCCCTGCAGATGTGCTGATAGGGAATGGTTTTGACAATGCCATACCCAGTGTGCATGCAGTTATATGCAGTCAGGCATGGAGACAAGCATGTGGGTCTGGTAGCCTGGGGGAGACCCAGACAGACTGCACACTTGCAGTCAGGACTGGTGAGGTGGTTACTTCAGGGAGAGAGCTACCCTGTAGCATTGAGACTGAAGGTGAGCCACAGCTGTTTGTGTGTACTGATGTTCCCTTGGACAGAGTGACTGCAAGGGCAGAGGTGAGTAGTAGTACCCAGGCTGACAGTGAGCCACCACTGTCAGAGGATGCCAGATTACCTCATGAAGCACCAGACATATACAGTGTTTCAATGGCCCATAAAAAAACCTTCTAGTGTGTCTGAGCAAGTCAAACAGTCCTTGAAAGAGAAGAATTGCAGTAGATATTGAATCTGAGGATATTCCATGAGTCTAATAGTTTACTTCTGTTATAACATGTCTTATGATAAAATATTAGCTAATAAATAAACATATGGTTTCATTTTTAATATGTAGTAATACCATATATTCCTGAATCCTAAACTGAAATTAAGGCCAGGAAATTGGCATGGATGGAGTATTGCAGTGCTAGGTAGGGATCCAGGTGACTGGCCTCACCAAAATTATCTAAATTGGGCCCCAGAATTGCTAAGGCTGGCTCTGTGAACATGGTTAGTGTATATCCATTTTGCCAATCTGGTCTTTCTGCTTATCTACACATTCTTGGTCTTGCAGATTATTCTGTAGAGCAGTCTAACTGGCTACTTTATGCCATTCTGCAAATCTATGAACCTGAGTACTTGTTCTCCACAGAGCTCCTAAACTAATGACAGTGTGTATATGTGTGTGTGTGTGTGTGTGTGTGTGTGTGTGTGTGTGTGTGTGTGTGTGTGTGTGTGTGTGTGTGTGTATGCATGTGTTTGTAGATCTGTGTGTATGTGTGGTGTGTGTGTATGTGTGTGTATGGGTATGTGTGTTTTTGTGTGTGTTAATAAGTGTCTGCACATTTGTGAGAGTATTTGAGTCTAACTGGCTAACTTATGCCATTATGCAAATTTATGAACCTGATTACTTAGTCTCCACAGAGCTCCTAAAGTAACAACAGTGTGTGTGTGTGTGTGTGTGTGTGTGTGTGTGTGTGTGTGTGTGTGTGTGTGTGTGTGTGTGTGTGTGTGTGTGTGTGTGTGTGTGCATATGTGTGTATGTGTATCTGAGTGTGTGTATGGGTGTGTGTGCATGTATGTGTGCATGCATTTGTTTGTGCATATATGCATGCATGCATGTGTTTTTACATGCATGTTATGTGCATGTCTATGTGTGTGCATGTGTGTGTATGAGTGGGTGTGTGTGTGTGTGTGTGTGTGTGTGTGTGTGTGTGTGTGTGTGTGTGTGTGTGTGTGTGTGTGTGTGTGTATCTGAGCGTGTGTATGAGTGTTTGTGCATGTATGCGTGCATGCATTTGCTTGTGCATGTATGCGTGCATGCATGTGTTTTTGGATATACATGTATGTGCATGTCTGTGTGTGTAAATGTTTGTGTATGAGTGGGAGTGTTTGTGTGTGTGTGTGTGTGTGTGTGTGTGTGTGTGTGTGTGTGTGTGTGTGTGTGTGTGTGTGTGCGTGTGTGTGTTTGTGTGTGGGTGTGTGCGTGTTTTATATATTTCACATCTTTGAGGAAATCCTGTACTTTTTGTCAGCTAGGAAAGTTTTCATACTCCTTACTTTGTCACATGCACAGAAAAACAAGAACATTTGATCCAGCAAAACAGTACTTATTGCTAATTCATATTGCCTTCCTATCTTTTATAATATTATAATTTTATTTTTGAATATCACATAACTTTGCTTTGATTTGGATCACTTCATACAAGATGTCTCTTTTCCAGGCTTATCTACTTAATGCTCCCCTCCCCCAGTGATAGCTCATATTAGTTTTGGAACATTCTGTCCTCTCTTTGAAGTCTAGTACATCCAGTCTCCAATGCCCTAAATCATCATTACATTTTTTTTCAAAACTGCTGTACACTAACTTGTTAATCTCAACAGGCTGATAATATATCTGTATTTCCTTTCATTCTCATACCAGACAGAAGCACCATTCTTTTTAATGATATGATCAGTTACTACATTACTTGTACCTGGCATCATGCATCACAGTCACAGAGATTATGTATCCCATAACAGCAGGACTGATATATTGCACAGATATGAGAGATATTGATACAGTCCTATTACATACTGCACAGCCCTCAACAAATCATTTAGTTGGAGTAACATATCAAGAGCCAAGCTGCCAAGATTACACAAGTACATACATCAATTACAAGTTATGACTATTTTTGGCTTTCTTTAGTAAAACATGTAAATACATAAGGAGCATTATGTAATTGTTTAAAGATGGTGTATGACCTAACAGTGCCTGATTCATAGATCATTCAGTGGTGATAAATAAAAATAATGCCATTTATGTCAGTGATAGATTTTTTTAACCAAAATTGCTGTGGTTGGGGATTTTATTTTCCCTAACTTAACGTATTAGAATTAGATTGCTAGTCCCCTGCATATAAGGGTTTTGGGTTTAGAAGCCAATAAAGTTAATACTGTCTGTCTTATTTTGCTGACACAATGTGTCAGTGCTGTGAGTTGCAGTAAATCAGGGGTTAGGAAAATTTGTTTTGTTTAGAAAAATAATTTTTGAGTGTAGTTATACATTCATTTGATGATCTGTCAGTAAACAAACCTGTTCTGCATGCTATATGCACCTGGTACAGCTCTGTCAGTGTTACGTACATGTTAATAGTTTTAGCTGTCTCAGACTTAAATTAGGTCGGGTGCATCAACATTGAAGTGTAAGGAAGAAGCCAGAGAATTATACTTGAAGGCTAGGAGGGACTTGCTGTGAGCACTATCATGAAACCTGGACATTAAGGAAAATTAAAAGTGTTACAGATAGGTGCATACAGACAGGGCCTGTGAAGTACAGTACCATAGTGTTTAGTTCTGCTGCCTCATGACGTGACAGACTTTTGTTCCTTATCCTGGTTACTGTCTTTGCAGAGATTACTTGTCAGCATTTTTTCTTCAGATACTCCAGTGTATTCTCATAATCCAAAGCTATAGTAGCTGAATGACTACTCTAAAATCCATTGATAAAAAAACAAAAAAAAAGTTCTAAGCTTGTTTCCTGCCTTTCCTGTAACTAGTCTAGTCCAGATACAGATTTGCTGTATCCAGGACTATTTTGTAAGTTTCTGAGCCCCCCAGACCTTTTTGTATTGGAGGGAAGTCTTCCCACTTATCAGTGGGAGTGGTAAGCACTAGGTAGCTTATCCAATAAGGAGTGGTTTCTGGCCCAGAAATTGTAGTTTATTGGCTGTTTGGGCAGTTTTTCCATCCCTTTCAACTTTCTGGTTTAAAAGCCCAGGTTTGCGCTTGTTTAAGTTCTGCGGCTCCAGTTTTGGCATCCTGCAGGCTACAAGAGCAACAGGAAAGAGAAAGAGATCCTCTAAGTGCCTCCATTTTGATTTTATCATAATTTACTGCTCTCTGCACTTGTTTTTTGTCATGTTTAATTTATCTTCATTTATTTAAACTGTATTTGCCTTAATATAGCTACACAATCAAGTGTGCTAACTTGTACTGCATTTAAAGTGTTTTTGCTACTGTTTTAACTGCTTTTCTGCAAAAAAAAAAAAAAAAACAAAGTTCTAAGCTTGTTTCCTACCTTTCCTGTAAGCAGTCTAGTCCAGATACAGACTTGCTGTATCCAGGGCTGTTTTGTAAGTTTCTGAGCACCCCAGACATTTCTGTGATGGAGGGAAGCCTTCTAGGTTATCAGTGGGAGTGGTAAGCACTAGGTAGCCTATCTACCATAAGAGAAGTGGTTTCTGGCAAGTATCCCTGTCTCCTTCCTGTTGCTCTTGTAGTATGCAGAATGCCAAAACTGGATGCATGGAGCTTAAACAAGTGCAAACCCATGCAAACACGGGCTTTTAAACCAGAAAGTTGAAAGGGATGGAAAAACTGCCCAAACAGTCAATAAACTGCAAATTTTGCTAAGTGCCTCCATTTTGATTTTTTCATAATTTACTGCTTTCTGCACTTGTTTTTTGCTGTTTTTAATTTTTCTGCATTTATTTAAACTGCATTGCCTTAATATTGCTACACACTCAAGTGTGCTAGATTGTACTGCATTTAAAGTGTTTTTGCTACTATTTTAACTGCTTTTCTGCAAAAAAAAAAAAAAGTTCTAAGCTTATTTCCCACCTTTCCTGTAACTAGTCTAGTCCAGATGCATATTTGCTGTATCCAGGACTGTTTCCTAAGTTTCTGATCCCCACCAGACCTTTCTGTGTTGGAGGGAAACCTTCTAGCTTATCAGTGGGAGTGGTATGCACTAGGTAGCCTATCTACTCCAAGAGGAGTAGTTTCTTGTCCAGAAATTGTAGTTTATTGGCTGTTTGGGCAGTTTTTCCATCCCTTTCAACTTTCTGGTTTAAAAGTCTGTGTTTGAGCGGGTTTGTGGACTGAGCAGCAGCGCTCAGCTGAGGTAAACTATTACCGGTGCCAGAAATCCTGCTCTTCAATTTTTCCCTTAGAACGTACTTGTTCTTTTACGTCTTGCACTTCAATTAGTTTAATAGGCTATCACTTTGAGGCTTTTGTAGGATTTATTGTAGCACACTTAGGTGCTATCAGAACTTACTGTTCCTACACAGTAACAGCACCAGTACTTATTAGTTATGACCACCCCTCCTAGTATGATTGTAGGGCAATTTTCTGTGATTTCTCCTGTTAACTTGGTGCACTTGGGCATGCCCAGAGAGTGTGGAAACTGTCTTAATATACACAGACAACCCTCTCCTCTTACCTCCCAATACTCATACATGTGAGAGATGCACTTATATCACCAAAATGGAAGCAGTGCATGCTCCAACCAAGACCGGACTAGCTGGTGAAGAGGAGGAGGTCAACACCTGCAACTCACTACATAGAACACACACAACCCTTCAAAACACCAACCATCACACCCACACATAGAAACACAAACCATACATCCATCGTCGCAGAAGCTCTCAATAAAAATTTACTCAAACAACAGAGGCCCCTGAGACAGAAAAGCACTCAACCTCCACAACACAACACCAACCCCAGAACACATAGCTGACCACCACAATGTGCCTGTCAACCTAAGCCCTTAAGGCAAAACACTTTTCCCATTGGACTAATCATAGGAGACTCAATTGTGAGGCACACTGATGTCAACTCACTAGGTTGAACAAGGAGAAGGTGACACTCAGTTGTCTATCTGGTGGCAGGATCCACCACAGAACATATGCACTCAGGTCACTCCACAACAATTACAAATATGACTCAGTCATTGTCCACATGAGTGTGAATGACCTGAGACGTACCTCCCTGGACTACATGAAAAAAGATGTGATGGAACTCTCGGATTATGTGGCCCAGGCAGGTATGACCCTAGCCCTGAGCAGTATTCTACCATCAACCAGAATGATACCACAGTACGAGCAGAAAATGACTGACTTCAACAATTGGCTAAGTTTCTGGTGTCATTCTAAGGGGATCCAGTATCTATCTGCCTGGGGCGACATGATCGACAGACCTCGAAGCTTTGCCAGAGATGGCCTGCATCTGTCACCCCTGGGATTCTGGGTACTGGCTAAGGCTGTTGCCACCCATATAGTGCCTTTTTTAGGCAGTGTTCTAAAGACCAAAATTCCACCATAACAGCTACAAACAAATGCAATTCGAGAGTCATGCTGCTCAATGATAGAAGTCTAAATCTCAAGATACACTCGCTCGAAGCTCTCCTCAAAATGGAGAATGTCAACATCTGTGCTGTAATGAAGACCTAGTTTAAAGAGGCAGAAAGCACCCCTGCGCCCCCAGGCTACAACTCATTCCATACCTTTTGGCCCCAGAATATGTCCAGAAGCTCCAAAGGCAGTGGTGTTTCCATATTCTTAAAGGATACACACACCTCTAGACTGGTAGTCCAGCATAATGCCTCCGAGATACTTCGGGTACAACTAACACTGGGTAAGATGGTGATACAAGTCATAGCCTGTTACAGAACCCCAAACATGTCCCTAGACTCTCAATCCAAGTTCCTAAGCACCCTGGAATCTATCAAGGTCTAACCCAATACTCTCATACTGGGTGACTTCAACTACCCTTCCATCAACTGGGAAAGCTATTCAAGTACCAATGTACAGGCTCAATGCTTTCTGAAATTTATCAGTTCCAATGCCCTGGGCCAGTTCATTCTGACCCCCACTAGAGGAAGCAACATCTTCGACCTGGTTATCACCTATAGTCAATTCCTCCCTGGTTAAATCCAACCACAAACTGATCACCATGGAAATCTCCATCTCACCTACACCCCCCACTAAGGTGACCACCCTGAAAAACTTTTCTAAAGCTGACTTTGCATTCCTAAAAACAGAGGTGGCTACGTTCTTGGCACTCATGCCAATGGAAAATAGCTGCATTACTGCCAAATCATACACCAATGCACTGTACGAGCACGTACGCAAATGCATGGACCTTGCCATACCAAATAGAACTAAGACACTCTCCTCCAAAAAAGGAAGCTGATCTGGTGGTCCCCAGCCATCAATAAGCTCTACAACAGAAGGAATAAACTGTCACAGAAAAAAAGTCATAAGACTGGAAAACCTCCCTTATCAGTCTTGGCCAAAAGCTGAGATCCCCTTATCAAATCCTCTAAAGACAGCTATGAAGGCAGAATTGCAGCTGACAACAAAAACAACCACAAAGCCTTCTATAGCTATATCAAAAACCTCCAAGGCAATACCCGAATTTGCTCTGAGTTATTGCACAATGGCAACTCCTGTACTGAGCCAACAGATAGAGCCAAAATACTGGCTGACAGATTCAGTGCCAACTTTACCCCCCCCCCCAAGGGCCCTATCACAACACCAGAAGAAAGCCTGGTACCCACCATTTCTGTGGCACAGGAAAAAGCTGCATTGTCCAAAGTCAAGAATACAGCATCCATGGGCCTAATAATATCCCTGGCTGCGTCCTACATGAGCTACAAAATGAACTGACAGCACATCTGTGTGCCCTGTTAAGTCACAGCCTTACCTCAGGCGACATCCCTAAGGAAAGGCACACTGTTACAGTCATCCCACTCCAGAAAGGGGGAGGATCTACAGCCCATGGGAACTATCGCCCCATTAACCTGACGAGTCTTGTATGCAAAGCTATAGAGTGCATCATCATGGACCTGCTTAACAAAGATATAGGCAGAAGCTGTGCAGTTTATTCAAAACATAAAGATAAGAATGTCAGAAAAATAGAATAGCTGGGTATAGCAATTTATACTGTCTGCCATTCAAAGAGGAAGAGTCTATCATCTTCATGGTGAAATATGTGTATACATAATTTGTTGTGGACTGGTTTGTTCAGACAAATGTGGAGTTTATATAAAGTTAAACAGCATTATGTTTTAAAGCATATACATTTCCTTTTATTATAGATAATCCATAAAGCTGCTTTGTATGTGGATGAAAAGGTGACCGAGGCTGCTGCTGCCACAGGGAAGAAATTGTATTTCTCTCTGAACCCTTACCGATCATGACCAATGAGCCATTTCTTTTACTGATTTATGCAGAAAACACTGGAGCAATTTTATTTATGGGAAGGATGATAAATCCATTTGCAAAAAAAAAGTTAACTTAATATGTGATAAGGAGCAAAGTGACATTTTTCAGTGATAAATGTTCATGTGCAGGTGCAGCAAAACAGTGACATTAGCAGGGGCAACAAGTCAATGGTACATACATGTGGACATTAGCAGGGGCAACAAGTCAATGGTACATACATGTGGACATTAGCAGGGGCAACAAGTCAATGGTACATACATGTGGACATTAGCAGGGCAACAAGTCAATGGTACATACATGTGGACATTAGCAGGGGCAACAAGTCAATGGTACATACATGTGGACATTAGCAGGGGCAACAAGTCAATGGTACATACATGTGGACATTAGCAGGGGCAACAAGTCAATGGTACATACATGTGGACATTAGCAGGGGCAACAAGTCAATGGTACATACATGTGGACATTAGCAGGGGCAACAAGTCAATGGTACATACATGTGGACATTAGCAGGGGCAACAAGTCAATGGTACATACATGTGGACATTAGCAGGGGCAACAAGTCAATGGTACATACATGTGGACATTAGCAGGGGCAACAAGTCAATGGTACATACATGTGGACATTAGCAGGGGCAACAAGTCAATGGTACATACATGACATTAGCAGGGCAACAAGTCAATGGTACATACATGTGGACATTAGCAGGGGCAACAAGTCAATGGTACATACATGTGGACATTAGCAGGGGCAACAAGTCAATGGTACATACATGTGGACATTAGCAGGGCAACAAGTCAATGGTACATACATGTGGACATTAGCAGGGCAACAAGTCAATGGTACATACATGTGGACATTAGCAGGGCAACAAGTCAATGGTACATACATGTGGACATTAGCAGGGGCAACAAGTCAATGGTACATACATGTGGACATTAGCAGGGGCAACAAGTCAATGGTACATACATGTGGACATTAGCAGGGGCAACAAGTCAATGGTACATACATGTGGACATTAGCAGGGGCAACAAGTCAATGGTACATACATGTGGACATTAGCAGGGGCAACAAGTCAATGGTACATACATGTGGCTATAAAATGTAGGAATTACTTTGGTTTCCAGATGTACAACTCAGTGATTAAATAAATTAATAAACACTTCATAATGTCGATGTGCATCCTTTGTCAGCCAGAACTTGTTTAAATTCTGACACTTTTTTGAGTATCGTTGTATTTACATGCATCAGACCATATAAAAACTAGTAGCATTTATCTGAGCAAAAACTTAAATGTCTGCATAAGAAATTCTGCTTGTAAGCAAAGGCAACTGATCAAAATGGTATATTTCAGAAAATTAAGGCTCCCCCACATTAGGTATGAGAATCTCACTATATGACATATTGTTTTAGTAGAAAATCTAGTATAATGTATTTCAACAATGAGTCACTGACTCACAATGGAAAGAAAAACTCAGTATCACCTTCATACCATCCCATCTAATCAAATCACATCATTTTCTTTTTAAATGATTAAAATAGCATGTATCCTGAGATTCATTAGCAATGGTGTAGGCTTTGTGATAAGCCTACATGATTTAAGCATGTTAGTATGATGATTAGCAGTGCTAGTAAAACATGCGTGCTGGTCAGTGAACCTGCATATTTGCAAGCACTGTTTCATGGACAGCAATAGTGTCTGTGGCCATGTAAATTGCATGCATGTACAAGCACAGAATGCAAACAACATAGCTTGCCTATAGGTAAATCTAAGATATAAGAATGCACTGTAGCCTGGAAATACTAAGGGCAAGTACAGTGAAAGAATTCTGAAGGAGGGGAAGTGAAATGGAGGAATTGTACACAGATAACATTGGTTGTACTTCAGAAGTAAATAAGAGGAGAGGTGAAAAGGGCAACGCATCCAGCTGGATAAGAGGTGCAACACCCAGCAGGATAAAAGCACTCTCATCAAACTAAACAAATACCTCAGAGGAACAATAAAGTCCACCAAAGCCAAATTTGAGGTAAATTAGGCCTCCCAGGCCAAGGACATCCACAAGGCATTTTTAGCTATATCCACAACCTCAAAGGCAATACACAATTGTTTGCAGAGCTCATTGTAAATGAAGCTATCTATACTGAGCTAGAAGATATAAAAAAACTACTGGCTGATAAATTTTGCTCCAACTTTACCTCTCTCTCATTCTCAACCTTCCCTCAGGAAATACCATCAAATATATCTCCCCCTGCTATCACTAGGGAACAGGTCTTTAATGCTCTCTCAAAGGCCAAGAATACTGCATCAATGGGCTCAGACAATATCCCAGGAGGCCTTCTAAATAGTATGAAATATGACTTATTAGGGCCTCTGGAATTGCTATTTAACTATATCAACCAAACAGGCTTCATGACTCATGAATGAAGAACAGCAACAGTCATCCCTCTGCACAAAGGTGGGCCATCTGCAGACCCTGGAAACTACAGATCCATAAGTCTCACTAGTCTTATATGTAAAGCCATGGAAAGAATTATCTTGGGAATGATCAATAGTCATATAGTAAACTTCCAGACACAGGACCCAACCCAGTTTGGTTTTGTCAAGGGCAGATCATGTCTACTCAAACTGGTGGACTTCTTTGAGATGGTCACCAAAGCAATGGATGAGGGCAAAATGATTCACACTGTCTACCTTAACCTGGCCAAGGAGTCTGACACAGTACCCCACTCAGGCATTGTTGGCAAACTCAAGAGGTTAGGCACAAACTCGTATGTCACCCGATGGATAGTCACCTGGCTCACAGACAGGACCCAGGAAGTTAGAATCTACAAAGAGGTCAGTCACAAGAGGAGTCTCTGAGGGATCAGTCATTGGACTGTTCCTTTTTGGCATTTATTTCTCTGAAGTCAAGACCAATTTCAATGGTCTCTGGCTGATTAAATTTGCAGATGACTGCAAATTAGGAGCTGTTATTGGATCCCCCATTGACACAAATATTCTCCAGAAGAGGTTGATACAGACAAGCAACTCGTGTCAGAGCCATGGACTAAAACTAAATGCCAAGAAATACATAATATTGTCCTTCGGTAAGTCATACATCCCTGGTAATTATCATATTGACAACACACCCCTTAGAACTGACCCAGTAGTCAGGGACTTAGGGACACACATAGATAGTAATCTAGCCTTTGACCATCACATGTCTATAGCAGTGCTGAAATCATTCTATGTTGTGCAACTTATAAAGAAAAGTATGGCATCTAAGTACAAAGAAGTCATTGTTCCAGTGTATTCGGCATTCATCAGACCTATCATTGAGTACAATATCCCTTTGGTATGTACCTAACCAGGCATATCCAACAACTGGATTGTAAACAGAGGTTTCTCACTAAAAGAATACAGGGCTTAAGTAAAATGTCCTATGCAGACCACCTCAAGGCTCTATCTCTGTATTCTGTCTCCTACAGGCTTTTGATGGAAGATCTATGCTTGACATACAGGACATTGTCTGACCCCACTCTGATGGACCTCCTGCATATCCACAGAATAAACAGCACCAGAATTACCCATTCTAAGGACTTGAACCTTGCCTGTGATATAAATAGGCCATGCTGGAGAGATAGGTATGGATCCCAGAGATTACCCCATCTCTGGAACAGGGTCCCCATCCATGTAAAGCAGAGTTCCTCCCATACCCAATTCAAGTACAACTTAAACAACTGGATGTGGAACAGGAAATTCATCCCTGGTTTGGCACCTATGTCTCTAATGGACGCAGACAGTTTGTAAATGGTTCATTTCCCAGGCCTTAACTTGTAAATGTTTCATCTCCTAAGCCCCTGCCTATACTTATTAAGGGTATCAGAACTTGTCAGAGATTTGGGAGGCATGGTTAGGCTTATAAAGGCCCTTGTGGTTGTCAGCCTTGTGAACACCTCTGAACCTATGAACCTATGAAAATGTAGTTAGATACTGCGTGCAAAGATGATGAAGGGTCAAAGAAATCTCTGCAACATATAAATACTGCCATATTAATGTAATGATAATTATTCTCAATGACAATATTTAATTTATGCAGATAAAGTGAAACTGACATGCTAATAAAGGATGCAAGAGGGACATAGAGCTGCAGTGTAACAAAGGGGAGTTAATGTAATGTACATGTTAATAAAATCCTAAGTAGAGATAACAGTTAGCAAGGACACTAGATACATTATGGGATAAATGCACAGACTGCAGTTATTGTATATGAGATGTATATACAGAGAATGTATGCATGCAAGACAACACCACTGCTATTCTCCACCTCAGCATGTATACACAAGATCACATGGACCTAGCAGCTGTAATGCTATGTACATCAGAAATTGACATGTTTTTGCAAATAACTGTTATTAGCACCTATAGGAAAGGGGTTCATCACCTATAAACATGTAATAGACATGCATGTGTTGTGTAGTCATGTAAATGCTAAATGGTAATATGATAACACTCAACACAGATACGTGACAAAATGACAACAGAGATCCGATGACTTTTGATGATTTCAAGTTTTCCTTTGTTAAATGGCACACATCTCGTACATCACTATACTGGGCATGCTCACAAGGACTTACAGGGAACAGTAACATAACAGCAATTCAACAGCATTAGCACACATGAAAGTGTCATAACAGAAGTCCAGTCACACCTTTTTATGATCTAGCAGCATGCCATACAGTAAGAAATGTTTTATGGTAGCCTTCATCTGCCAATTAAGCTGTATAGTGTGAAGAAAAGAATTGCAGTAATAAAGAAATGTATTGATGAAGACATGCGATACAGAATATAATTGTCTCAGAAATAAGTAATGCCTGTGAGCAGTGAATGACATAATAAATATTCATACCTTGTCATTTTCTAATATATGCCAGGACAGATATCAGACAGCTGCATATCAATCATGGATGCCACAAAAATATGCATATTGGTTGGATCATTAAGAACATCCTTGAAGGGATTGCAGCACCTTCCTATCATAAGGTGTATGGATGCCCTACCTTGTAGAACAATGGCTGAAGATGATGGTTCTCTGACTGTGTCATAAGTATTTTCTGTGTGTAAGCCACTGCTGTATGATGGATTGATGTTATAAAATTCAAACCCTTCCCTATGATACTAGGCTCTCTACAGACTTCTACTTTTGACCATTTGTGCCACAATGGAGTCTGTCTCAAATAAATTAAATGAATGTGTGAAGTAAGAAAGTAGTTATGAATATAATTTGAACAATGGTTTAGTCAGAATGCTGAAAAGGAGCTATGTTGTGTGTTACTGTCCACACAACAATGAGCAGTACAATATCAATGCTTCTTTGCCAAGAAAGCTGTTTCCATCATGTCCATGTAGTACATGCACTGTGCCAGAACTGAACCACATTCCATCTGTGTATGTATGCTATGCAAGCCAGTACTGAAGGCATGTGCCACAGGAGCACTCACAGCATGACATGCCCCGAATAACTGGTTCACTGCCATGCAATCACCACATGTGATTATATATCATTGCCCAACATAAAAAATGGATAAGAATAACTAGAGTCAATGTTTGTTCTGTAACATCAGTACATTCATATAATGTTGCCCTTTTTTGGGAATTGAATGTAAGTCTACTGACTAATGACATGTGGATGAAACACAAGTACCACGGTGGAAGTCTTAACACAAGTGTGACACTCCACCTATGCTAAGTCATTACATCATATGATTGTGTCACAAAGAAAAGGGATGCAGGAAGCCTCTCCCACTAAGAATGTACACATTATAACTGTGGTGGATGCTATTTGTGTATTACGGTATAAGGCCACACAATGCTAATGTGGATTTTGAACATCTGACCATTTGATTCCAGAAAATACGATATGGTAGAGAATGAATGTGCCATGATAGAAACGTCACTAGAACTGTCAGATATGTCAGTATTTCAAGGCATTGCATCATGTTATTGCTGCAAAGGATATGTGTGCCTGTAAGTGCTGTAGTAAGGCAACAACATACAGAATATTGTCTCATTCCCTCCTGTCAGAGGAGAATGCTTACTACAAATGCTATGTAAGGAAAATGTAATCACACCACCATTACTCTGAATAAAAGCATTGCTATGTGAAAAATTATCATAGCTTTTTGTAAGAGGAATCAACATCTATACGTGTGCACAACAGATGTGTTTGACAACAGTGTTAGCAACATGTAAAGTCACAATAAGACTGACACAATATAGTCTGAGCAGTAATGGCTGGAGTTAAACTACCTATCTAAGACCACAAAGCTAGAGATTAGTGCCTGAATCACAAGTGCCATGTGACATATTGCTATACAACTGTGATGGTGCATAGTTGAATGGATGACCTTACCACTGTTTATTAGCTGGATGTTTATGCTAAAAGTGGTTAAAATGTCACAATAACACTGTGCAACTGTGCAGCTACACACAATATATATATTTCAAGAACAGTTTACACAGTATGAGAGTGCAAGATACACTCACAGCTAGACTCAAACCTCCTACCTAAGTAAGCACACAATTTACAAAGCACAGTATCAAAGATATGCACAACAGGAGAAGTCACACTACAGCTGTGAGATACTGCAGTTATTCAAGGATTATGTAATCACTGTATTGACGAAAATGTATTTTCTCCTGGGGATGCTAACATTTGTTAGTTTAACACTGTGCCACTGCAAATACATTTCATAAATGGAAGTGCACATAATGGTAGTTTTGAGGTAACCAACTGTATATGACAGTAATCGTAGTCACACTTTAATCGAGGATGGACTCAAAACATCTATCTATCTAGAATACACTATCCATAGAACACAGTATCAACAGCCAGTTCCATAGTAGATTCATAAGCACAAGTGAGGCATACAGCATCTATGAATGCATGACATCAGCAGTGTATTGCTAAGGAGATATGTGTGTTAAAATGACTTTTATAGTCACATGGGGTTGTAAACCAATCCTGAATCCATTTATAGTTCCACACAAATACTCTTAAAAGGTAATAATTGCTGTATTTGAACCTCCTACATATTTAATTAGATTTTATAGAGAACAGTGTAAGAAACACAAGTGTCACAGGAGCAGTCTGAATTTTAAAGAGTGAGAGTGCACTTTAGAAAGAATGACCTCATCAGTGTGTTGTAGAGAAGATGTGGTTATGAAAAGTGGGGTAAAGGGATGGGGTACTCATCTACTTATTTAAATGTTTCCCTATGTGGAAGTGGATTGATTTCAGCTGCTGTAGAAGTTATACCTTATCTACCTTACTCTACAGCCCCACAAAGACAAGTTCACTGCTTCGAGATTTGATAATTCTACCTCGCTTATTACATAATTTACAGGTCATTCCATTAAACACACACTCCACAGGAGAAGTACAGTAGAAGTCTGATTACAAGTGAGACATACATAATCTCTGAGGGAATGACATCACCACTTCATTGTAGAAACATTGCTATTGTTAAAAATGCACTGATGTTAGATTGCAGCTCTAGGTAAAACATGTCACTTAAGTAGAATGTTATACATTGTAAGTGTGAATGAAAGCATTCAAATGAATATGAGCACACATGGTAGTCACTGCTGTATTTGAACAACCTACCTAACTAGTTACATGTTCTAGAGATCTCTGTATGAACTGCAAGCATCACAGGAGAAGTCTAACTTCCAAAGTGTGAGAGTGCACTTTAGAATGAATGACCTCGTCAGTGTGTTGCAGAGAAGACACAGTTGTGAAAGATGGTATAAGAGGATGGTGGAGTCACCCAGCTGTTTAAAATATTTTTCCAGAGTAGAAATTGACTGAGCACAGCTGTGTTGGAGAACATGTTCACCTGACTCTATACACCCCTATCACAAGCACACATTTCCCATATTGAGCATTGAATTTCCTACATATCTAGTTAGCACAGTATTATTCGCAAGCACCACAGGACAAGTCTGACTCATAAGGGAACTGAGTACACTTTTGACAGGATGACTTCATAATTGTGTTGCAGAGAGGATTTTTCTGTTTAACGTGGGATAAAGGAGATCTGTGCAAAGTTAAATGTGTTTTCCTCAGGGAAAGTGGCCACAGCACCAAGTTTTAATTATTCATCACTCTACCCCCCCCGACTCACAATAGTTTCCAACAGGGAGCAACAGACCTCTCCTACCTACTTCGTTACACAATCCAGAGAGAAAAGTATTATTCTTAAGTGCCACAGGAGAAATGTGAATTTAATTATGTGAAAAAGCACAACTGTAATTGGTAAAAATCCACTGTTTGGAACAGATGGTGCTGTGCATCACAGGTTTTGTGGAAAATACATATGTGTACACAAGACAATGTGACAACACTGTGATTGTCCGATGTAATAACATAATAACATACTTCTCTACTAAGGTTTATATACCATCCTTCATGCAAACTGTTTCACAGTACTGAATGTCAAAGAAAACCACAGTTGTAAACCAGTGGATTATCAGTCAAGCTTTCCTGCCACTGCATTCCAGGCTGATCACACAATTGTCTTGTCTCATGCTTGCAAAATGTGCATTGACAAGACAAACAAACACTACCTACATAGGATAGTGCACTGAAGAATAATAGGGATGGATTACGTGTGAATAGATTACCCAACATTGTAACACAGTTGCAAGTGTAACATTAGAGAGAAGACATACATTAACTGACTAAATTAATTGAGTCAATATCCCTCTGAAGTCAAGGTACCTTGTTGTCGATAGTCAACATAGATATAGAAATGTGCAATCTAAACAAATAATTATTTGTTGTGAGTTTTTTGTAATCTCTGTCAGAAGAGCAGAATTGCCAAGCTTAGTTGCACTGCTGTCAAAGTATTAGTGCATATGTAATCATATCTTGAGGTGATGAACTCAGAATGGGAATTAGCAGTAGTCTATGGTGCTCTTTACTGACTTTTATGTGAAGAAGCATTATATGCATACAACCATATGTGAACCTGCTGGAATGCAAAATAGATGTATGTTATGGCCATGTTTAATGATTTACACATTTGTCATGACAGTTGCATTTAATCAATCCTTGTATGAATGCTGCAATTGCATTATGAAACACATAAACAGCTAAGAGTGTTATTGCTGGTAGAAACATGGCTTCTGAAAAAATTTCTGAATCAAACAGGTTTATTGAATGACATTTAAGTGGTGTCAAGAGGTGGAGAGTTGGTGACAGAAACACACAATACAGGCATAATAACATTAGTGCATGTTTCATTTCTGTACATATTTCTGTTGTGTTACTGAATTCTATATCAGCATAATTACTCAGGGAGGATTTGTACAAGACAAACTTCAAAAGAGGGAGCAGGCACATTAACGTAATAGCAGTATAATAATATAGTAGCAGGATAATGGAATGTTATGAAAAGGTGCCGCCAACATCTACAGCCACAGAAGTCATACAAAACATTCAAAAATATTTTTGCATTCATCCAGATTCGAACTTTGAGAGCCTTCCAAAAAACAGTAATACCTAAGTATTATCTAAACATACCATGTAAAAAGTCATACTTCACAAACTTCCCATGTGACAGCAGATTGCAAAAAATGAGAATTATGTATTCATCTTCATTACCCTCTTGAGAACTGTAAGGTGTACATTCAACTCTTCAACTCATTCAAAAGTTGATTAAATGGACTATGCATAGCTAAACAGAGTAGTGCAAAGGGCACCAGAATAATGTGCCTGAAGGCCAAAAGTCCTATGATTTTGCCATAAGCTGTGTACTTCCATTTAGCTTGAGTTGCAGTTGGCATTATCTCCAGACATTGTGTAAATGGAGATGTGGAAGATCATGACATAGAAGGGAGACGATAAATAGAGTGAGTGGGAGGCAGAGACAAAGAAGCTTATGAGAGAAGTAGGATAGTGATGGATCATAACAATATGTACCCAAAAGCTACACATAAAATAGCTAAAAACATTCAGTAACACTTAACTAATTTCTGGATTAGAACCTTTGAAAGTAGTCCAAATCTGTTTATACATATGACCATTATCTCATCACTCTGCAAAGAAATTACTACTTTGCACCATTTACATAACACAATTGAAAGACAGTACCAACTTACTAAAGCAGAAGGGGTGAGCAGCGAGTGATAGAGAGAGGCAGATGGGGATAGGAATAGCAACAATATTTTTGTGGGACATGTAGGACCATCTGCATGATATATAACTCTTACTCATTACCTCATTATTAAGCTGTCATGATCTGCGCTTCCTATAAGGAGGAGGAAGGGGTAGGAGAGTACAACCAACATTAAAATGTAAACAGGATAAGGTTGGCTTACTAAGTCTCTTGTTGGGACTACAGCGTTTTTGAAAATGATGTCTTGCTGTACCATTCAAATGATATCTTCATGAAATGTTGTAAATGGCAAGAAATACAAACATTTGCAGTTAACTTTTTGATAGGAATATGAAATTTCAAGAAATAATAAATTGACTTACAGCTGTAATTAAACCCATGACAGTATGCAAACACTTCAGTCTAAAGCAGGTGAAGTAAGTCAACATGCCACATAGGAAATTCTAGTTCATTACATATAGAGGCCTAGGAACTGTTACAGTAACTGCTTCAGAGTATTGCTTTAAGTCTGTCTTTATTCTATATTCCCATAGCCCAGCAGATTGAAACACATTAACACAAAAGTATCTAAACTACTGTGGCTGAAATTAAAATCTTTAGCTTATACCATAGAAAATCAAACAGTGTTCACCGAGCTATAGTAACGTCCACATAAATGCCAAGCACAAAAAGTGAAGGCTTTTCCATGGGCCATTTCTGGCCATGTGTGTGATTCTTTTTTTTTTTTTTAACTAGATTAGACGTGAAAAAGAGTAGCAGACAGTGGTGAAAATCTGGGAAAGCAAAGGGTAAGATACAGGAAAAAGAATACATAGCTATTCACTTCTTCATAATTTAAATGTGAACAGTTGTAGAAAGAGTTTCATGCCTTTAGAGAGTCACCATACCAGGGATGGGTGACAACAACAGAATAATGTTGTATAGCCAGTTGGATAAAATCAAGTGTGTCAATAAGACATGTTGGTGAAGTGGAGAACTTTGTATGGGGCACAGTTTTTCTGTGGGACAGGTGTCCATTTTCTATGCTATTCTATACAGAGGAATGTTGGGGAAAGGGCTTAGGAATGTCACGTTCAGTTTGGTATAGTAGGCTAGGAAGTAGTCACAGACATACAAGACATATAAGACAGACAGGGATGGTGATGGACAGGAAAGGTTAAGGGATACTATGATTAGCGATAGGTTGGGGATATTGAAGGTGCACCCATCTCCAGCTTGAGAACAGTGCGAATCTGGTCCTCATCCTTAAAACAGTCATCACTGTCTGTGTGAGTGCCAGATGTGAAATAAATTTTTCAATCTGATGCAGGACCTTTTTAATCCTGCTGATTCAAGCACTGAGGCTTCTCTCCATTATACCCTGCACCAGTCCTGTCAACTCCTGTTGGGTGACAAAATGGCCTCCGGCACTCATACTACTCCAGGAGGGTACCACTGTACCAGCAGCCAGGAAAGAGCTACCTGACACAGGTGGAGTAGGTAGGACAGGAGTTGTGGAGGCAATACTGACAGGTTGTGAACCCAAAGTGCTGGGTGTCTGTTCTGCCATATGCAGAGGTATGATGGGCCAAGTTGCAGCAGTTGGTGTACATCTCTGTAATACTGATCATTTTATTTTCAGCAGCAAGGTATGCAAACAGCAGAATGTTAAGAAATTCTAAAAAAAACAGGGAGGGGGTGGAGGGAAACAAAAATAGAGGGAATTCAATCCATGACATACAATATTATTTTATTTTTTCAATACAATTTTTTTCAGTACATAAAGATTTATGATAATTGACTACTCTACACTTTTACCACATCCAGATATGATAAGAGTATATTAATAAATCATAAAATAAACAAATCTCCCTGTTAGGACATAAGAACTATCTGCCTTTATTTCCCTGTGCTATATAGAATATATGCAGTCACATATAATAATTGCACACCATAGTTGAATTATTCCTGGCATTCATTACTGCTGAAATATTTTAGAAATAATATCTTGCAAAACAACGTAATTGCTGCTTCTGGGTTTTGAGCACAGCCAGTTAAACTGGTATTCTCACTATCTAATGAAAGCAGCAAGGGATATTGAAGAAGGCATGCATACATGACACTATGGCTGTAGTATGCCTGCTCAAGGTCCTATGGAGTGAGGGACGAAAATAGTTAACTGGTTTGCATGTGGACATGAGGCATACGTAACGCAAGGTAAGTTAGTCTCTCCTGGTGCACCTCACAGTTTGCTGCTATTTCCTCTGCAACTGCACAATGCAAATATATATATATATATATATATATATATATATATATATATATATATTGGTTGGCTAGATAATTAATGCTATATCATACACATGTTATAACTCAGTATACTTACACATTTAGGGGGCATTCATCCTCACATTATCTTAAGAGGTCTTTCTTGTGTTTTTTCAATTCACTGTACTGGTGATGACATTGTTCCTGAGTGTATGGAATACCATTTGCATTGGAGACAGCCTTGGTCAAGCTATTCCAAGCCTCAGCCTGAAACTGAGACCCAATATAATCCCCCTGCATCAGCCTACAACTGTAGTGCATCATGAAAATCCAGAACTCCTCAACCCCCCCGCCTTTTTGCTCTAAATTTAGCACCATTCTCTCCATCACCAGCCATAACTGTAGAAATTAAGCTAACAATATATGCCTGAATTGGCACCCAGTTCAGATCTCATGTGTAATAGGTTGACTACAAGGATGCAGAACCTTGCCAACTCCTATAAGGATATGGATTCCTTAGCATAAATATTTGCAGTGCTTACATCAAATAGCACCAAAGATGTGAAATATGGCAGTGAGATTTGCTATGTGTAATGCTCAAACTATTGACATATGAAGCACTGTTCAACAATGAAATGCTTAATGGCTTGGTCTGTAACTTTGGTGTTTTGAATGATAAGTAGAATGAATAATGACATATTTTGGTGTTGGGACTTACACACTGTTAAAATTGTGTTTTACAATCTGGGAATCAAACGCATGGGATAAGGAATGAAAAAATTGAAGCTTAGCGAATTAATTCTGATTGCCACAGGAGAACTTCCTGTTACGCATTGTAATTAGAGATATAATAATTTCAAATGAAAAGAGATATACTTCAGAGAAGCCTGTATGTGTGTGTGATTTTAAGTAGTCCTGAGAATGTATTCCTATGTAAAGGGCAGTATTTCTGTTTGTAAATATATTCCGAGGGTGGAGTTGCATGACCTGAGTAATAAAGGTTGGGGTAATTACATGCGTACTTCACAACACAGTCAGGGTGTCAACACTCTATCCTATGGCCAAACTTGTTTAGACTGTATCTTTCAGATCTATCCTTTTCATCTGTGGTATTGTACAGTCTCTATGCAGATGACTTAAGAACTTCACCAAATTGACCATTTGGGTACAGGACAATAATATGCTTATAAATACATAAAAAATAAGCATATGAGCTGAAAGGTGAATACTTAATGCAACACACAGTGATTGAAACTGCAGATTAATTTAAGGACCTGGTTATATGGCTCTATCTACCTTTCAGTTTTTCTAATTACATTAACCAATTGGTTAATGATAGTTATAAAACTATATGTTGTATAAAAAGATGTATAAAGTATAGGAAATCAACAATGCTGAAGTAATTGTTTGTCAGTTATCTTAGACACAAACCTGAGTATAGAATAACACTATGGGCATCTTATAAGAAAACAAGCAGGTTTCAACTGGAAAGAGTACAGTGAAATATACCAAGGGCATTCATGGGTGTAAAAATGTAAGTTATAATTTAAGACTAAAATATGTGAATTGTACAGTGTCTTTTATAGATATCTAAGAGGACATCTAATTATGGTATATAGGGCATTTAGAGACAACTATCTCTGAGAATGTTTGGGGTTATCAAAAAGTAGTAGACAATCATCAAACAACCTATGTATAAGAGTCTTTAGGAGTGAGAAGTGTATTAATTGGTTCTCTGAGTAAGCAGCTGATGCATGAAATAGACTACCAAATTGCATTAAAGCAAGCACTAATTTAGATATTTTTAAGAACAGTTCGGACACTTATTTAGCAACAACTGTTTCAGTATATTGGCAGGATAGAAGGGTATTAATGCCCATGCTTGAAATATTTGTATGTATGTACATATGTAAGACAAGGTCTATAGTAGAACATCAAAGTTTCAAAACTTCGAATGTTCTAATATCGACCCCTATTCAGTGAAAGCTGAAAACATCGAACATACAGAACAGCAACTTTTTTTCCTAGGGAAAAAATTTGCTGCTCCAAAACACATACACACAACACAAGCACACCAAACAAACAGCAATCCACACACATACACCTAAAATGTTACACCTAACCCTACACTAAACTATACACACGCACCACTAACTATCCACTTACCTTAACCCAAACCCTAACCCTAAGGTCCGTCACTATCGCACACTCACCTCACTTGTGCCCTAACCCTAACTCACCTACCCCGCCCTAACCCTCATGTCCACACAATCACACACTTACCTGACCCATGCCCTAACCCGCCCTAACCCTCACGTCCACACAATTGCACACATACCTAACCCATGCCCTAACCCTAACTCACCTAACCCACCCTAACCCTCACGTACACACAATCGCATACATACCTAACTCGCACCCTAACCCTAACTAAACTAACCTGCACTCAATCGCACACTTACCTGAACCTGACCCGTATCCCTCCACAACAGCGCTGAAAATACCGAAGCAACAGAAATGGACAACCAATTCTTTCCCTAGGAAAAAATTTGGTTTTCTGTTGTTTCGATATTTTCAGCTTTCGCTGAATAGGGGTCAATGTTAGAACATTCAAAGTTTTGAAACTTCGATGTTCTAATATAGACCCTGTAAGACATGCTGTCCTAAATACATAGGATATGTGATGAGTCATGATGATTATAACAAAAGTATTGTGCCTGCCATACATAAGCAAGTACATTTTACATTAAATATTATCATTGTTATGTTTAAGAAATTGGATACACATTAGCTTGAGACTACATGTGAAGCATTAATGATATATGTTAAATAGAAATGTTTATTTATGCAAGCATTACTGATACATTGCTTACAACAGACACGTTTATAATTCTCATTTTTCATTAGTTTTACATTCCAAATCAAAATGTTGAGAAATGGGATTCTGACACCCTTTGTAAAAGTAACTTTAACTCAATTTGATCCATTAATCACCTGTGTTCCTTGTTTGTATATGACAGTGAACATGTATTTATTCTCCACTATGTACTGTACATAAGACAGTCTAAACTAAATTTTTCACTTTTTTCCTTAGGTAGTGAACCATGTTTGCATACTGCTGAAAGGAGAGCAAATGCAAAAGGCATTAGAAAAAATATACGAGAGGGGAAAAAGCTGACAGTAAAATGGATTCAGTCAATGGTTATATCTAGCAACAACCAGAGCAAAACGTGCATGCCAGTGACACATTCATCCTTTTCACATCTCCTTGCAACATCAGAAATGTAAGAACATGTTACCAGACTTGTAGCTACATACAAGTAATGTGAATGTAGACAGGCGATAGCTCACATGCTGTTCACAGTACTAAGAATAGTTGAGTTTTACACAATAACACAATGATAAAAATAAATGTGTGCAAATAAGTCTTCATATTCCCTTTGTTAAATTAATAATGGTTGAGGTAAAGGTAACATTCATTTTATTATTAAATATCTGATCACTCACTTTTGAAAGTATTTCTGACATCATGCATAGCAAATGGTGTTATTAGCCAGAAGTATAGGTGATTTTACGAATACAACACACTGACAACAGCAAGTCAAAAGTATTATAGCTAACATAGTCTTTATTTAGAACACACACTAAGGGTGTGTAAGGCATCTTCCAAAATGTGTGTCAATCCTTGCAGGTGACATCACTATCAAAACTATTCTTACTAACAGTTTGAACCCTACAACAAATCTTTGTTTTCTCCAGAGTCAATGTATTTACATCTTGTATCACAGACACAGATAATTAGTAAGTGCTGACAGCTACTGAGCAACACCAGGCTTGTTTGTGCTATATAAGGCAGCTTAAACTAAATTTTTCACTTTTTTTCTTTGGTAGTGAACCTTGCTTGCATTCTGCCAAGCAGTGTGCAAATGCAGATTACAAATTAAAAAGAAAATGCGCATACTGAGTATAATTGAAATATGACCTCTAAATGGAATTTGAATACTGCATCATCTGTCTTATTTCTCTCAGTTCACTTCATTTACACCATCTGCCACAGAGATGGACATCTGGTACATTCTCTGTAGTCATTACTATCCAGGGTGCTGATGGAATGCACCAGTTCCTGGCTTATTGTTGCTACTGAAGGCAAGACAAATGATTTTTTCACTTTTTTCTTTAAGCTATGAAACTTCATTGTGAGTTATCATGTGGCTCACAAATGCAAAAGGCAATATTAAATAAAAAAAATAGTTTTGGATAACCATTTAAAGTAACATGAAATTAATCAAAGTGTATATTTAGCAATGAGCACAGCTACTTGTGAATTACACTGACACATTCAGACTTCTGACATCTCCTCTCCACATCACTACTGTCATTTACTGGCACAGTGGTGCAGCAATTTGCATTTGTGCCTCACAGCAAGAGGTTTTCTGGTTTGATTCTTGGCTGAGCTGCCTTCTATGCAGAGTCTGCATATCCTCCCTGTGCTCATGTGAGTTTCCTCTGGGTGCTCCGGTTTCCTCTCACGTTACAAAGACATGCATCTGGACTGTTTCTCCCTGGGTCTCTGCTGAAAATTGGCTCATTCCCAGTCAGACTTTCCCAGTAAACAAATGCTAAATAAATAATACATAAATTCATGTCTCACAATATCAGGACTTTAGATAATGTCATGGGAATGGAAAAGGGGGAAGGAAACAGCAGAAATACTTTAATTTCTCACACAGCACACACAAGTAACAGTGACGTCATTTTAAATGCCATATCTATCTGTCCAGTTTTAAATGACATATCTATCTGTTCGGTTTACTCATTACTGACCTTAACACATTTATACACCAAAATGAGTGTCAATATTCATCATGATCTCCCTTGTAAAATGATCTGTAAACAAGTTTTGATCTCTGCATCACCCGCATTGTTTCTATAATCTCCCTTCATTTATACCTTTTGTCAGAGAGGTAAGTGTATGGAAGATTTATTTTTTTCATTTAGTGCTGTCTGCACACCAATGCAAATCTCATTTGCACTATTGATGGCATTCCAAATTAAATTTGCCAGTCCTTAACTTTGTTATCTTGCAACAGTAACCTGTATGGCAACTATCAAAACAGTGTATCAAGCGCAATCATTTCAGATTATTTCCCATATTTGCTGCACACAAAGACATATATTAATAAGAAGAAAAACTGTTTAGATGTACTCAAAATGTGCTGATGTATCATGTCACATTGAAAGTGCAACAGAAAGTTATGAATGTTGTTCTTTCTCATTTACCAGTAAAAGTCTGTATGATTGAGATATTGGCTACAGTTAGGATACTCATGTACTCGCACAGTATTAAACAAAGAATACAAACACTGCAACAGTATCCATCTCTTTATTTATAGTGTCTCATTCCCTTACCTATACTTTCCTAACAGCAATGCTACCTCATTTTTATTTTTATTGCATATGGCATATGCACCAATGAGTAACGTACTGTCTTGAATATGCATGACATTTCTCAGTATGATGGATTAAAGATAATTAAAACAACATTTCAATATTTGGAATGTTGCTCTCTTAGCTCAATAAATGTACTTTCAGACTCTGAGGTAGGTCTTCGCCCTAACACACCCTGAATAAGTATACATCAAAGAGGATAGACTAAAGCACTGATTGTTCCTGCAGTCAGACTAATCATTGACATTAGCAAGTAACACCTCTCGATATTCATCTTTGCAGTGCTTGGGAATGTGCATGTATTTGAATATCTCTTTACACCATCTTTACCTTCCCTGCACTTAGAGCAGATTGTGGTATTTAGGAATGCTAATGATTTAACAACTCGTGCACATACTTACAGAGCTCAGAGGGCTGAATATGCACCATATACAGGTAATGGTTTGCTAAAGAACTTGCATTGTGGGTTTGGATCCAGAGAGCTCAATACTGCTAAATACACTTTAGGAAATTTATCTGCTTTCTAAACTGCTTTTTTTGGCAATTTATGCTGCCATTTTTTTACAGAATGCTTTTCATTTAACATTAAGGATGGAGTGTAATACCCAATATAACAATTGTTTCATCTGTCTGCATTTTGTTATCATTTACTGTTGGCAAAGCCCATGTATATCAATTATTTTTCTGCATTACAAAGTTTGGTAAGAATACTACCTGACACAGTTGTGTAGATTTTATTTTCTGGGAATTTGAGTAGCTCTTGCAGAAAAGAGTAGTATAACATAGCAAAATCAGGTATTTTTACATTTGTAACGCAAAGAACAGACTGTTTGAAGTTTGTGATTTCAGCCTGGCTGTCCTCCATGCCAGTGGAGATACCGCTATGTAATATTTTCTCCATTTCTACTTGTACACTATGAATTAGTATTGTTAATACTATGATCTATTACACTTTTACATGGTTACATAGCTGTTATCTGCATTACAGAACTGTTAAAATTGTTATTTTATGAATTTTATGTGTGGGTGGTGCTGTCTTAACTTTTATGTACTCATAGGGGGCATATGTTTTTAATTGGTGTGTGAATTATGAATGCATACATTCATACATGAGTTCACAGCCAACCTGTCTGTGTATTATAAATTTAATTCTTTGTCTATTTTCTGTTTCATCTCATAAACGGATATGATCTGCACCCCATAAAGTTCCATTTTCCATTCACTGATACAGAAAATGAGTCATTATCCGGGCCTTCTTTGCCATTGAGCTTTTCTATTAGGGGGTTGTACAGGCGACAAATCTGCCTGAGATAGGATATGGCAACAGAGAGTCAATGACATCAGTGCTGTTGGAGGGCATGGGAGACCTTATTCCCAGATACAGCACAGATCATGTGATATTATCACCTCTGACCACAGCAGGGTGGCTGCAGTTGACCAGGAAAAGGTGGCTATGGGAGGTGGTTCTACTACTGAACCACCACTAAATGAAACAGAGGAGTTCCTGTCCACTGTCAGAGATCCAGATAACTCAGCAGAGGGTTCACACAGAGTCCTTGATGTTGGTGCTGATGTAGATAATAAACCCAGAATGTCTCAAGCAGATCTTCTGGGTAGGTAAAATAAATATAATGTAAATTCCATTCTGTACAACTTTACATGTGTATCTTACATGACTGATATATCTAGAGCCAGTGATAAGTGTGAGGTAGGTGACACAGTACAAGAGAGATAGAGGAAGATGTCTGGATGGAACTCAAATGGTCAGTGCATTTTTGTATGAGATGATTCTTAATATGCACGTGCAAAGTGGATTGTCTAATGTTTCTTGTTTCATTTGTATTCTGATACTTATCAGTCACCTTTCCTCTCTCTTCCTTACATTCAGGGACATCTGGATTGCAGTCTGAAAGACCATCTGCACATGGTAAGCAACCTTTTTTATTGTTATTTGTGTATATAAGGTAGATTTAGGTCTAACTGAGACTAATATTTGTATTGCTTTAGCATCTATTGTAGATTAACATACCTTTCGTATAACAAAGTTTTGATCATTTTCACTCCCAGTTTCTCTCTTTGTTGTGTTTATTGCTTGTTGTCATAGGTGATCCTGACAGTGGTACTGTAGAACTCTTACCACCTGATGTCAAAGTATCAGTGCCTTCTTATGATGATGGTGGTGATGAAGACACACAGTCCGGGGATGCAGAGGGTCAGTCTGACACTGAGGTTGTGGTTCTCACATTTCCTGCCCATATATTGGACACAATCAATATGTCAATGCATACCCATGACACAGAGACTTCTGGTGTAGGACAGGTGGAGGGTGGCACAGTTGATCACAATAGTGTGGTTACTCCGGTTGCAGAGCTGGTTGCTTCTTGCTATAGCCATCGTGAGAATTGGTAGAGGTGCTCAAAATAGGCCAGTTGTTCACCCTTATCCTGATGCTGGTGTGTCATTAGGTGCCACCAGACATATGTGTAGGGCCATAATGGAGGCACAAGCATGATCCACTAGGGCCTCTGAAGACATAGTGCGAGTACTAAATGTTGTCCATTCTGATGTCCGTGACTCCCTGAACCATGTGGGTGACTCCTTCAACAGGAAGAATGACACACTGGATTGTGCAATGTCTGTGATATAATGTCTGCTGGGAGAGGGTGACAATCCACATGACCAAACAGCCACTACATTGTCTGGTGTTAGCAGATGTCGTCATGCCAGATCCCACTCCTGTAGTGTCACAACTTCCACTGCTTCATCAGTTATTATGGTATCTATACCCAGATGTAGTAGGCCATGAAGTCATCGTCCTGGATGTACTCATGATGAGAGCTTATCCAGCAGCCATCACTCGTGTTCAGGTAGCACCCCAGTTTCTAGCAATTGCCACAGAAGTAGCAGTGCAACATTTGGCAGAGTTGGTGAGTGATGACAGTGAACTGACTACTCTACCATGCATGGCTCACACCTGTCTGAGATGCCAGGATGTAGTGGTAGCACAGTGCTTGACGTGTTCATATAGAAACACACACACATGAACACATTAAAAAAAAAACTTGCCTGTATCACCTCACACAGTGAGCTATCCAAATAGTACTGCTGAGTGTTATACATATCTTTTTACTGACCCTGAGCACTGTATATTTTAATAAATACATGTATTCCTTACTCATACCCACTCACTTCTTTGGTATCAGCCTTGCCTTCCTGCCACCCCACCCCCAGCCACCATGTGCAAATAATGATGACTGTGTCCTGCCATTTGCACATATCTTTGTGATTTATGGTTGCATATATCTCTGATACACACAGTGGATAGCTACTGCTTGCTTACTCACAAACCTGCATTCATCAGTCTGTATTGCAGAAGAAAAAGTGTTGATTTCTTGTTCTTCTCATTTATGAATGATCATTTATATAATTGTTGAACCTCATTGTACTTCAGATAGTATTTTAAGTAAAGCAGTTGAAGCAGTATTTCAGCATAGCGGTGCAACAGTTAGTGATGTTACATTACAGCAAGATGTTTCCTTGTTTGATTCTCAGCTGGGATGCCTTCTCTGTGAAGTCTGCATGTCCTTGCTGCATTTGCGTGGGTTTCCTTCGGGTACTCCTCCTTTCTCCCACATTCCAAAGACATGCATCTGGAGTGTTTCTTCCTGGTCATCTCCTGAAAATGGGCTCTGTCCCAATTTGACTTTCCCTGTAAACAAATGTTAAATAAATAAATACATCTCAGTCTTGTTTCTTGCTATACTTGTGCAAATGATGGTATAATTGACCTGTTCCATGGTTTATAGACAGTGGTCAAGTCAAATGCTTGATGCACAATATTGGGTAGAATACATAGCTGTTTATTGCAAACATCATTCATATAAGCTATTACTGACATAACTGTCTAAATCAGACAAATGCTGTGCTTATCGGCATATACATATTTCCATATGAGAGTATTCAGTTATGTAAGATTATTTTTTCCTTTACAGATTCCACAATTACCTTGTCATTACCACAGGTGCAAATTATGTCCATGGGGTTTATCCTTGTCTGATGTTATCAAAACACAGCCATTACATGGTTAAGTAAAGGTCGTGGAGTTTGACAGGCAACAGCTTTCATATCTGTATGTGAGTGGGGTCTTAGGTTTTAACCTAAGTAGTGAATGTGTGCTATCCTTGCCTTTTTGTCATATCCAGGACATCCTGTGCGCTAATCCATCTGCCAACATCTTCTGCAGCTGATAGTTTTCCCTCAGACTCCTCACCTGTATCTGCTCCTGCTGCTGGCCTTGTCTGTTGTCCTTGAAACTGTGACCTTGCCCCTTGCTGTCCTTGTTGAAGCAATTTCCTGAGAATTATATTCTGTAAAATGGCACAGACTGTGAATATTTGTTCAGAGGTGTCAGTCATACTGCAGGGTACCTCCTGATTTGTCCAGACACTGGAAACTTGATTTGGACCATACAAACACACATTCTACAATATTGCTAGTTTGAGCACTGGCTTCATTGTATCCTTGCTTATTAAGGTTCATTGGGTTTCTCATGGGTGTCATGAGCCAGGGCTCCAGTGTATAACCTCCCCCAGTAAATGCCATTGTGGAAAGTCACCCTAGAAAAACTTTGTGTACAACTCACAGGTGTGCCTTATGTGTGAGTTGTGAAAACTGACTGGGTTACCTGCACAGACATTGTAGACGATCCCTTGGACATTAAAGACAACATAACAGTTTACAGAGTGGTATCTTTTTCTGTTGATGTAATGCCTTCTGTTTTCTATTGTATATAATTCCAGTATGGTTCTTATTGTCTCTTGTGGGGTGCATGCGAAACAGATGTGATCCTTTGCATGTTATTGAATTGCATCTAAAAATTGATGTAATATTCTAGAAGCTGATGACTGTGACACCCCTAATATATCTCCTGTGGGTCTCAGGAAGTACCAGTAGCCAGTACACATAATGTTACACATACCATTGTTTCCACTGGGATGGGTTCTCCATGATTTCCTTGAGGCTTGAGGTGGGGGTGATAGACATTGCATAGTTTCTCCAGTGTTACCCTGTCCAGCCTTTACTGCTCTGCAATTTCTGTGTCATGCAGTTCATGATAAGTCAAATGGAGGTCTAAACACTAGAAGATTTAGGATTTTTTTTTTTGGAAATGCTTACATAGATATTTTTATACCCCAAGAGAGACTCAAAAAAATTTTTCCTCAGGTAGACAGCAAATGTTGGAGGTGTGATGGGGAAGAAAGAGGTACTTGGGAACATATTTTCTGGGAGTGTGGTGGTTGGCGGACTTTAAGGATTCCCTGTGGACTACATTGTTGGAGATTTTGGGTGGGTGGATCGGTGTGACAAGGGAGATGATTTTTCTGAGTTATGATACAGAATCAGAATTGCCTACACATGGTGAGGCCTTGTTCTGTCTAATTATGGTGGCTGTCAAAAAAGCAATTAAAAGAAAATGGAAATCAAAGTCTAAACCAACTATATTAGGAATAGTGAATATAGTAACAGAGATAAAACAATTGGAATTGAGATCTTTAGAAAAGGATAGGAGCAAACTACACAGGAAAAATGGGAATTGTGGGAACAATACATACAGGGAAACAACGAGGTTTAAAAGAAGGTAGGACTTAAATGAGCTATATAATGCTTGACTGAAAATGATTGGTAGATTGCAATTGATGTATAATGTTTGCAGCTGGGAGTGTGTCCATGTGGTTTGTTTTCATTTATATACATGTATGATTGCTTGTATCATAACTGATGGTTTAGTAGAGATGTTTCTTGTTTAAAAAAAAGGGCAGGAAGTGAATAATTTATGTAATGTTGCTTAAGTTATATGATATATAGCAATATACTTGAAGTATAATGTTTGTTAATGTTAATTTGTTAATAGAGTTTGATTACTTTTGTATAAATGTAAATTTGCTTATGTCACAAGAGATAATTCAATGAAGGTGTTTTTAAAATAAAAATAAACACTCTTCTTGCTGCCTGAGGTCTGGCGTTAGCAGCAGCACCTTGATTTAAAGCCTGTTGGACATACAATACAATAATAGCAGCAGCAACCCCTAAAACGCTCTCTTGTTCTAAGTGTAATTGTGCCTGTATTCCAAAGAGCTTTGGTGTATATGGCAAATGCTTACTCTGAGTGTACATGATTGATTTATAGCTTACTGAATAAATTTACCATGTTGGATTGGTTTATCTGCATGTAATTCAGCTCTATATGCTTTCATTAGTATATTCTGTCATTTCCCTTTGCTTAAGGCTCTGAACAATGTGTAGAAACATTTAATGAGTATCAAATAGAGTGCTAATGAGTATCAAATAGAGTGCTATTGTTTTGGTGGCACGCTGTGCTGCCCACACGATAGCAGCACTTTGTATAGCTGTTAATGAATCCGGCCAATTATGTATTCAGTATATAGGTTCAAAGCTTCATAGGTAAATTCTAAGCAATTAGCCTACAGACCATTACAAACCTAACCAACAGTTCCATCAGTCCACAGTGTGGGCAACATAAGATAGACTAAGTAAGAATTTAAGGGTTCCTATCAGGAGAGCGAACGCTTAATTTAGTGAATGCTCTTATATTGAACTTTAAAATGCGAAAACTGAAAATGTCAAAGGCACGGAACATCAATGTTTTTTCCGAGGGAAAAAAATCGATGGACTATTCTCTGGATTTTGCTGTTCTCTCCACTGTGGTGCAATCTCGGAGTTGGTATATTTAAGCTGGGGGTGGGGGGCAAAGCCCCCCACTTTATTTTGCCTGTACATTGTTTTGTTTTTTTTTGGATAAGCAAATTTTTTTTCCACGGGAAAAAATTTGCTGATCTGTTCCTTCGACATTTTAAGGTTTCGCGTTTTTAAGTTTAATGGAAGACCATTCACTACATTTAGCGTTCGATCTTCTGATATGGATGCGAATTTAAGGCTGCCCATTCAGTTATCTAGGTTTAACATAAGACTGACAAGGGTGCTATTATGCTTAACATATAACTGAAGTCTGCTCCAGAGGTGACTGATATATTTGGATATTAATTTATCATGCTAATGTGACTTATCTATCTCATGATGTAGGTTTTGTGCCTTTAACTTGGAATTTGAGGTAACTTTCTGTGAAGGAATATGAGGTCAAAGAGGGCTGGATCATTCATATCTCAAAAGGCTAGACACAGATCTCCATGGAGGAGTCTATAAGAGAATGAGAGGGAGGCTGCCAGTCAACCCTGATAATTAAGATTTATGAGTCTACTGATCTGGTTATGAATCTCTGAGGTCTTACAAGTTGAGTGATATGCTTAGGAATATGCATGCCAAAAGGTGCATTACATTCAGTAATGAGTTTGATGAAATATAAATGAAAGGAATAAAGTGCTGCCTGGATCTACTGGAGATGCATTTGGACATTAGATGAGCCATACAGAAGGCTTTCTAACCTACTGTGGATGCTTTATAGTCAAACTATAAAGAATTATCAACGGGAGTGCCTAGATCCCTTTCAACAGTGTCTGATTGGAAGAATGTGTTTACTATATGGTATGTGAAAATACTTCACCAAAATGTGTTATATTATGTTTTTGTTTCACTTGTAAATTGAGACCATTATCCTTACACCAATTGTTAACATGGTCTAACATCAGTTGGAAAAGTTGTGAGTCATTGAAATATCAGTAAACAAAACCCAGTTAACATCATTTTGCAAACTTAATCCATAAGCCAGAAGTGATGGCTTGAAGGTTTCAGAAATAGATGTCAAATAGGAGATGGCCATATATTAAGCCCTGTGATATGCCATTTATTTGTGGTTACTTCTTTGCTTTTAGCAGAAGCACCTGTGACCCTTACCACATGTTTTGTTAGACAATCAGTTATCTATCCACTGTATGACATAAAACATTATTAAAGATTTGCAAGTCTTTCAATAATGCTTGCATGGGGAATAGTGTCAAAGACTTTTGACAGTTCCAAGCTAATTCTTTATTTTTCAATAAGTACTGCTTGATTTTTTTCTAACTTCAGAATATCTGCCTAAATACTTCATTCTTAAATTTTCAGGGTCTACGTATTATTTTCCCCCCCAAGTGCTTTGCAGTGCTCTGTACAGACTCAGACACCCTGAGTGACATTTTACCTGTAAATGAATATATAAAGAAACAGCCCCAGTACTTAGTAATAATTGCCATCCCTCCTGGCATGTCAGTTCCCTGTGCTTTCTCCTATTAACCTGGTGAAATTGGGCATTCTGAGGCAGTGTAGCAACTGCCTCATGTACACAGACAACCCTCTCCTCTTACCTCCCAACACTCAGACTTGTGAGAGATGCACTTATATATCTAAATTGGAAGCCATGCACTCTCATGCCAAGACCGGAATAGCTGGTCAAGAAGAGAGGGTCAACACCTGCACCACACTATATTAGATATTCGAACTTTCTAAACTTCGAATAACATATATTCGAAAACATATGATCGAAGTTTAAAAGTATAAATGTATAATAAAAAAAAAAAAAAAAGCTTACCTTAATGGTGCAGGCAGGGGAGCAAGCCCCCCTGCAGCTCCCTACTTAACTATACCAACCGAGATTGCACTTCAGTGCAGAAAAGTGAAATTCTCCCATTCGGCACTGAATGGCGCCATTACATTTAACCTTCAAATGCTCGAAATTTTGATCATTTGGTGTCAACCATATGCCATTCGAAATTTCAAGTGTTCGTGGTTCTAATAGGAACCCCACCACACCACATGCAACACATATCCCTTCAGAACACCCACCATCACAGTTCTTTCATTAGAACACAAACCACACACCCACTTTTGCGGAGGTTCTCAATAGAAATTTACCCAAACAGCAGAGACCTCCAAGGCAGAAACACACTCGTCCATCACAAGGCAAAACAGCTTGCCCAATGACCTGAGATGCACCTCCCTGGACTACATTAAAAAAGACATGGAGGAGCTCTCGGATTATGTGTCCCAGGCAGGTATGGCCATAGCCCTGAGCAGCATCCTACCATCACCCAAAATGATATTGCAGTACAACCAGAAAATGACTGACTTCAACAATTGGCTAAGTTTCTGATGTCATCCTAAGAGTATCCACTACCTGTCTGCTTGGGATGACATGACTGACAGACCTCGATGCTTTGCCAAAGATGGCCTGCATCTGTCACCCCGGGTTTCCAGTTATGGGCTAAGGCTCTTGCCATCCTTATAGTACCTTTTTTAGGTGATGTTCCAAAGACTAAACTACCAGCATAACAGCTATAAATAAATGCAGTCTGAGAGTCATGCTGCTCAATGCTAGAAGTCTAAATCTCAAGATGCACTTGCTCGAAGCACTCTTCAAAATGGAGAACATCGACATTTGTGCTGTAATGGAGACTGGCCTTAAACTAGTAGAAAACACCCCTGTGCTACCAGGCTATAACTCATTCCACACCTTTCTGCCCAGAACATGGACTGAAGCTCCAAAGGCGGTAGTTTCTCCATATTCCTAAAGGATATAAACACCTTCAGACTAGTAGCCCAGCATAACGCATCTGAGATACTTCAGGTACAACTAACATTGAGTAAGACGGTGATTTAGGTTATAGCCTGCTATAGGTCCCCAACCATGTCCCAAGACTCTCACTCCATGCTTCTAAGCACCCTGGAAGCTATTAGTGTCCAACCCAACACTTTTATACTAGGTGACTTCAACTACCCCTCCATCAACGGGGAAAAATACTCATGCACCAATACACTGGCCCAATGCTTCCTAGAATTCATCAATTCCAATGCCCTGGACCAGCTCATTCTTACCCCCACTAGAGGAAGCAACATCCTTGTACTGGTTATTACTAACATGGGCAACTGTTGATCCACACCAATAGTCATTTTCTCCCTAGTTAGATCCGACCACAAACTAATCACCATGGAAATCCAAATCTCACCCACACCCCCTAGAAAGGTAACCACCATGAAAAACTTCTCCAAAGCTGACTTGGGGCTCCTAAAAAAAGAGGTGGCTAACTTCATGGCACCCATGCTAATGCAAAATAGATGCATGATTTCCAGATCATATACCAATGTACTGTACAAACACATACATAAATGCATGGAACTAGCCATACTCAACAAAAAAAAAAACAAAAAAAAAAAACAAAGCCAATCTGGTGGTCCCCTCCCATTAATAAACTTTACAATAGAAGGAAGAAACTGTTGCAGAAAAAGGTAAAGTCCCAAGACTGGAAAAACTCCCTTATTAGCCTCAACAAAAAGTAGAGATCCCTCATCAAAACCTCTAAATCCAGCTATGAAGGCAGAATTGTGGCAGACACTAAAAACATCCACAAAGCCTTCTATAGTTAAATCATGAATCTTCATGGCAATACTCAGGTTTGCTCTGAGTTACTGCACAATGTTACCTCCTATACTGAGCAAACAGATATTGCCAACATACTGACTGACAGATTCAGTGCTAACTTTACCCCTCCGCCCGCAAAGGACCAATCACAATACCAGAGGAATGCCAGGCACTGAGCACTACTGAAGCACAGGATAAAGCTGCATTGTCCAAGGCCAAGAATACAGCTTCCATGGGACCTGACAATATCTCTGGATGTATTCTACATGAACTACAAAGTGAACTGGAACTACATCTGTGTGCCTTGTTCAATCACAGTCTCATCTCAGGCTTTGTTCCTAATGAATGGTGCATTGCTACAGTCATCCCTCTCCATAAAGGGGGAGTGACTAAAGACTATGGGAATTATCGCCTCATTAGCCTGATGAGTCTGATATGTAAGGCTATGGAGTGCATCATCATGGACCTAATTAACAAGGATAAAGGGACTCTCCAAAGTTTAGATCCCACACAATTTGGTTTTGTGAAAGGTAGATCATGCCTGCTCAACCCGGTTGATTTCTTTGAGTCAGTCACTAGAGTTGTGGATGAGGGCAAGGCAGTTCATACAACCTACCTTGATCTGGCTAAGGCCTTTGATACCATTCCCCACTCAGGGATTATTGATAAATGAACAAAACTAGGCATCGACCCCTATATCACTAGGTGGGTTGCAAATTAGCTCACAGATAGAATCCACAGTGTGAAAGTAGTGGACTCCAAGTTAGACTGCTGACCAATCACAAGTGGAGTCTCACAGGGATCGGTCCTGGGTCCTCTCCTGTTTGTCATCTACTTCTTAGAAGTCCAGGCCAACATGGAGAGACTCTGGCTGACCAAGTTCACAGATGACTGCAAGCTGGAAGCCATTATTAACTCCCCAAGTAATGTAGATATCCTACAGAAAGGCCTCACTGAGACTGACTGGCATTGAAACCATGGTCTTAAGCTTAATGACAAAAAATGCATTGTCATCCCCTTTGAAAAAACTCAGTTCCAACTAATTACCACATTGATGAGAACTCACTGAACACTGAAGGAATTATAAGAAGTCTAGGGACACAGGTTGACAGCAGACTCTCCTTTGACCACCACATTGCCACTGTGGTCAGAAAGTCCTTTTATGTGGCACATCTCATTACCAAGGGTTTTGAATCCTGGAAGAAAGAGGTCATCATCTCTCTCTACTCTTCCCTCATTAGGCCAATCATCAAGTATAATGCCCCATTTGATATGTACCTCACTAGACACATGCAACAGCTGGAAAGGCCACAAATGTACCTCACAAACAGGATCCTAGGCCTTAAACACAGGTCCTACATGGACAGACTCAAAAAACTCCAGCTATTGTCTGTCTCATATCGTCTACTAAGAGGGGATCTCTGCTTGACTTACAGAGCCATGTCTGACCCAGCTCTGTTAGAAATGCTACATCTAAAGAAATCCCAATCCCTCCATACCACACACTCCAAAGACATCAACCTCATTACCACAATCAACAGATCATTCTGGAGGGACAGGTTCATAAAACAGAGACTGCCCATGCTCTGGAATAGACTTCCCATACATGTCAAGCAGAGCATCTCACTGGCCCTCTTCAAGAGAAATCTTGATGAGTGGATGGGAAATAGAAAGTTAACCCTGGGGATCACTCCAGTGGCTCTACTTGATAGAGGCACTCAGAATTAATGTCGGGCGGCACAATGCCAGGGCACTTCTCTGGGCTGGCTTGTAAAGGCTCCAGGGCCATTAGCCCTACTCACCTATGAATCTATGAACCCATGTGTTGTAATTACTGAATAACCACTGCGTTGGCTACTTTTTCAAAGAAATTATTAAAGAGGCAGGACCTTCTTTTGACAAAGATGAGTTGTTGAGTGTCCAGGATTAAGGGATGTTCATTGTCCACATTAATGAGATCTGAGGTAATATCACCATAGTTTTACACTTGAGACTAATGATACTAAGGGTCTAGAGTTATCAGGGTCTGCACCTGGGATGGCCTTGAGTAATACCACTACAATGGTTATTATGTATTTATTTATTATGTATTCATTTATTTGATCTGTTTCCAGTTGTTTGAAGTGAAAATCTAAACTGGGTTGTTTGAAAGCCCCTTTTCCCTGGAAAAAAAATGATCCTAAAACATTTTTTTTTTATAAATTCATAATTAAGTTAAATATCATTACATGCATTTGCTTAAGTCCTCTTCAGCAAAAGATAATGTGAAAATGCAATGGAAATTTAGATGGGATGCCTATTTGAATACAATTTTGAGTAATGACAAAGAGACAAAAAAAGTATAAGAGCAAATTGGAAATAATTCCACAAATGAGGTGAACTACTTCACAGGAGAACAATATACTAATTTTATTTGCATATGCAGTAGAATGATGATGGATGAAGAAAAGAAGAGGTCAGCTGGTGGCTGGAATGACAGATAGATGAGTAAAGGGTTATATACCTAGGACATTTCCTTAAACAGGCAGTACACTAATAGGAATTGGTTGGTGTTAGATGCAGGAGAGCTGTTGAGAGAGTATGGAGAGGAAATGAAAAACAGATTTGATAAGGAATTAATCTTGGGGTTATTGATGGATGGATATCTAAACTGGAAGTGTTTGTAGAAGTAGAGGTGAGAAGCAGAGTGTTAGTAAAGTAGATCTGTTTTGCAAGAATGTCACCAGTGGAGAGGCTTAGACTAAAGAGATTAAATACTGATTAACAAAGGCCATATTTTGTACTGATTTATTGCTATTTCTGAGTTGAATTTTATTGTATTTGTGTCTTAGCATTTTGGTTTTGTCCATTTTCAGTGCCTTTATCTAATGTGGAGGTTTACTGCTTTGGACTCAGTTGAAAAGGGTCTCTTGCCACTCATAATTTCACAGTCACCAAATGGAAATAAAATAAATATTCAATGGTGCTCCCACCCATGGAGAACTTGCTGAAATTACTTGCTGGCTCTAAAGCAGAGACTGGCCAGATATTATGCAACTATAGTAACAACTGCTTGCACTGGCAGCTGTAGCTATCATCCGCAGAAATGTTATCTACAGTGAAAAAGCTAAGCAAAAATGCAGTCCTGGAGTCATATCTATTGTTTTTTGAGCATTACACCACCCTTAAAAACTACAACCCAGCAGACTGGGCAAAATCCTTTCACCCTGCTGACATGATAAGCTTTTAAAAATATGTATAGACTTGGATGGGACTGATTCCACAAATGATAGTAAGCAAAAAAAAAAAAAAGAATTTTTGGCTAAGGCTTCAATAAACTCTGAAGTTCAGCCCATAACATTTTGAAATGAGACTTTTAATGCTCATAAAATGATAAGAGTGCAGATATATTACTTAAAACATATTTAAAAGGCAATAGCTATTATGTGATAAGAACAGAAAATTGAAAATATTAGACATATTATCAGTAAATATAATCAAACGAGCTTTGCCCAGTAATGTAAGAAAATGGGTATTCCAAATAGGGGTAGCACAATGATGCAGTTAGTAGAATTACTACCTCATACTAAGAGGTTCTTCTACCTCATTTCTCTATTGGGCTGCTTATTGAGTGGTGTCTACACGTCCTCATTATGTTCATTTAGGTTTTCTGCAGCTGCTCCAGTTTTCCCCACATCCCAAAGACATGTGCTAGGTAGTTTGTTGACTCTAGACTATCCATAAATTTTATTTTATTTATTTTTATTTTATTTTACATTATTTTACATTTGTTGACCGGGCTAGTCCAGCTGGATTATTGTCCATTTTCAGTGGAGGCCCGGGGAGAAAAGCTCCACAGCTTAAAGCAAGGTTATACAAAATAAACATATGAAGAAAACACTAATGTCACAGGTAATGAGCAAAATACAGAGATATTAGTCTAGGTCAGGTAATAAAAACAAATAATACCATCTATGTAATGAGAAAGGCATTAAATACTTGCAGTACAAATATAGGAGGATGAGAGTATTACGTGGTTTAAAATGTATATACATAAAAAACATCGTTTGTACTTTTTTTTTTTTTTTTTTTTTTTCATATATGAGAGCAATAGTACAGTAAAGTCATTTGTCATCAGAGAGAAATATTGCAATGTAGCATAGGGAAATATGATAGTAGACAGAAGAAAGTAGGTTAGTCAGGATTGGTACAAGAGCAGAGCCAGTAGTTGTTCAGATGTAAAAAAAGTTGTTTTTTAAAGAGATGAAGAGAAGCTAGAGAGGAGATATGTGAGGGGAGGTTGTTCCATATTTTGCCTACTGAGTTGGAGAAAAGACAGTTACCTGCAGAATTTGTAATTCTAGTAGTGTTGGCTTGTAGCTTTGGCAGAGCGCAGCTGTTTCAAGTTATTGTAGGGTGTCAAGAGGTTGTTAAGAGCAGGTGTTTTTAATGGTTGATATAGAATATTATGTGCTATTAAGAGTTGTTGATAGATAAGTTTGTTAGGAAGTTCCAACCAGTGTAGTTGTTTTAAGTTTAGACAGTGGTGAGTTCTATACTGGGATGCTGTGGCAAATCGAGCTATATTGTGGTAGGATGTAGTCAGTTTCCTTAGGTTGCTTTTAGAGAGATTAGTGTATATGGAGGAAGCATACAATAGGGTAGAGATCAGATGTGATTGAGCTAAGGTGATCCGTGCTTTGGGTGTAAGGAAAGGTTTGATTCTGTACAGTGAACCAATCGTTTTATTAACTGCTTTTATAGTGTTACTGATGTGACAATCATAGTTAAGATTATTATCTATAGTAACACCTAGCAGGTTTGTAGTAGAGTCAGGGGAAATGTGGGAATTATCACTTGCTGAAATAGTAAAGTTTAGTAGACGAGATTTGTGGGTAGGTGAGAATAGTAATAGTTTAGTTTTCTTGGGGTTGAGGAGAAGGCATCTTTTTGAGAACCACTGTTCAATGGTTGAAAAGGTAGATTGAGTAAGAGACTGGAGTTCAGATTGAGAGGAGGCTGTACAAATTATGGTAGAATCATCTGCATATTGTATACAGGTAGTGTTTTGGATGGATGACTGGAGATCATTAATAAAGATAGAGAATAAAAGTGGGCCTAGTATAGATCCTTGAGGTACTCCTAAAGAGACAGGTAGTAGAGCAGATAGAGAATTTTTCCAGAGTACTGCTTGTTGTCGGTTTTCGAGATAGGATGAGAACCAGGTTAAGGAAGAGAAATCCAAGGCTAGGGATTTAAGTATGTGTAGAAGAAGTGTGTGGTTAACCATGTCAAAGGCTTTTGACAGGTCTAGAAAAAGAGAAGAGGTTAGTTTGTTGTTGTTACGGTTACAGTTGATAGTGTTGGTAAAAGAAAGTAGTGCAGTGGTAGTACTATGTGAAGGTCTAAATCCATGTTGAGTGTTGGCTAGTAGGTTGTTATGGAGTAGATGGTTAAGTAGTTGTTTGTGTATACATTTTTCCAAGATTTTAGCTAGTGGAGATAATAGTGCTATAGGGCGAAAGTTAGAAAGGTCAGTGGATTTACCTCCTTTGTGTAAGGGTATGATGTATGATATCTTCCAGATTGCTGGAAAAGTACTTTCTTTTATGGATCGGTTTATTAGGATAGAAACAGGGTAGGCAATAGCTTTAACTGCTACTTGGAGGAATTCAGCAGGAAGCTTATCTGCTGAGGGGGTAGTGGGTTTCAGTTTTTGTAAAAGAGATTGTATATAGGAGGTGGGTATAGGTTGGAGTTGAAGGGGAGGAATAGAGTCATTGAGGTTACTTAAGAGCAGTTGAGAAGTATCAGGAGATAAGTGGTTAGCTAGACTTTGTATGGAAGTAGTGAAGAAAGTATTGAAGTTATTTGCTATTAAAGAGGGATCATCAGGGTCTAAGTTCTGTGGGTTGGGTGTTACTGCTTTGCCTGGGGTAAGTAGATTATTGATAGTAGACCAGAACTTTTTTGGTTCTTTTTTGGTGGACTGCTGAAGTTCAAGGTAATAATTCTTTTTATCTGAAAGGATGGCTTTTTTGGTACTGTTTCTGAGCTCTCTAAAGGTTTGATGATCTATTGGGTTTCTAGAGGAATGCCATTTTTTCCAAGCTTTATTTCTGAGTATAATTCTTTGCTTAGTATTAGAGGTTAGCCAGGGTGCTGTTTTAGTCCTTGTTCTAATGGTACGGCTTGGGGCATGTTGATGTAGGATTGCAAGGAATGCTGAATTGAAGTGTTCAACAGCCTTGTTAAGTGTGAGGTGTTTTAGAGGTGTCCAGTTGTATTGGGAAAGTTCTGTTTGAAACTGCTCGGGATTAAATTGTTTTTTGGAGTATAGTGTTCTGTGAGTGGTAGGTAAGTTCAGGTTAGTTTTAGCTCTAATGACGTAGGTAAGAGAGTGATCGCTGAGGTCATCCGGAAGGATGCCAGTTTGGTAGGTTTGCAGGGGGGAGTTAGTAAGAATCCAGTCTAAGGTGGTTTCTCTTTTGCTTTTATTATTTATTCTAGTAGGACTATCAATGAGTTGTTTGAAACCATAAAGGTTTATGTGAGAAGCAGGATTTGTATTATTACATGATTTCCAATCAATGTTAACGTCCCCAAGGAATAGTGTTTCTTGTGGGAGTTTATTAGAGAGTTGTTCAAGAATTTGTTCTAAGGTGGGGATGTTATTTCCAGGGGGGAGATAAGCACAGATGACGTTTATTGCCTTAGTAGTGTTGATTTGTATTTTTGAGCAGATTATTTCTGCGTTATTGTTTTGGTTAAGGGTAAGGTCAAGAAGAGTAAGCCTTAGGTATGTTTTATATAGAATAGCTACTCCCCCACCTTTCCTGGAAGTGCAATCAAGTCTAACAATGTTATATCCAGGTGGAGTAATTTTAATGTCTTTGATTGAAGGCTTTAGCCAAGTTTCTGATAAGCATAAAATATCAAAGTTGTGTGTTTCTAGTAGGGCATGGAGTTGACTAATTTTGTTGCAGATGCTACGTATATTGAGATGTGCCAAGGAAAGGAGGTTAGAGGGTGTAGAAGATGAGAGAGAGAAGGGCATAAACCTATGTGTGCTTGCGTGGTAAATATATGCTATACAAGTAATGTTTGAAAATCTACTACATTTCATATTTGCCAAGAAAACTGCAAATGGCATTTGCTGCTCTTGGGCTCAGTATAGGAGTCAGATGGAACTTGACATCAATAAATGAATGGGTGGATGGAATGCAAAGTGATCCCAGTAATTTATGATAAACTAGTAACTTTAGTAGAATATTTACTAGTTAATGACAAAATGCCTAAAACTGAATTTCCTTTTCCTAAGTCTAAAATTGCGGCAAGAAATGTGCCATCTTCTGTGAAATAAAAAGAACCAAGTAAGGTTATAATTTGTTTCAGATGTGGGGGATTTATAATATTGTTACTTTCTATGCTAGTTATCCTGAAGAGAATGCTGATAGTGGAAATGTGAAAATTGAGATACATGCTACAAATGAAATGGTTGCTCTGTAGTATTGACAACACTACAGTCAGCATAACCAAGTCAGCATTATGTTGTTGTATTACAACTTGGTGAAGTGTACTGAATTTCTAGAGGGAAAGGAAGCTAAGCCCACTAAACTCTGAAGCATAATTTCCTTTATCAAGGTAGGTCCCCTGATATGTAAACACCCTGATAGCTAAACATAAGAGTACTAACAACCAGAAAGTATGGCATAAGGTGATAGGCATTCAAAGAGATAGAAAATAATCAGGGGAATTCAATAAACGCTACGCAATCATTTTCCACTGTCAATGCACATGGTAGATGCAAGCTTCAGATTCAGTAATTGCCATGTAGAGGCGCTCATCACTGCCCAAACAAGGTAAAGAGTGAGGCATGCTAAATACAGCATAAGCAGCTGAACTGCATGCTAATCAATCAATCCAACATGGTGGAGCTAGTCAACGAGCTATAAATCAACTGTGTAGACTCTGTGCTGGTTTTTCTTGTGAATTCCAAAACATTTGGAATACAGCCATGTCAAGGAGTATGCACACAAAGAATGGTTAGAGGCTGCTTCTGCTTTATTCATTTGTATTGGCTACAGGCTGAAGTCTATGCTGCTGCTGATGCTGCCAATATGCCTAGGCCGAGAAGGAGAAGAGTTTTTAGTCCCCATTTAACTTTTCACAGCCTACATGACATGGAAATTGTAGAGTGCTACAGGTGGATAAGGTGACCTCTGCCACCTTCAACTCAGAGCCAGAGCAAACTGAGGGGAACCTATCCCAGTGGAGACAAATGTATGCGTGGCACTTAGAATCTTAGCTACAGGTACCTTTCAGAGGCCAACAGCAGACATGCTGGGGGTGTCACAGCCATCAGCATCCAGGATCCTCCACCAGTTCCTGAATGCTATGCTCCAACATGCCATTGACCACAAATATTTTCCCCCCATAGTTATGAGGAGAGGGTCAGAAATATGCAGGAGTTCTATGATGTAGCACACTACTTTGAAGTACTGGTGCCATGGATTGCACACATATAGAACTTAAGGCTCCTCACAGGGAACAGAGTAGACTCAACTTAAACAGAAAGGGCCACCACTCTATTAACTGCCAAGGGAATCATCTTGAATGTGTGCGCTGGCAACCCTGGCAGTTACCATGACTCACATATCTGGCACACACACCAACTGTACCAGATGTTTGTTAGGCGGGATATCCCCCAGGGTCATTTACTGGGGGTTGCAGGCTATGCACTAGAACCATGGCTGATGACAACCATCAAAAATGAACACACACTGATGGAAGAACGCCATAATGAGGCACACACTCAAACCAGAAATATCATAGAGCATGTGTTTGGGCTGCTGAAGTCATGGTTCTGTTGCCTTGATACATCTGGGGCAGCCCTGCAGTACAGTCCACTGACACAGAAACATTCACAGTATCTGTCATGCTACACATCATCATCCTGAGGAAACAGCTTCAGCAGGATCAGCAAGAGAATGGGCACTCATCCCACCACCAATGCCAAGGTCACCACAGCCACAGGCAGAGGAGGAGTCAGAGAGCTGCTGTGCATGTAGGCAAATTTAGGCATGCTCAGTTTGCCCTTGCATTGACTAAGAGACAATGCATAGCACACTCACTCACCACCTAAGCGCCTAAAGCCTTCCTCCTACACACATACATATAGTAGCATTGAAATCAGACAACTCACACAACCTTTATCTCCCCATGTATTGGCTGAATACTGTTGGCATCAGACAGAGGCAGCCCTGAACTACAACTGTGTCAACTGCTGTATTTACAAGGTAAGTCTCGAACATGGAGTGTATTGTGTAATAATATGAATGTGTAGCATATCCTTGTATTTCACTAATTGGTACTGTTAGCAAGTAAAAGGCGGGAGATTGTTACAGAAATGATCTTCACATGTGACAGCAGAGACTTGTATGACTTATATGTGTTCATTATTAACTAGTAGGTGTCAGGCATCAATGATTTACACAATCATACCCCTCAAAAGTAGTGATGGTCACTGTATGGCCCAGTTTAGCACCATAGATTTGTAATGGAAAATCATTAAAAAGAGAAGTTAGAAAGTAATGATACACAAGATCATTCACAATAAAGATGGGGATTTTTGATACTATCAGTTGTGTAACATTCCAAGGCCAATATCAGCTACAGGCAAAATTACCAGTTCAAAACCAAAAATGCAGATGTACTAAGCACTTTGTCAGCTATGTACCCACACAAAGCCTATGCATCCATGACTTCAAAAGATAGAAATCAGGGACATGGCACACTTATTATCACTTACACAGGATGTTGTGGGGGGGGGGGCAGGAGGCCTAGGCTGGTACAAAAGGTAGGTGAGTGTGTGTGAGTAAAAATGAGAAGCAGGCAGACATCTGGATAAACCAACAAATAGCCAGTGAGACAAAATGAGTTTTAAGCTGTACGGCTGAATCATGTAACTGTTTCCTGTGGGTCTGTAGGGATCTTCCAGTTGAAATCAGTGTGTGAGTGTCTACATTAACACAGCCAAGCTCTGTGCTGGCTTAACGTCTTGGCATGTAAGACAGGTGTGAGCCATGCATGGTAGAGGTGGCAGTTCATCGCTGTCATCCCCAACCATGAGAACTGGTTCTACCAGGAGTTGCACTGGCATGTCCACACCCACAGTCAGATGCACTGCTGCTACCTGAATGTGACTGTTGTCTGCTGGATGAGCTCCCTTCACATGGTTGCCCAGGATCATGGCCTCATGGTCCACCACACCTGGGAGTGGACAGCACACTCACTGACTGAGCAATGGAAGTACTGCCACTACGGGAGCATGATTGGGCATGGCCACGTTAGCTACCAGCAGATGATGTGGCTGACCTATGCCAGTGAGGATGCTGTTCCCCTCCCAGCAGATGTTCAATCACAGACAATGCTCATTTCATGACACACACCTCTCAGTCCATCACAGACACCCCTTGTTCCTGTGTGCCACTCATCTGATCCATTGAATTGGTGACATTGCCATGGCAGTCATACATGTCAGCCTGTGCCACATCTACAACCCTGAGCATTTGTCTAGAGCACCTATAGGAATGTGCCTTTGCCTCCATGATGGTCCTAAACATATCTTAAGTGGCATTGGAAGAGACACCTGCACCAGGTGGAGGAGAGACAGCAGGCCCACTCTGAGCACCCTTATGTCGACTGAAGCAGTGTCATATAAAAGAACCATTTTAAGTTTTTATTTATTTTAACTTAGATCTGAAGAAGCTGTGTTAACAGTGAAAGCGCTCATCTTCAAATAAATATTCATTCTTTTTACATAGTTGGTCTTGAGATACTCTTCATTTTTTGGACCTGTTTTGCTCCTGCAACCTCCAACTTGATTTTACTTCTAAGTGCTTTTTAAACTGGGTGACAGGCAGCATTCATCTGGTGTATTCAGTGGTGTGCTGTTTTAAGTTTACAAATGACAAAAATGGCAATATATATATAAACTTTTAATAAAACAAAAAAACAACTGTAGTTTCCATAATATAATTTATGAACATCTTAGGGCTCTTGATATACTAGATTTTTCAAATGCTTTAGCAAGACATGTTGTGAATGTTCATAATAATATTAAAGTGGGGTTTAGGTTTATTATAATTGATCAAGTTTTTGATGCAGCAAAAAGATGGGATGCAGAAGATTACCTAAATTGGAAGGAATATACCTGGCAAGTAAGGCTTAATACAGATGCAGATCCAGGAATGAATGAAAGAGAAAACTTCAAATTAGTTTTATGTAAGAAAGGGTTAAAGCATTGTTAGTGTAATAGTCATGTGACTTTTAATTGTTTAAATGCAGTGCCTTTGTGATGCAACCAGGTCTGAAAAGTTTATATATATATATATATATATATATATATATATATATATATATATATATATATATATATATATATATATATTGCTGTTTTGGCATTTGGTTTTATGTTATTTGGACTTGTTATACAGCTCTTTAAGAAGCTTGGAGTTTTATTCATCAGTTATTTATTTATTTTACTATTAGATGTATGACTGAGTATACTGTTAACTATATTCCTGCAAGCTTAAGTCTGCATTCTGGACAGGCATCGCCTTCACATTTGCCTAAGACACATTCATAACTGCCTGTATATCCAAAAACTTGCAATTGCAATTGACATTATGTGATGTCTCATTCCTTGGCTCTGCTGCTCTACACTTACTATAGCACAAACACTTTGCTCAGGGGTGTACACTCCTGAGCAATGCATTTGTGTGATGATAGGTAGGGATCAGCAGTGCCAAACAGTGTGTGGACTCCAGTAAATGGAATAACTGGAACTGTCAGGAAAGCATCAGTCTCCATTGCTCTAGATCCATGGTAGACAAGGCAGACATTTGTGGTGAAGGTGCCAAGTTTAGAGCACTGAGGTGTGGTGTCACAGGAGTCCAAGATATGCATTGGACTCATAGTTAAGAAGCACAGTCAAAGGCTTCTGCAGGGGGACTATTCTGGCTCCCAGTACAAGTCTGAGGCTTGGGATAGTTTAATCCAGGCTGTATCCAGTGCCACCACTCTTCTGCTCACTGAAGACATAATTATAAAGACCTACAAAGGAGGAAGAGGGATACAGTTGACCATTGGACTGAGGATTTTAGGAGTGAGGACATCCCACACTTGTGTAAGTATCATCTACAAAGAGTCATTGTAAGAAATAGAAAGCTGAATACACACAATAATGGTTTTCTATTCTGTACTGTTTTTTCCACAGCTGCCAGTGATCAGGAGTGCAATGTCCAAGCCCACCGGGCTATATTGGCAAGGATGAAGGAAGCATGTGGTACGTATGCAGCACAAGAGTAGCGTTATTGTAGCATTAAAAGTTAAGGATAGGTTTTTTGGTATTTAATTAAATTGAGCATCCTTATCCCAACTATAAAAGCAAGTATGCATGCATTAGTCTGTAGTAAAAACCAAGAGTACAATATTAGACTTTAGTTAGGGGTTGTGGACTCAAATATCACACTTCACAACTATACAATACTGTTATTTCTTCAATAATATTTACGGTAAAGTAAAACCTCTATACCAAAGGCACACATGCCCTACTATAAGCTGTGATCTGTATAACTGTAACACATATACGTGCAGTATATGCACATTTCAAGGATTACTTGCTGCAATCTGTAATATGTTGTGCATCTGTAAAGAGGTGGTAGTCTTAAATGTAAAAGTTAAGATAACAGGGTCTAATAATTGTATTAATTCATTGTGTGTCACATATGAAGGTCCTAATCTTATATCTTTTTTCTCTCACCCCAACTCTTACCTCTCGTTTTTATTTTTCATTTATTTCATAATATTTATAAAAAATGTGTATTTTTTTAATTTTATTTTATTTTATGAATATTCTTTATTTTATTTTATGTTATTTTATTTTCATGTAAAAAATCATTTTTATTTTATTTTATTTTATGAATATTTATTTCATTTTTTTTAAATTTTTTAATGTGTCATCAAAATGTGTCCATATTATCCATGTGTACCACGTCACTAAATGCTCCATAGCACAGCGGGGTAGGCCAGCCCCACTGGATCCAACTGCTCCCATTCTACCAGCTCCAGCACCAATGCCCTGCACATCTGGGAGCCAACCTGGCAGCACTGCATCTGCTGCCCCTGCACTACCTGCACCGTCAGGTAGTCCTGCCCCAGAGACTGGTCCAGTGGTATCCTGTGGGAGCAATGCTGGAGGTGGTGATTTCATCACCTGCACTGAGTTACCAGGGATGGTGTGTATGGTTGTGAGCCACACCACTGGTGCATGACTAGCTGGAGAGACTGCTCTCCCTCATTTTTTGTAGTACTAGGAGGAGGAGGAGGAGATGTCAAGCACTCCAGCCTCCAGTGGAGTGAGGTGACAGTGATGATAGTCCAGTGGGTGAAGACTCAATACTCACTGTTACCCAGTTTGATGACTATGGGCTAGGGATGTCCCCACTCTCATCCCAATCACGGTGCCCCCTCAACCTTTTGTGTCCATCACCATCCCTGTCTCTTGTCTTGTTTGCCTTGTCTGTCTGCAATTACTTCCTCACATACCCAACTTACCTGACTCAGACATACCTATGTCCCTTCCCCAAATTTAGCCCCTCTCTGAAATAAAATGTAAAAAAAATCATTCCATACATAGCCCTCCATTCCACACACATGTCTTCTTGAGACACTTGATTGATCCAATTGACTATACAACATGATTGTGTTGTCTCCCCTCCCTCTGTAGGTCACAGTCCAAATTAAGTTAATGTTTTGCACATATGTTCAGCTTACACAGTTAAAGAAATGTATAGCTATGGCACTTTCCTACCTCCTTCCTGCACATTCGTGTCTTACTCTTCCTTTGTTCTTCATCTGTTTGCTCCCCATTTCACCACTTTCCTCTCCTACTCCATTTCACCAGTTTAATCTGTTCAAAAAATAGAGTCACACACAACACACATATGTTGCTGGAAAAACAATGGATCCCTTCACTTTTTGGGCTCTATGTTTGCGCAGAGGTGCACATTGTGCACCAATGTGCAGCAACAGTGTATGGCAGCAAACAGGTGAGGTTACCCCCATGTAATGCCACTTAACACCACTGTGCTATGCCAACACACAGCAACATATCTTGTATAAACAATTCATGCAATTGCATGATCACTCTGTAATGAAAAGTATTAAAACATTTTACATACACCTGTATTTGAACCCAGCACCATCTTGCCACAAAAAGGAATGTATCTATGCATTAACACATGCTGCCACAGAGTCAGTTAAGCAGTAGGTATATTCCATAGACTCAATACTAACTGTCAGACATTAGCAATGTGGCTCGTGTTTGCACACTGCTTAGCTACGTGAAAATATGTGAATCTCACATGTGTATGCACTTTGCTAACCACTGCAAAAACTACTGCTCACTGCACTATGGAAATGTACATATTATTCTGTATTATGGCTGCTTACTGTCCATTTCCTGTGTTTGAAATGAAATTACATGTAGAAACATTACAAATTGAGAGCCATATCTAACAATATGTTCCCACTCCCCCAAGCACTGCAACCCTGGTGTCTCAGCACTTTTTCCACATATATATCAATCACACTACAAAATGTAATATCAAATGTCATTTGCTTTGCAATGCAGATAAATCTGGAAACATGCACAACTATAACTATTGACTCACATTCCTAAAAAGCCTTATCTTCAAGGCTAGGAAGGAATCAACATGGACCAATCCACAGGGATATAGGTGACCTTCAACACACTTCACCCAACACATTTTGTTTTTGTCAAGGGTAGATCTTGGTTATTGAACTTTGTGGACTTCTTGGATGCTGACCCCAAAGACCTGGATGAGGGATAACAGGACATACTACCTATGCTGAGCTATCCAAGGCATTTAACACTATCCCCCAGTCATAACTCATAGTGAAGATCTCCCATGTGAGAATTAAGCCATACAGTAGTAGAAAGATAGGCAACTGGCTCACTGACAGAACAAGCAGTCTCAAAGTTGGGGACTGCACTTCCACAACTAACCACTTACCATTAGAATACCACAAGGAACTGTGCTGGGCCCTCAGCTGTTTGCAAACTACTTGCCTGAAATGCAGGCAATGGTAGATGGCCTGTGGTTTATCAAGAAGACTTGCAACAAGACGCACTAATATAGAGTCCGCCAATGATGGTAAAATATTACAGAAGGGGTTGCCACACACAAATTATTGATGCCAAACTCACAGACTGAACCTTAATGCATACAGTGCCTCATTGTCTGATTTTACAATGAAGAACCCCTGCTAATTATGATATACATAGCACCTCTCTAAGCTAAAACACAATGTTGTGAGACTTGGGAACATATGTTGATAGCAATTTACACTTTCGTCACTATGGGTCAATAGTGGTGGCACACACATTCTGCTTTGTGCACATCATACATATGGACACCACATCCAAGACCAGGGTGGTCATATCTCTGCTTTACTCTACCCTTATCAAACCACTAATTGGGTACAATGCTCCCTTCTGTCTGAGCCTCACCAGACTTCTGCAGAAATTGGGGAAAACACAGGTTTATGCCTGGGATACTCCAGGGCTTCCAAACATGACATACATGGAAAGATTGAAAGACCTGTCACTGTACTCAGTATCATGCAGGCTGCTGAGAGGTGACGTATGCCTGCCCTACAGAGCAGTCTCAGTCCCTGCCCTTCTGGAAATGTGGGACATTTTCACATCAACTGGGACAAGAATAACTTGCCCCAGGGTTCTCAACCTAACCTGTGACATAAACAGAACATGTTGGGAAGACAGATATAACCCCAGCAATTCACACTCCTTTTTAATAGGCTCCCACCGTGTGTGAAGTAGTGTTCCTGAATTGCCCTGTTCAAGTGCAATCTTGTCTACTGGTTGGGTAATTGTAAAGTCACCTCTGGGGTGGCACCTATGTGCCTCATGGTGAGGGCCAATTGGTGCTGTTAACAAAATTTCTCTGCTAAAAATGACCATCCACTGTACTTAATAAGGGTGCTTGTGTTTTTATGTAGCTATGCTTTGAAACACCCTAGGGCCATTGGGCTAGTAGCCTCCCATGAACCATTGAAGCTATGCACCTATGCAGGCCTCTGAATGTCTTGTCTCAACATGGCCTGATGATCTCATTTACTATAAGTTCACCTGCACTCTTGTAAAAGTCAGACTTGTGCCATGGTGCTTACATAAAGTACTGTGTTCAGTAGTCTATGCCCTTAGGTAGGGTTTCTGTTCTCACTGCAGTCGACTGGGCATGTGTGTGTATATTTGTGTTTCTAGGCAGCAGACCAGAAGTGTGTATCCTTCAGTTACTGCTGTGATACCATGGATTGACAGTATTTTGATTCTTTCAGATGCCAACGCATCCATTTCCTGCAGCCCACCCAACATCTTTTCTCCCACATGGCCTACTGATGTCATCTACTATAAGTTCACCTGCACTTTTGCAAAAGTCAGTCTTGTGTCATGGCACTTTCATAAAATACTGAGTTTTATAGTCTGTGTACTTAGATAAGTAGGGGGTCTATTTTCACTGCAGTCAACTGCTTGTGTGTGCGTGTGTGTGTGTGTGTGTGTGTGTGTGTGTGTGTGTGTGTGTGTGTGTGTGTGTGTGTGTGTGTGTGTGTGTGTGTGTGTGTGTGTGTGTGTGTGTGTGTGTGTGTGTGTGTGTGTGTGTGTCTGAACTCTTGCTTGACATTACAGACAGCATTTTACAAAAGCATGTGGGATACTGTCATATTCTCCTCAACAGACATTGCTGATGTCATCAGCTATAAAATGTCTAACACGCTCCAAGTCAGATTTGTGCCATGGTGCTTGCATAAAATACTGAGTTCTGTAAGCTGTGTATTTATATAGGTAGGAGTTCTATTCTCACTGCAGTCAACTGAGTGTGTGTGTGTGTGTGTGTGTGTGTGTGTGTGTGTGTGTGTGTGTGTGTGTGTGTGTGTGTGTGTGCGTGCGTGTGTGTGTGTTTCAGCTCTTACTTGACATTACAGAGAGCATTTTACACCAGCATGTGGGACACTGTAATATTCTCCTCACCAAACACTGTTAATGTCATCACCTATAATGTGTTGTCTGACACACTCCACGTCAGACAAGTGCCATGGAGCTTGCTTAGAGTACTTAGTTCTGTAGTCTGTGTACTTAGATAGGTAGGGGTTCTATTCTCACTGCAGTCAATTGTGTGCATGTGAGCTCTTGCTTGACATTATAGGGAGCCTTTTACACAAGCATGTGGGACACTGTTATATTCTCCTCAACAGACACTGCTGATGCCATCAGCTATAATGTGGTGTCTGAGACATCCCAAGTCAAACTTCACCTGTGGTGCTTGCATTAAATACAGAGGTCTCTAGTCTGTGTAGTTAGATAGTCAGGGGTTCTGTTCTCACAGCAGTCAACAGGATGTGTGTGTGCATATGAGCTCTTGCTTCACATTAGAGAGAGCCTTTTATACCAGCATGTGGGACACATGTTGATTCTTCTCAACAGACCATACTGATGTCATCAGCTATATCATATTTTTGGATATGCAGTATTCCCACCAGGACAGGTCAGACACTGTCTGGGAGGGCAGGAAGATGTGACCTCATCCTTTATCAGACAGATTAAAGTGACATGGCTTTAACTCTTTCCACATACATCATGGCATGGTTTGTAGGCCTTGTTTTATCTTGCTGAGAAAGCCCTGTGGTCTTTCTAGCTGATGCATATATCTGATGAGGTACATGCAAAAGAGAACATTATACTCTATTACTGTTCTGATGAGGTTTGACTACTAAGATCTGAATATGATGGTGTGACGTATGATGTGCACAACATAGGTTTTCATCAACAGTGTGGACAATTGGAGGTTGAAGTTCAGACTGCTATCTACGTGTGCTCCCAGTGCTGGCATCACTGGGTATCAGCATAGCAAGAATATTGTTCATGCTGTGAGTAACATGATACTGTAATTAACATGAAATTCCATTTTCAGTAGATCGTGTGCCTTTGTCCCCATTCAATTGTCTGTGTTAGCTCCTCCTGCACTATGATAACATCATTGGTGGTCTCAATGATTGCACCCAATATGCAATAATCATCAAACTTGGTAAACCAAAGGCCATATACTTTAGCCTAAACTGTTGAGAAATAGAGTCCAAACAGTGAAATGCCAAGCACAGAACCCTGGGGTGCCAATGGTGACAGCTCTACTGGTACAGGTTGATTAACCAGCTTTCATATTATGTGTTCTGTCAGTGAGCCAGTTGGTTACCCATTTACTGACTTAAGGGTTAATGCCCATCTGGGAGGGTTTCTCAATGATACCTGAGTAGGAGATTGTGTCAAAGCCCTAGGCCAAATCACAATAAGCGGTATGCACTGTCTTACCTTCATCCAGGCCTGTCACATGGAAGCAATGGCATGACTCAGCAGATGCACCTTCTATATACAGTTGAGTAAGCACTTCATCACCCCCTCCACATAGCCTACATTCCAATACAAGTGTGTACATCAACATACATCCATTTGAGACTTCTTGACTCTCCTTGATTGTGAGGTAGACCAACATGTGATTATGGGAGTTGTCTACATGTACACTAGTCATATTCCAGCTGTTTGTAACAGACCTGTGTGAGTTTTTTATGCTACATCATGTCTGTTATATCTGATAGATGTCCTCAAAGAGGTCATTGAGGGCATGCATGATGATAACAGTATCACCTTGTGCAACACTTCAGGTCAAGATATTTTACACAAATCCACACTGAAGTATTCCCTCAGCACTGTCATATGTAGCCATAAACAGCTATATCACCAAATGGGTAGATCAGTGAATTACATATGTGGCATTTCATTATGTCTACATGTGTGGCATGACCTATATCTCATGTCCAATGATCAGGTTCATACATCAGGGCTGTCTACTAGGCCTTTCCAGTCCATTAGTTAAATGATGGACATCACAGGTGACATACACATGCTGTGTCCACACTGCTGCCTGAAGGATTGCAGAATATCAGTAATCATTGAGTCCATCTGTGATATCAGTATAATACAGAGAGTGGCAACACATACCAGAGACTACTGCCACAGCCATGATAGCACCTGCATTGACAAGACACTGAGGGCATTTGATAATTCAGGAAACAAACACACAACCCAAGTATAATGTGGACATCAGACCCAATATTCAGACCAACAGGTATGTGACCTGTGTACTGGGGTAGATGGTAAGTGGCACATCCACCAGCATGTGGTCACAGTGCTGACTACTTCCTTGAATGTAACACAGGTACGGGGTATGTGAAGGACATCCACATCATTGGCCAAAATACCTCCATTGTTCCCAGCCTTTATCACATCAATAACTGTGTACAATGCACCCTTCTTCAAGTACCTCCCAACACATCTTCCAGTAAAGTGTAACTGAAGTGTACCACCTTTGTCACAGTGAACTGTCACGCAGCTTATTGGCCATACCTAGGTATTCTTTCTGAGAATATAGATGACTGTCTGATGAGTTGTTACACCAGATTTATGTGTGCTACCTGTTCTGTTGATACACACATTACATACATAGGTATTTGACAATATTAATGACATATATATCATTCATGATAGTGTGTATGCATGCGTGTGTGTGTGTGTGTGTGTGTGTGTATACATATATATATATATATATATATATATATATATATATATATATATATATATATATAGATATATACACCATGCATACAAGGCAAAATGCAGTGGTAGTGCTGCGGTAGCATTGTCGCCTCAATGTTAGACGTTGCCCATTCGATTCTCAGTTATCGCGTCTTCTGTGTGGTGACATGCGTGAATGGGCATTCCTTCATTGAAGATTGTGTGTTACGCCCGGCAAGCCAGCATGTAAAAATCTACTGCCAATCATTAGCGGACCGGAGTTCCGCTGTGGCGACCCCTAACCGGGAAAAGCCGAAAGACACAACAACAACAACAACAAGGCAACTAGCCAGGACAGTGGGTGTGTTTACCCTCATAGAGTGCAGATTTATCAAAATAGTTGCTCAAGTGGCTGTGTGTGCAGACTCATCTCTTATCACTGTAAATCACATATGTTATGTCAGAGGCATGGGATTACTGGTAGTATTATTCTAATATTGTCCATGATTGTGGCTGGTTCTTGTAATGTTTTTCATGAGCCTTTACCTGTGCTGACCTTGCTGGAGACCTCTGCTGAGAGTACACTCATATTCAAGAATATCAGTTTGCACAACTTCACAATATGCACCCTACCTCAACTGTATGTCAGGTTCCTGACAGATGTTCTCTGCATTATTTCATGTAAAGATGCTTATTTCACACAGCTATCCTCCCAAGTATTATGTCATCTTGTGTGACAGTCACATAAAACACATTTTCACTGTAAAGTCCCTACTGTACCATATAGATATGTGATTGGTTTTACTGCTACAACCATCTTCCATTGACAAGCCCTCCTCTGCTGTGCATTAGATAGTTTCAATTGTCATGTTTTCCTTTGTTCATTCCTACAATTCATGTGTGAGCCCTATTCAATATACACACTTACCCTGAGTGGTCATTTTACATGGCAGTCCATGTCCTGTTACATATCATTAACACAGTTTCAGTACAGAATGCCAGGAATGGGATTTCACAATACTCTGCACTGTAGATACACTGTCTTGCACTGTGTTTGCACCATATACATCACATTCATACTTCTCACCAGTCCAGATATTCCCAATATGTTCAGATGTGTTTGTTATCAAATTTGTGGCTTTCTGCCATATCACTGGGATGATCTCAAGACTGACATGAGTCAATAATACATACATTTGAGTTAATACCTCTCACCTGTCCTGATTTATGCAAAATGACTATTTTTTGTCTCATATTTTTGGTCTTTCCTCATAACATTTTGGTTTTCTGGCAAATCATTGCCATGTCATTGCAGACTGAATTCAGAAATTGATGACAGACATTTCATTTTCAAACTTAATGCTCTTTAGAAAGTGTAGGTTGCTGTACAACCTATTATTCTATCAACTTTCTATGTTTAGAAGAGCAATATTACAAATATGTCCCTATTTTTGGGCCTTTGTCCGCCCCCCATTATTTGTGGCTTTGTTCCACTTTCTTGCTGTAATAGGTTGAGAGGTATGTTTGGGTGTCATTCTAACACATTTCTATGCAACATCTATGTGAAATATGTCCTTATTTCAGGTTAAATGTCCCCACATTATGTTGGCCTTTGTGCAGATGTATTGCATTAATATGCATTGTGCGCTACTGCTCTCTGTGCATCACTGCGCAAACATGTAAACTCTGTATAGACTTCACGCAGAGCCTACATGGACTTTATTGAATGCCAAGGAATATCTTTTGATGCATGTAAAAAAGCAGCACATTCTAGCACGTTCTAGGGAAATTTTTGTATTCTGACTAGATTCTTGATGTGACATTATGAAAAGATTTTCCACATTTTAAAGCATTATGGAACATGCTGGAGGGCAGAGAATCCATAGAATCAGTGTAGCAGACATATATGCTTAAGAAAGTGGTAGAATAGCAGATTGACAGACTCAGTCAGTATAAAAATGGGGGACAGCTAAAAAGGTACACTATTGCAGAAGTCTAGACTTAAAATCGGGAGAAGGGAGTTGGCATACAAGTTAAACACTGGTCTAGAATTTGTTTGTTACTTAGACAAAAAAAAGAGTCCTATATATTATTAGAAATATGCTCCAGTGATAGAGAAACACATAGCTCTCAACCTTCCATCTCCAAAATAAGGAACACTAGCCCTCATAATGTGGAACAAATGGGCAAAATATGGAACACATACTAATGGATTACTAGCAACTTCAACTAGGAAGGCCATAGGATGGTTAAAATATGCTGGTTTTACTTAGAAAGAAGATCTTTTAATGAATTAATATGATTCATTTCTATTTACCATGGATTTCACTTAAAAATTCCTAACACTGAATGTGTGACAGAATCTTATAATGTGGAAAATTGAGGAACTTTGAGGAACATGAACTTTTTAAGACCCCAAATGAGGTACGTTTCTCGTAATGGGGTGTTATTTAAAAATAATCTTTTCCAAAATGTCACACATTACACAAGATTTTTGGATGACATTTATATTTTATGGAAAGGAAGTATAGAAGATTTCAATAAGTTTATTAATTTTATTAACAATAGTAGAGATTTTTTGAAATTTACTTATACAATGAGCAGAAATGGTATAGCATATCTTGACACTCTAGTATCCCATGATGAAAAAGGTTTTAAATCCAACATATATCGAAAGAATACATTTTCAAATGATTATTTGCAATATACTAGTAATCATCCTAAGAAGCTTTGTATAATTTATACAAGGGTCAATGTATTAGAGTAGCAAGGATGACGTCAAGATTTGAAGAAATGTTAGCAGAATTGGAATATATTACAGAACTTTTTAAGGAAAGGAAATATGATGGTAAAATGATGGAGGATGCCAAACAATATGTCATCACACAATGGGGTACAAAATACATTCCACTATTAGGTGATTCTACAGTAACAATAGGGAAAAATAAACAAATTGGAGAGAAGAACATGAAGGTCAACAAATATGAAAGGGCTTGTATACTTCCATATACACCACATGTCAATAGGATAAAGAAAATAATAGAAAACCATTACCAGATATTTAAAATAGATAACAACTTGGTGGGAATATTGGAAGAAAAACCTTTAGTTGTTTATAAAATTACTCATAATTTGAAAAAAATGTTAGAAACAGGGAATATGACTAATGACAGAAAGACAAGTGAAGGGAATTTTAAGAGCCACCACTAGGTGTGGTAATTGCAATCAGTGTAGGTTATTAATAGAAGAAACTGAGGTGATTCTTGACAATATTAATAAAACTGTTATTAAGTTAGCTAAAGGTAACTGCAATACTTCATATGTGATTTATTTGGCCAAGTGTTCAAAATGTACAGCATATTACATAGGAAAAATGGAGAGAGCATTCAAAAAGAGGATCTACGACCATGTATATTGCATAAGGAGAAAGGACATTAATAATGCCTTATATAGACATGTGGAAAAAAACGGTGAGGAGCACAGTTTCAGATATGGGATTTTGGAACATGCAAAGAATAATATAAGAGGAGGGAACAGAAAGGATATTTTAAGTTACAAAGAAATATGGTGGCAATTATATACAGATGCAGACACTGAACCAGGTCTAAACGATACTATAGCACTCAAACCATCGTTATTATAAAAACATTTCCAAATGTCTATTTTTAAAAAATACATTTTTTTAAAAAAAAGCAACACATTTTTTAGAGTATGTTTTAAAGGACAAGTATTGAAATAAGTATTTAATAAAAAAAGCAATTTTTAAAATTCATTAACAGCTTATTTATACAATATTTATTAAATTTTGATATACTAATGTATTTATTTATTCACTTAATTATTAATATAATAGTAAATTTATATTTATATACACATATACAATAAAATAATAGTTTAATATGAAAAATTTTTTTGTCCACTGAATTAATAAACTCACAAACACATTTTAACCACTCATCAAAAACAAATCAGTTAGTAGTATGAACTACAGATGAATTTGTAAGTTTTGCAGCATAGTATTTTCAAAGGAAGTATTTTTATTAAATGAAGCACATTTTTGTATTATTAAGATATGTTTTTCGAAGAGTTAATCAATAATCCAACAAAGGTTTTTGGCTGTTCGACCCAACACAAATTATTATTATTAATTGTTTTATTATTTTCTTTTATTATTAAATTTATTTTTTATTAATTTTATTATTAAAGGATGTAAAATAAACAATACATATACAACAACATATAGTTTGTATAGTATACATTCTTGTTGTAGTTATATTATTATTTAGTAAATGAGGGTATATGGCTTTAAAAGCACGAAAGTTTTATGGCACCAAAAAAGTTATTTAAATGATAGGAATGTATGGTAAATTAGTTCTGATGAAGCCTAAGTCTAGTAGGTGAAAGCGCTCAACTCTTTTTTGACTGTCTGTCATATAGACAAAAAGTTTTCGTTTTACTATGTATGTGTAAGTTGATTTTGTTTATTAAAGTTTAAAACAGCTTTTCAGCGAAACTGCTCTGTGTTTCCTCTTGCTTTTGTTGCATAGAGAAGATAGCGCAGTAGTAGTTAAGTTATTGCAACGTTGTGTGTGACCTAGTGGATATGGGCTTTCTGAGGCAGTGTAGTAACTGCTTTATGTTCACTGACAACCATTTAATTTTAGAACAGACAAACACAATGTGTGAGCCATTTAGATAAACAATGTTATTGGAGGCAAAGCTCTCACATACACAAATGAAAAATGCAAACCAGGTTGTTAACATCACACCCAAAACAATCATTACCAACACTTAGGAACAAACATATTGACTCACATATGCAGAAGTACTCACTTGTAATCTACCCAAACCTCCAAGACCTCCTAGAAGCATCTCTCAGTTGCCTTTCTCACACTCAGAAAAGAAAACACCTCAGACAACACATAACTCTAAAAATCATAGTAGTCTTGCATCTAAGCCTATAAGACAACACACTGCACATCCAAACATTCCAGTTATTGGGGATTCATTTGTAAGACATACTGATTTCCCACTTACCAGGCTGAACAGGAGAAGATCACAGTGAGCTGTTTGGAGACAGATCCACTAGATCACATATGCACCTAGGTCTTCAAACCACAAATACCAGCATGACACTATCATAATCCATGTGGGCATAAGCAACCTAAGGCATACTCACTGGACTATATGAAGAGAGACATGATGGAGCTCTCCGAATATGTGTCCCAGGTGGGTATGGATCTAGCCTTGAGTAGCATCCTACCTTCACCAATGATGATGCCACAGTACCAGCAAAAATTATTGACTGCAACAACTGGCTTAGTTTTTAATGTCACAACAAGGATATCCAATATCTGTCAGCCTGGAGAGAGATGATCGACAAACCACTATGCTTTGCCAAAGATGGTTTGCACTTGTAAACTCTTGGCCTCTGGATACTGGCAAATCTTTATCTATCCCCATAATTCTTTTTTTAGACTGTGCCAGGTTGTTAAAGCCTCCAGCATAACAAAAATCACTCATGACTACCTAAAGGTACTTCTGCTCACTGTGAGGGGTTTAAATAAAAGAACAACTTCCTTCCCTGGAAGCAATTCTCACCCTGGAGAATGAAGACATACATGCATTCAAAGAAATATGGTTCAAAACCATAGAAAGCACCCTAGCTATCAAAGGCCACAATGCCTTTCATATATTTTGATCCCTAGCAGCTCAGGATAAAATAATGGGAGGAGGTGGCTCAGTGTTTATAAAGGACAAGGACACTACTAGTGTGGTCCAAGGACATGACTTGTTTGAGCTGCTTCACACCCAACTAACCATAGGTGCAATCACCTATCATATCCTTGCTAGCTACAGATCCCATATCATGAGTCTGGAAAAACCACACCTCCTACCTAAACCTACTGGAATCTCTTAAAATTCAGCCTAACATCATGGGTGACTTCAACTACCCCTTCATAAGCTGGAAGGCTTCTACAACCCATAATTCACGTGCTCAGAGGTTTTTGGACTTTGGCAATGCAAACACCTTGGAGCAACCAGTTAGCTCTCCCAACTAGGTACAAATATCCTAGACCTTGTACTCATCAACATGGGAGGATGCTACTTCTTCCTATGCATTAACTCCTCCCTGGTAAGTTCTGACAAAAAATTATCCCTTTAGTATTAAAACTAACCTAGAACACCTATCAAACTCCAAACCAGCTAAGCACTTTGCTAAGGCTAATTACCTCAAACTAAGTGACAGCTTATTAAACTTCCAAGCTCCTCTGAAACCAGATGATACTGAGGCCTACTCTGAGCTGTACATAAAAGCACTGTATAAACACATTCATAGCTGCACAGAGGAGGAAGTACCTGTCTGAGTCAAACTTATGATTACTGTCAAAAATATATCACCCTGGTGGACCCCTAGCATAAATAGGCTATTCAACAAAAGGAAAAAAATCTTCTTCAAAATCCAAGAAGGAACAGACAAAACAGTACAAAAGACACTCACCAGTCTAAACAAACACATTAGAGAACTGGAAAATCTGCCAACGTAAACTATGAGGCAAAGATAGCCTCCCAGGTGAAAGATAATGTTCAGTTATCTTATCAAGGCTTTTTCTAATTATGTCTGTAACCTCAGGGGAAACACTCAGCAAGTGCCGAGTTAATCATGAACAGGAACACTTACACCCAGCCTGAAACTACAGAAAACCCGACAAGTTCAGTTCAAACTTCTCTCATCACCTCCTACCACAAACAAAGAAACACCGGCAACCATCCCCCATTGGTCATTTTGAGGAAACAGGTCCTTACTGCACTCACTAAAGTCAAAAACACAGCCTACATGGGTCCCAACAACATACCAGGATGCTTCTTAAATAGCTTAAAACAGAATCTATCAGGACCACTAGAAACCCTCATTAACAACAGCCTCCAGACTGGCTTTGTCCCAGAGGAATAGAGGACTGCAATAGTTGTCCCTCTACACAAGGAGGGCCCATCAACTGATCCAGGGAACTACAGACCAATAAGCTTGACCAGTCTTATTTGCAAGGCTATGATGAGAATTATCATGGACCTGATCAATGACATAGAAACTCTCCAAAAACTAGAACAGGCCCAATATGGCTTTGTCAAAGAAGGTCTTGCCTACTCAGTCTGGTGGAGTTCTTCGAGAAAGTCACCACAGCCATGGTGAGGGTAAACTGGTACACACCACTTATCTAGACCTGGCCAAAGCTTTTGACACAATCCCCCACTCAGGGATCATAGATAAGCTTACTGAGTTAGACATAAATCTGTACATCATCAGATGGATAGCTAACTGGCTCACTGACAGAGCATATATTGTCCAGATAGGTGAATCCACTTTCGATAAGAAACTTGCTACTAGTGATATCCCACAGAGCTCGATGTTCAGACCTTTCCTGTTTGGTATATACTTCTCTGAAGTGACTGACAAAGTTTGGGTCTCTGGCTCACAAAGTTTGCTGACAACTGTGAGCTGGGAGCAATCACTGAATCCCCAAATTATGATGACATCCTACAAACAGGCCTAAAAGTGACAACTGACTGATGTCAAACCATGACCAAAAAAGGTGGCAAAGCAAGCTAAACAAAACCAAAACCAAAAGACAAAAAGCTTGCTGTGGAATCCAAATGAAGGTACGAAACCTGTAGGTAAATCTTTGTTTATTCAATACGAACGCCAAGTAGCAAAATCACAGCTGTGATTTTGCTACTTGGCATTCGTATTGAATAAACAAAGATTTACCTACAGGTTTCATACCTTCATTTGGATTCCACAGCAAGCCTTTTGTCTTTTGATGTCAAACCATGGTCTGAGACTAAAAGCTAAAAAATGCATAATCACACCCTTTGTTAAATCAAATTTATCCATCCATCCATCCACAACCCCATTTTCTCATTTTTGCACATGGGTTTGGGGTGTCACTTCATCAGTGACAATCATCTAGAGCTAATGTTTACACTGCTGGGTGGCTAACTTTGCCATGGTAATTCTTCCACAACACACACTCACATGCACACTTACAGCTATGGCCAATTTATAGTGCCCAGTCCCACTATTGCATGTCTTTGGAATGTGGGAGGAAACTGGCACACCCAGAGGAAACCCACATGAACACAGAGAGGACATGCAGACTCCTCACAGAAGGCACACCAGCATTGAACTGGAGAACCTCTTGCTGTGAGGTATCAGCTGCATCACTGGACCTTACAGAGTGCCAGAGTAAAAATAAAAAGACACAGTCAGTACATCAACTAAATGATCCTAAAGTTAGGAGTGATAGCAGCATCAAAAACTGAATGTAGTAGCCCAGAATTACTTTACTGATAGAAAAATTAGGAAAGGACAAATACTTGATAACATATTGATGAAAGGATAGTGGCAGATACTACTTAACTCCTCTGCCAAAGGAGAAGTAGCTTTTCTAACTTGTAGCAGTCTGTTTCAAGTACATAGTGTTACCATTTGGTCTCCATGGAGCTCCAGCTACCTTTTAGAAATTGATGGATGTAATACTGAAGCCTCGTTCCTGGTGGGCTATGGCATCAATGAATAACTTTATCATTCATTCATTCATTCATTCATTCATTCATTCATTCATTCATTCAGTGGGCTGTAATTTTCATTATTTTGAAGTGTAGCTTACCAGAATCCATAACACACACAGGTATGATTTCATAAGCTAAGAAAAGTAAACTGGGTATGGTGGAAGCTATGTACTCAGCATACCTTATAGGAAGAGAGAGAGTAAGACAGCAGCTAGAAAAAAAATTAAGGCCATAAAAATGGTCTATACTCACCATTAAAAGACAGATGAAGGCTTTTTCTTGTATTGAACGAGTACTATTGACAGTCTGTGTCTAATTTTCTGACTACTGCCTGTCAGGTGTCAGATTACATGAGTGGCAGAGATCCTACCAAGGTTAAATGAACTGTTGAGACAAATAGATTCTGTGCTCTAAACCTATGCTTGTGGCTTTTGGTTTTACTAAAGAATTTACCCTGTATAATGATATGTCGCAGATACCATGTCTGCTATGTCAAGAGAAAGTTAATCAATGCAAAGCTGCGATATTGAACAAAACAAGTAAACTAGTTATGGTGAAAGCTATGTTTATCAATTAAGTGGGATCTCTACTAACTGAATCACAATCTTTTTAGGTAGGCATTTCAGATTGGTAACTGACTATAACAATCTACAGTGACTGTGTAAACTGGTGGATAGCAATGCCAAGCTATGCCAATGGACACCGTCCCTGTGAACCTTTCACTTCATAATGGCCACTCAGCTGTACTAGCAACTCAGAATCCTGAGAGATTTTCCAGGATCTACAACCTGTCATTGACCACAATCTGTTTTTTTTTTTTTATTTTGCTAGGAGAGTGCAGTTGTCCGATGTTTAGAGAAGGTAATAACATGATGAGTTCAGTAAATGTGTACTGTTCCTGTAAGTGCAAGGCAAGAGACTAATGTGTAGAACAGTCTCACAGAATGTTAGTCAGAAAATTAATTTGTATAAGGTAGTACATTGCCAGTTGCTGTAGTATACGTGGAGATATCTTGCAGGCAGAACACAGGAATTAAGTTCCATATCTAGAAAATTTGAAAATGGTCAAGCTGAAAGTGTCTCTTGTCTCATGTGTCAAAAGAGATGATAAAGCGTTATAATAGCTTCAAGATATTTATTGTACATAAACACATCAGGAACTGTAACTGGAACAAGGACTTAAGCTAATAGACTTGCTTATTACTTCAAACACACTCGCTGTGCATCTCCATTCATGTCTGCATTCACTCTGACTGACTCTACAAAATGGCACTGATCTTTCAAGTGTTCAGTAAATTATATGCACATGCTCTCTAGCTACAGTGGCTGACTAGGTACAATACACTCAGTGATCTACATCCTCCCTTTTTAATTTGTTTGACATGCAATAGCAAAACATGACATTTCACAAACTAGATATCACATCAACATTTAACAACAAATCAGATCTCCAGGTTTCTGTGCATTCTGAACTGGATCTGGAAATTCTACCTGATCTGGTCACATAAAAACTTTGACTGGGTTTAGCAATAGGGACAGTCTCTGGGGATTCTTTCTCAATTGCTATTTCAGGGGATACATCAGGATTGCTTAAGAATGTACACTGTCCTTTGGAATTCAAACAAATTTAGAGTCCCTGGCACAGATAATCTGCTGTGCCACTGGTTTGGAGAATGGAAATATATGTCTTCAATTTCTTCTGAAATCCATTCCTTGAAACTGTATGATGTAAGATCCCAGTTCTTCACAAAGAGTTTTGACAATACTCACTCAGTCATATTCTTTAGATGTTTGCATTCTTACAGTTTCACCTTGCTCAGAGGTGACCTTTGCCTAACATACAAGGCCATGTCAAACCCAGATTTGATGAATATGCTTCACCTCAAAAAATCTAGATCCGAGCCACCACAAGGGCGGGAGCTTAAACCTACGACAGCTATTAATAGGGCGTGCTGGAGGGATAGATTCATCACCCAAAAGACTCTGCTGTGGAATAAAAAAATCCGGTATATGAGGCAGAGCACCTCGCTGGCCTTGTTCAAGAGAAATCTTGACCAATGGATGGGAGAGATATATATATACCCCAGGATTTACCTCAGTGTCACTGCTCAACAGAGGCACAGCAAAATAATGGGTATAGTTCCCCATACTAAAGGGGTGGCGTAAGCCACAAAACTATGGGCTAGGCTTGTAAATGCCCTCGGGCAGATAGCCTAGTATGAACCTATGAACCTATGAACCTATGAACCTTGTCTTAATGGTCTGAGAGATTTGCTGGACTTATCAGAGTACAACTTTTGTAAGTGGCATTTCTTCAAAAGTTGAGCTTTGACCATTCTGTTGTCTTCACAGTTGTTCTTGTCTGTCTGTACATTAATCAGATGAACCAAGTAAGTTATCTTGAGGAATTGTTCTGAGATTGTGTAAGTTAGAAAAAACATTGGTACCATCTCTCTTGGATTTCTCCAACAAACATTTTTCACTTTGAACTGCACGGTCAACTAACCCTTTAGACTGTGGATACTCAGGACTACTAGTAATATGGACAAAGTCCCAAGACTCAGCAAATTTCTTGAACTTGTGAACTTTGCACCACTGTCAGATATGACTTTGTGCAGACTGCCATAGACAGAAAAATGTCTTTTCAACTTAGTAATAGCAGTGCTAGACATTAACTTAGAAAGAAGGTCAATTTCAAACCAATCTGAATAAGGGTCTCCTAACACTAACTAATGCTGACCATTCCATATGAAAATATCAGATGCAACCGTCGACCATGGTAATTCAGGAATCTGGTTTAGCTGAAGTGGTTCTTTTTGTTGGTGTAATTTAATACTATTGCAAATTGAACATGCTAGAGTTTCCTTCTCTATATCTTTTGACATAGAAGGCCAAAATACTATGCCTCTTGTCCTTCTTTTAGTTGAATCAGTACCCGTGTGACTATGATGCAAAATTTTGATATATATTTGTTGTCATGCTTATGAATTACCACTTTTGGACGTTTCATGATGATTCCATCTTCCAACATAAGCTCATCTCGGTATGGAAAATACTTCTGTATGTGAAGTGGTAGACTGGTTTGTCATATTGGCCATCCTTGACTGATAACATGTTTTAGATTCTGAGGCTGAATTTGTGTGAATTTTAAGATCATCAAGAGATAATGATTAAAAATGTCTGACTTCCATGACTTCAAAGTCTGCTTTCTCATTTTCATGTTGCTCTGTTGTTTGTCTGGGTGGTCTTGACAAAGCATCTGCAAGGTATAAATATTTGCCTTTTGTATAAACAATATTGAAATTGTATTTTTGCAGTTTTAACATCATGCATTGCAGACGTACTGGGAGTGTGTGCATAAGCTTTTTCAAAACTGTTAATAGAGGTTGGTGATCAGTCTCTGTTTGTATACGTCTGCCATAAATATAATCATTGAATTTCGAACATGCGAACATACTGCCAAAAGCTCTTTCTCAATTTGTGCATACTACATTTCTCTTTGAGATAAAGTTCAGGAAGCATAGAGTATTGGTATGCCTTCCTGAAGACATGCTGTGCCAAGACCATACTTTGAAGCATACACGAAAGAGTTACTGGTTTGTGAACATTATAATATCTCAGTGTGGGTGAACTGATAATTTTCTGTTTCAGAATATCAAATGTTTCTACATGTAATTTCAGCCAAGACCAGCTTACATGTTTGCATGTCAACTCACGTTAAGGTGCAGAAAGCACTCATGTCTGTGATGAACTTTCCTAAATAGTTGACCATACCAAGAAAACATTGTAAAGATGTGACATTTTCTAGAACTGGCATCTCAAGAATAGCTGCTTGCTTAGATGGATCTGGTTGTAAGTCAGAACTGGTAAACAAATGACCCACATAAGTAACTTTTTTCAGCTTGAATTTATATTTCTGAGGATTCAGTTTAAGAATGACTTCACTTGCACAGTCTAGAACTTTCCTGAGGTTTCTATCATGTTCGTCTTCACTATTGCCCCTACAATAATATCGTCTACTATGATAGCACATGGATAACAAGAAAGCATTTGCTCCATTGCACATTGAAATTCTCCACTGGCAGAATTTATCCCAAATGGCATTCTCAGAAATCTGTATCTACCAAATGGTGTACTGAAAGTTGTTAACAATGAAGATTTGTTATCCAGCGAAATTTGCCAAAAAGAATTTTTTGCATGCATAACTGAAAGAATAGTGGCATTTAGCATTAGAGCTGCTGCTTCTTCTACTGTATGCATTGGATGATGACGACATTTAAGTGATTTGGTTAAGTCTCTCAGATAAATACATATTCGAATATCATCTGAACTTTTCTTATGAGCTACAACCATGGAGGATACCCATTCAATTGGTTCTTCTACTGGTATTAGAACACCTAAATTCACCATTTTGTCAAGTTCTGCTTTTACTTTACTCTGCATTGCTACTGGAACCTTCTTAGATGGTCTGACACCTGAGCTTACTTCATGGTTTAACTTCATGAAATATGTGACTGGTAGTTTTGCCAAGCTCAACTTTGAAAATATCAGCATATTCACTATAAATATTTTGTGTAAAACTATCATTGTTGTTGAGACTTTGATGGTGGACCTCTTTATTAAATGAAATCAGTCCCATTCTCAAACTGTCTTTGAGGCCTAACAGTCACTGCATGTGTTTTATGTCTATGTAAAACTGCAAGTCATAGCTGTTTCCAGCAGAATGGCATTAAAGAATTATTGTGTCATCAGTTTGAATCTCTTCACCACCATAAGCAACTAGCTTTGCACATTTTGTTGAATCAAGTATCTCACCAGCTTGTACTTAAAAAAACATTTGTGCCGATATAACATTGCACCTTATATCTAGTGTCTAATTAAAACTCTACAGGTTTCCCATTAATTTGTACAGTACAAAATGTTTCACTCTTTGCTGATAACTGATAGTCTACTGCATTAACTGTTTCATCAATCACATAGACACCATCAACATAAAAAGTTTGTTTGCAGCTTTCTATCTGATCTTGCTTCTTCAGATTTCTCTTTTAATAAAAGAATGTGACACCTTACTCTTAAAAAGCCTTTTGAAATGATTCCACTTTTAACATTTGTGACATTGGTAACCAAAAGCTATGCACTTCTTTCATTTAAGTTCATGACTGCCTCCACAATTACAACAGTTAACAATGAAGTTGCATGCAATGGCGCCATTCAGTTTATAATTAAGGTTAGAAGCTGCCGAACCCTTTAGTTTATATTTCTTTTTCCTCTTAGCTTTGTGTTGCACACTGTCAACATTAATACTGATAGATACTGTATGCATGCTCCTCTCATTTGAAGCATATTCATGTGCTTTTCTGTAAGCTCATTTATCTGACATATCTCTATTGCTTTTCTTAATGTTAAATCACTATCCCTGAGCAAAATCTTTCTCACTGCATCATTATTAACACCACACACACAAGCCTGTCTTTTATGAACTCATCTTGTAAATCATCAGATATGCACATTCATCTTTATTTCCTCATGTCAGTAATATACGCTGCTATAATTTCACCAGGATCTTGATTTCTTGTGCAAATTTGATTTTTTCCTTTCTAATATTTCTTTGAGGGTTACACATTTTTCTTAACTTACTTTTCAAGCACTCAGGGTCTTCCCATGTTTCAGCCTGTGTCACAATATGGCAGGTGCATACACAAATAAACATTCCCTCTCAAAGACTTCTGAAACAGCTAAATTAAGAAGTATAAATGCTCTTGCATGTGCTTCCTTATCAGAAAATGCAGGGTGTGTGAAAATATCATATTCTTGCTCAAGCACTCTTCAGTTCTCAGAGATATTGTTATCAAACACCAGCAGTTCAAGTCTGGGAAATCCCTCTGCCATTATAAAAAAAAATGTTTAAATATAAGCATAGACCAGGTACTTGCAATTATGCCCAAAAATACAACAATCTCTCTGAAATGGCTTTACTTTGACTCTGCAAACACTGCGAATACTGCAAACATTCTGGAAACTTTGGATACTTCGAATAGCTTTAGTTAAAGTGAAAAAGTAACACATTGTGAAGAAAGTCAGTCATTTTAACTTTTTTGTACATTTCAAACTTCAGAAATTATTTCAAATACTTTTATCAATATATGACTATTTAATTTTGTCTCTATAGTTATTTTGAACATTTTGAAGGCTTCGCCACTAATTCAACAACTGAAAAATAATTTAAATAAGTTCAAGTACATTTGAATAACTGCCGATATGTTCGCAAGTTCACTGAAGACACGCCTGTATATTTCTCCACTTCTAACTTTGTGCTTCATGGTTTGTAAGCTGCTTTAATGTCGGATCCCATTCTGACACTATGTCACTTGTCTTGTGTGTTCATAAGAGACGATAAAGCATTGTAATGAGTTCAAGATATTTATTGTACATAAACACATCAGGAACTGTAACTAGAACAAGTACTTAAGCTAACTGGCTCACTCATTACTTCAAACACATTCTATGTGCATCTCCATTCATGTTTGCATTCACTCTGCTGACTGTACAAAATGGCACTGATCTTGCACGTGCTCAGTAATTTATATGCACTTGCTGTCTAGCTACAGTAGCTGACTAGGTACAATACACTCAATGATCTACAGAAGCTTGAAATACAAAAAGGAGATGTAGGCAAAATGATGAAAACTAGTAACCACAATAAAATCTTGCCTAGGACACCACGATGGAAACCCGCAGTCCAAGTAACACAGTTTATTGGTAGAATTAACACAAAATAACGCTGAACAATCCACAATACGTTTTCGATCAACAATCTTCTTCAGCAAAAACTGAAACTCTGAATAGTCTGAATAGTGCTTCACTCCTGATTAAATACCCTGCCCTGTTGTCTGTCCAATTACAAAAATTGCTAATTAGTTTAAAAACATCAAGTAATTTAAAGTACCAGTGTGAAAAAAAAATTGTGTTTTAACTTAACACACTGTGTTTTAGTCAAATAGTTTTAAAATAAATAAATAATTGTTTACATAGTTAGAATATGAAATGACTTAAACATATTCTCATTAAAAAACATGTATAGTGTTGTAAAATTTCACATTAAAACCACTTTGTTGTTTAAAAACCTTTTTAAACTGATTTCTTACAAGTTATATATGTTAAATGTGATGAATGGTGACATGTGCTACTGAACTAGTGACCAGTTTGTTTTCCAACAATTGTTTTATGTTTTGCCCTACCTTATTAACAAACTTGGGTTTACTTCCCATTTTTTCAAAAACTTCATCGTTGGTTCTAAAAGTTCAGTAGCACATGGTACTAAAAATGTGGTATGTGTCATTATTGCCCCTATATTAATCAACAAGAGAACATTGTGTTAAAGAACAATGTCAAAAGTAAAGTCTATTTTAAGAGAGGGAATTGTAACACAAAGGGTGTGGTTTATTTAGCTTTGTGTAACACCTGTAATCATTTCTATGTGGGCAAAACTGAACGTAAATTAAAATGCAGAATATATGAACATCTGAATGACATAAAAAAATTAAAAAGTACAAATGCCCTATATAAACATAGCATTGTGTGTATTAATTTTGACAAATTTCTTTTTGGTATTTTAGAAGTTGTAAAGATTGACCCCAGAGGGGGTGATTGGAAAAATATTTTGAAAAAGAAAGAAAGTTATTGGCAATATAGATTGGCATCGATGTTCCCACCTGGTATTAATGATAATGTTTCCCTAGCACCAATCTTAACAGAGAGAGCTAACAATATATAAAATATTAACATTAACATATACAATCATAATGAATCAACATATAACATAAATACATATTATAAAATACAAACAACAATTCATTCATTTTACCTACATTCAATATTCAATAAATAAATAAATAAATAAAAATGTATTATAATAAATATTTTACGAAACAATATATATAGTTTTTATAACATACACAATATTTAATATTTTCCTAGACCACAACAAATTTTATTATAATCGCACATTTCATATTTATATAATTCATTGGTTATGCTTGTAGAAGATTTTATAGTGTAATTCATTGATTCATTTGTTTATTTATTTTACAAAAACTGTTTTTAAATTTATATTTATTAAGATATATTTATTTTGGCATCAGCTTTTTGAAACAACATAACATGAAATAATCAATTCATATTATATTCATTGTAAAAATATTTAAACACGTATTTATCTAAGGGTATTTTACAATGTTTTTATGTTCCATTTAAACAGAATACAGTGTTTAAAAGTAAATACACAATTTATTTCATATTTTAAAGTTTTCAGTTTTCAGACTATATACAGAACAGAAGTATTTCAGTTTATGTTATTCACAGGAACCAGATCCATATACCTTTAATTTATAATCAAGGAATGAATAGATGACATCATTCATCAGTTTAGTTTTAATTGTACTGGTACTAATTGTATTTGTTATAAAAAGGGTTGTTTTGTCTTTGTTCATAGTTTCTGAAGAAGTCTCAGTCAGAGATGAAAGCGCTAAAACTTGTTTCATTTTGTGTTTCTTCGTGAATAAAGTGGAGTTTTTCTATATTATTTACAAGAGTTCCAAAAATATCAATCCATTCATTCACTATCAGTACCAGCACACCTTTATCTGACAGTGTTTTTTATTGGTTTCTTCCTTATTTAATTAGCTCCCTCACTATGATGTCTGCAAATCATCATCCTTTTTGTACTTGTCTGCTGCTTAGCTACTGTCATGGCAACTGCACAGCCATGTTGGACCCCACTGCATTACCTCACACTTCCTGTTTACCATTTATTGTTGTGTCTTAGTCATTTCAGAAAATACCTCAGGCCAGTCTGGAAGCACTTCAGTTTGCTGAACCACCTCATACCAGTGCAATTCACTGATCTCTGCTTGAGTATTGGGATTGTCAATAAACACAACTTGACATCTTTTATTCTCTTGGTGTTCACTATTTGCCATGTTGTCATTCTCTTTCTTTTACTCTCAGTAATCCCAGTTACTGTGAAGCCAGTCTTTACCACTCTATCAACAGTCAGGATTTCTCCACCTTCAATGGAATGTGCCACAGTAGTCTCATCTGTGGAAAAAGCTTATTTCTTGTCTAGCAGTTGCATACAACTATTACATGCTTATTTGCATATTTACAGATTTATAAATCTGTATATTTCATGCATTTCAATAATGAATATATATATACCTTAGTAGCAATGCAGCTTCATCCCGCCTCTTTTTGTCACAACCAAACTTTTATCTCTTTTATTACACCACTCCATCTCAGTGGTTATTTTATAGCATGCCATACCTTTGCAGTCTTTTCCCCAAATACCTTTCATCTCTCATATTACACACAAACAAATAGACAGACAAATAAAAACACCATAAACAATTACTTCTTGTGTACAAAAGGAAACAATGAATCACTTCTAGTGTGCAAAAGGAAATAATGAATCACTTCTACTGTACAAAAGGAAACTGTAGCAATGTTGATTTTTAGTGTAAAGAATTGATCACTCAGTTAAATATCAACAAATATAAAACAATGACCTCAACTCTTATCCACTTTCAACTCAAGGAAAAGTAGGGTAATGTAAATCTGAAGTGTCCTTTTCATGTTGCTAAGTAATGCGCAAACACTCATGCTCTTCAATTATATATATTTCACTAATTTAGTCAAAGAAATATTTTACCAAACATGGAAATAACATATGCCACTGAAAGAAAAAATTGATTGACTTGATAACAGTGTTATTATTACTTTCTTGTTTTCTCACACTTTGACTTACTCGGCAGCTGTTTCCTCCATCCTTTCAACACACTCTAACTGGACAAGACTGAAGTATAAAACTGTGGAGAAAGTTTGAATTAAGACAAGGATAGTTCACCAAATGCCGTGGGGTTCAAGATACTTGAGGTACATTTTAGAGTTTTTTCAAACCTCTGTTCCTACAATGGTCTGAACATAAGTTATAAATAAGGAAAGAAATCAATTCTTACTTTTGTAAAGACAAAATAAGTTGTATCCAAAGTTTAATGCTCTAAGTTAACAAAATAGTAGCTTTCAATAAACTGAGAATTCAAGTATATGAAGGGATATATAAAATCTTATCTGGGAATAGTGCCTGCCTCTTTACCCTTCCAGAAAGGACAGATACCTTCTGTATACCCCTCTGGTGTTAGATTGGGATAAAAGTAAAAGAACTAATAACCAAAGGCATGTATTTCAAGTTGTTCTTGTCATACATATAGGCAACATGCCTCCTCATGCCTATAATCATAAGGCATCCACTTTCTCTGCACCCTTCTGATGTTAGTTGGAGATGAAAGTGAAATAAAATAATGGACACAATAATATATTTCAACATGCTGCTGTCAGATGTACATAAACATTATGCCTCCTTAACCTTACCCTGTATATACTGCTGATGCTGGATTGTAAGGAAAAAGAAAAAATAATGATCACAGTAATATATTACATTATGGTGCACTCCTAGATAAGCTATAGTGACTTTCTATACATGTCTTTGTAGTCTGACTGTGAAGAAAGTTAAAGTAATAAAGACTGCACTGTTACCAGCCCTCACATAAGCTGTAATTGCTATCTGTACTCTGATCAGGCCTGGTTTTAGACTAGGTAGGATTCAGCGTAGATATTGATGAAGGGCTGCCTTGTTAAGTCTGTAATCCTCTTTTACAACTGAGAATCTGGTTGAGAAAATCAGAGCACTTGGATAAAGTTCACACAGAGAAAGGAACTAGATGTAGACTCCACATAGGAGGAATCACTGCCAATAACAACCAGAAAAATATATGCCACAAGATGCCAGTGATACTCATTATACCCTTGAGGCAATGATTTGTTGTTGCTGCACTTATCCTGCCCAGACCACCACAGACAGCCATTTATTGTGTGCAGTGCTGGTGTCTAACCATGATGGAAAGTGAATGAAAGTATAGTCAGCTTGTTATTTTAGATATAGTGCAATGCCCAATGCAAAGTTATTTTCAGGCTCCTTACTGAAATGTCAGCACTTGAAACACTGAGTGCTAAAATGTGGAAAAAATACTGAAACTTCAGGAGAATGGTGAATGCCAAACATCCCTTTTCTACTTTAAATTTCTTTGTACAGGAGGCAAGTCCCCTGCACCCAGGCTATGAGAGAGGCAAGCCTCCCCCACACCCCACATTTATATATACTAACTCTGAAACTGCCATACTTGGTAGACAAGGCAATTTTCCAGGAAATGACCATCTCATACTTAGTATGTGTAAATCCATTTCTTTGGCCACTCAGTCTCCATGTTGCAGGACTCAGTTTAGCAGGTTCTGATATTTCAAATAGTTGCTATATTTTCATCTATAATCAGTCCCCATATCCATCAATTACTGCCACTTTACTAATTGTGAATACCTCAGATGCCTGATTATGTTAAAAATACCCACATTAAAGTATTTTCAGATGGGCTCACACAAATGCACACTAATTCTAAAAAGCCAGAAAAATAAAAATTAATGTTTAACATGAAAAAATGACAGCAGATTGAAGCTCATTCATCCACAAACAGCTTCTGTTCATAGTCAGTTACAAAGCATGTAGTTCAGGAGACCATTATCGGACTTAGCCCAATTTCACAGTTGTCCCAGAGCTCTGTCTGGTCAAATGACTTGCCCAGAGTCACTCAGTAGGCAAAAGTAGGCACAGGGAATCATTTACATTAACTGTGCTGTAGCCAACAATCATAGTCACTTTGCCATCTGTCAAAACCTTAGATGTAATAATTTGTCAGAGCAATTTATTTCATCATTCCTACATACCCAGGCAAACAGACAAATACAAACATACCTACATACAATTTTAAATGCAGAAATAAAAAATACATGCTGTTATCGTATCCTACAGGCTGGTAGTCAGCAGCACCAGACAACTAAAGAGGAGGAGGGATCAAAGAACAGACATTATTTAATAATAATAATAATAATAATAATAATAATAATAATAATAGAAGCTTATTTAATAAAAACATACGATCCCTATGCTCACACACATGAGTCTGTCCACTTTTTTCCCTTTCATTAAGTCTGCCTCAGGTACCTGAGCCAATAGTAAATGGCACTTTGCTGCTTCATCATGCAGCCGCGCGATCTCAGTCAGCCATTCTCTAAACGGCAGAAAGACTTGTAATAAGGCATAATTCACTTTATTCTCCATTTAGATAAAATCATGTTATGTTGTTATAGAAAATAGTCCATCAGGGTAAATGCATTTCTTCTTTTTAATAGAAATGAGAACTTTGCATATGTACAGTAGCATGCATGGAGGTGTTAAGATGGGATAGTGAACCATTTTTTAAGTAAAATAAAGAAAATATGAGCTCATTCTCAACTGTGCATATCCTTTCAAACCTAATAAACTGTAATTTATTAACATTTGTACCTTGCTTAGTGTATAAACTTTGAGCATGTAGACAAGTGTTTACAGCTTCCAGTTGCATGTACGGGGATCATTGTCAGTGTTTAATGTTATAACATCCAGAATATTAGCACAGTCAGTTTTTGAAATTCTTTAGCAAAAAAAATAATCAATGAATCATTGACACAAGCAAAATTAAATCTCATGTTCGACTGGACAATATTCCTTGTGGTTTCCTAGAATAACTAAGAAAACTTGGCTAAACTCTAGCAATCATGTTGACTATAATGGTAGAATGTTGATATGTCCCTGACTTATTGTAACTAGTTAAAATGGTACCAGTTCACAAAACCGGAGGAACTGGTGGCAAATTTAACTCGAATAGTTTTAGATCTGTCAGCCGGTCCAGTGCTCTGGGTCAAATTTGGGGGGCAGTTGTAATAGATCTTATCCAAAATGACAGAAGTGATATAATTTTGCAGATAGATATAGAACATGGGTTTTCTAAGGAAAGAGCTTGCCTTTTGAATCTCGACACATTGAAGAAGTAACAGTAGCAGTGCATGAAGTAATGATAGTACACTGTGTTTTGCCCGACACTGGAAAATCATGTAACATAACTCCACATTAGGAAAGCATTAACAAATTAGTAGCATTCAATGTCAATTCATAAATAATCTGTTTGATAAACACTGGTTAAGCACCAGAATGCATCAGTTAAGGTATGGAATCACCTGTCTACCCTCACAGGCCAGGGGTTACCTGTCATGTCCTGTGACACTTCTGTTTTGGATTTTTCTTCTTAGACATAACAGTGGAAAATGGGCTATGGATTACTAAACATACTGATAACTCTAAACTGGCTAACATAATTACAACAATAAAAGATGCTGACATTCTCTAAGATGATTTACAAAAATTACACACCTGGTGTAGTAGTTATGATCTTTAATATCAATGTGACATCATAAAACTTATACAGAAGGGCATAAATTGTGACTGAAAAGTAAATAGTTAAATTGTTAAAAATGTCACCATCTTTAAAGATCTTGAAACAATGGTGGACAGCAATTTACATATTTTTGCTGCTTAGACAACGAGGTGCCAGTTCAGTTCAAGATTTATTTTGAGTTGAATTGGTAAAGTTTATGTATTATATATTTTTTCTTTTGTTGGTCCTTTCACATATAACAAACAGTTTAAACTGTGATTTGAGTACATCTGCCAGTGTTAGGAAAACATAACATGTAGCCCATCTAATTCTAGGGTATATGGTATTTTTCTTCCAGGAGATCATTGTACCAATTTATACCTCTCTGATATGACCCATTATTGAATATAGCAGCTTTCAAACAAGCCCCTTGGAAAAACTTGAAAAAAATAACAGCTATTCCTCACTAGAAAAATCATAAGATGAGAAATCTTTAATGAATGGCTTTAGTAACTATTATTATGTTATTTTCAGTAGGTTACTCCAAGGTGACCTCTACTAGATCAATCATGCAATATCTGATCAACTTATATATTAGAAAAAAATGACAGATGCTTTACACAATGCCTTACAAAATTTTAGAATATTCGTTTTTACTATCAGGAAAAGTCAGTCATTAGCTTTTTTAAAAATACAGACATATGCATGTGTGTATGAAGCAAACTCTGTAATGGTTAGGAACTATTCCAAAGTAAACTATACCCTACTAAGCGATAGTTTATCAGAATTCAAAGCACCTCCCAATACCAAGTTCACAACAGCCTATGCAGAATTGTTCAAAGAGACCCTGTACAACCGTGTAAATGGCTGTATAGAGGCTGTAGTACCTAGTAGAAGTAAGCCCAAAACAACTCTAAAATCAAACCACACTGCTGGAATCCTAACCTTAATAGGGTATATAACAAAAGTAAAAATGTCATGGTTAAAATCAGGAATAACAACTTCTATAACAATAATAATTCTCTTATTAAACTAAATAGGAAACTAAGAGGACTAAGAGGACTAATTAAGTCCAAGAAGGTCAATTACAAGATCAAGATAGCCCCACAGAATAAAGACAACCACAAAGCCTTCTACAGCTATGTCCAAAGCCTCAAAAGCAGCACACATCAGTGGGCAAAACTGGTAGTCTGTGGTGCCACCTTCACTGAGCAGAGACATAGCAAATTTGGTGGCTGACAAGTTCAGCACATATTTCAGCCTCCACTCCTTCCCTGTGTCCCTCCATGAAATACCTACTAGGATACCCCCCCCCCAACTATTAACAGGAAGCAGGTCCTGACAGCACTCTAAAGCCAAAAACACAGCCTCAATGGGTACCAACAATATCCTGGGATGTCTCTGAAACAGCATGACCTATTAGGACCACTTGAATCACTTTTCATCTATAGCCTCAAAAAAGGCTTTGTATCATGAGAATGGAGGACTGCAACAACTATCCCACTTCACAAGGGTGGACCATGAAATGTCCCCAGAATCTACAGACCTATTAGTCTGACTAGTCTAATGTGTAAAGCCGCTTATCAACAAAGACTTAGGAAACCTTCAGACACTGAAATCAACCCAGTGTGGGTTTGTCAAGGGAAGATCATACCTACTACATCTGGAGGACTTCTTTCAGAAGGTTACCACGTTAATGGATGATGGGGAAATGGCGTATACCACCTACTTAGACATTTTTAAGGAATATGATACAATACCCCAATCAGGTGTAGTTGACAAGCTTACTAAACTGGGCTCAGATGGCTCAGAATGTTAAGGCTGCAAGCTGTAATTCAAGCTTGCTGTGTAAGCCTGCATTTGATTTTCCTCAACTTCTGTTGGTAGACTGTGAGACTCTAATCAAGTTATTTAATTAGGTCATGCTACTACTGGGTCTCCCCTAAAAAGGGGCATGTGTTCAGTGGGCTTACATAGTTATCAAATAAATAAACTTACTACTTAAATACTAATAAACATTTCAAGCAAATTGATCCTATTAAAACAGCTACAGCTTTCTTAACTGTACTGAGTAGCTGTCCCCTTTAATCAATAATAAATCTAGTTCAGGTAACAAGTAAAAAATGTTAATTAAAACGCAGCCTTTTCTAGACAAACTGCACATTGTAAGACTAAATATTTTGTAGCGATAGCAGTGAGATGTGGGGGCTGTGCTCAGTCAACAATGGACTGCTTATTTATTTATTTATTTATTTATTATTTATTTATTTGAAGTTTGTTTGCCAGGATAATCCATTGGGCTCTGAGCCCATTTTCAATGGAGTCCTGGGGAGAAAAGCTCCATAGATACAATGTCAACATACACAACTAAGAATAAAGTAAAATATAGTAGAATAAACATAACATAAACAGTTTGTTAAAGTATCAGAGTAGCACATATAAGCACAGGATAATGTTAATGCAACAGGAAAAAACAACCGAAGAGCATATGTAAGAATAAGCATAAGTTTACAATTTTTAGTTTCTATATTCACTAGCAAATGGAAAGAGAAATTATAGGTAAGATTTTGGTTAGTAGGTGTGCACAGAGAATATTTACATAAGTGGTTAACTACAGTATGAATGTTCCCTAGGAAGGGAAGAGTTGTGGATTTAGGGGTGAGTAGTAGCTGGTGGGATTATGCAGGATGGGTGCAGGAGCATTCCCAGAGAGAAGATAGATGTGAATGGAGGAGAGATTTAAAGACTGGAAGGCTGCTGGTAGTACGGATATGTGATGGGAGGGAGTTCCAGAGGCGGGCCAGGGAAAAGGAAAGTAGGAGTTTGCCTGCAGGACGGGCAGGTTTGTGGAGTTCAACTAGGTTCTGAGTGCTGGTTCTAAGGGGTCTGTTAGGATGGTGCATGGTGAAGGCTGAGGAGAGTGAGGGCTTGAAAATGAGCTTATGAGCATGAGTTAGTTGAGTGTAACTAAGGAAATTAGGGAGTTCTAGCCAATTTAGTTTATGGAGGGCAGTACAGTGATGGGAGGAGGATCTGTGGCCAGAGGCGAATTTGGCAATTTTGCTGTAGCAGGAAGAGAGTTTTGTTTTAATAGAGGATTTAAGGTTGGTTAGGAATGGGACACCATAAAGGAGAGAGGGGATGAGGTATGTGGTAGATATGAGGAATCTAGTAGATGGGGAGTGGAAGCGGATATGCCGGTAGAACATGCCTAGTTTCTGATGTGTTTTTTTAATGTTTGTATGTATATGGGAATCAAATGTAAGCTGATTATCAATGAGAGCTCCTAGCAGTTTAGCACTGGAAACAATTTCTAGGGATGTGTTATTTTGACTGGTTATGAGGAAAGAGTTTATGTCGATAGTTATGCTTTTTGATGGGGTGAATAACATGAGTTTGATTTTTGATGGATTGAGAGCAAGATGATTGTCATGCATCAATTTTTCAGTGGTTGAGAAGGCATCTTGAGTTTTAAGGAAGGAAATGGAGTTTGCAGCGCAGATAATAGTTGAATCATCTGCATACTGGACTATTGTAACATTTGGGATATTGTGGTGGAAGTCATTAATGAAGATGTTGAACAATAATGGGCCTAATATGGAGCCTTGGGGTACACCATTGACAGTGTTGAGGTAAGAGGAGGTAGATTTCTTCCATTTGACAGATTGCTGCCTATTGGAAAGGTAACTAGAAAACTAGTTGATGCAAGAGGGGGAAAGATGTAGCTTAGAGAGTTTGTTGAGTAGCAGGGAATGGGAGATGGTGTCAAAGGCCTTAGAAAGGTCTAGGAGGAGAGTGGAGACAATATAGTTAAAGTCTCTAGCTTTATTTACAGTTTCGAGGAAGGAGAGAAGAGCAGTAGTAGTGCTGTGACCAGGTCTAAATCCATGTTGTGTTGGGGTTAATAGGTGATTGTTGGTGAGGTAAGGTAGTAGTTGTATGTGGATAAATTTTTTTAGTAGTTTAGAGATAGGGGATAAGATGGCAATAGGTCTAAAATTGGAGATGCTGTTGTTGTTACCTCCCTTATGGAGGGGAATAATGTAAGCTTTTTTCCAAATTTGGGGTACATAACTTTCTTGAATTGACTGATTTATAAGTATACAAATGGGGAAGACAATGGCTTCAGTAGCTATCTTTAGGAAGAAGGAAGAGATGTTATTGGGAGTGTTAGAGCAAGGTTTTAACTTAAGAAGCAGTTTTTTTATAGTACATATGTGTATGGGTTTGGGGGAGAAGAGAGGGAGGTTGGAAGTCGAGGAGCCTAGATAGGAAAGGGAAGCTGGAGTTGTAGCTGGGGGAGTAGAGTTATTAGTAACTGATGATGTTAATTTAGTTATGGAATCAATAAAGAAGCTATTAAATTGGAAGGCGAGGTCGGTATCAGAAATATTTTGATCGGGTTGTGAATTTTCCTTTTTGCCAGGGTTGAAGAGGGAGGAGATACTATTCCAGAACTATTTTGGGTTAGACTTATGATTATTTTGGAGGGTGATATAGTAGGATTTGTTGTCAGAATTGATGAGTTTTTTAACTCTGTTGCAGAGTATTTTGTATTCGTTTAGGGAGGCTAGGGTTTTGTATTTGTAGTAGTTTTTCAAGGTTTTATTACGAAGGCGCACGACAGCTAAGGTGTCTTTTGTTAACCATGGGATAGCTTTGCTCTTGATTCTTTTTGTTCTAAGGGGGGCTAAAGTGTCGAGAAGGTTTAGAAATGATGTATTAAAATAGGTGGCAGCTTCAACTAGGGGTAATGTATATAGGGGACTCCGGTTGAATTGTTTAAGTAAGTCAGAGAAGGTGTCTTGGTTGTAGTTCTTTAAGGAGCGCACAGAGATGGTGGTATGTGATAGCTGTAGAGAGGGAGAGTGACATCAAGCAAAGGTAGGAAAGTGGTCACTGAGAGGGTCAGGGAGTATAGCACTACTTGAGATAAGGTGTGGGTGTGATACTAGAATCCAGTCTAGGGTGCTACCACAGGAATGGTCCTTAGATGGTCTGGTTATGGACTGAATTAATTGGTGAAAGTTATAAAGGTTTATATTTTGGGGATTTGTTGGGCATTGGACAGAGGACCAGTTAATGTTAACCTCACCTAGGATGATAGTTTCATTAGTGATGTTGGTGGAGAGCCAAGAGAGAATATCCTCAAGAATTGGTATGTTATCACCAGGAGGGATATAAAGGGAGACTAAGCATATTGTTTTATGCTTGTTCAGATGGACTAGGGCTAGAAGTAGTTCGGCATTGGCAAACTGGGAAACTGGTTTAGTATAAGAAGTAACAGAAAAGGAAGAGGCATAGAGTAGAGCTACACCACCACCTTTTTTGTGGGATCTATCTTTCCTGTTTCCTTAGGTGATACTATTATCTGTACCATAATTTTAACAATGTGTTCCATGTTAGTTTGGAAATTAAATTTAAATACATCTTCTAGAGCATCTCAAAACATAAACTAAAGTAGCTGTTTCAGTCATGTAGAGTTTGGAGCCCTAACTGCAGCCCTGATGACATGCATTTGACTTGACTGACAGAGCAGACAAATGCTTGAGGGGGGGTGAGGGTAAGTGGCTGATGTTGGTTCACTCATTCTTGGGGCATGGTGGCAGCTAGACCGGCCTAGGCTGTAACTGATTGATATGATGAGGCAGGTATGGCATAAATAGCTGATAGGCAAGTTCTTAGGATGGCCAAGCTGTGCAGAAGCTTGTAGTTGGGTTTTATTGTGTGTGGAAACATGCACCAAGCAATCCAACATTGCAGGCACTGATGTTTTTGTGAGACAAGGACAGGCATATTCTGATTCTAGCCTCCATGGAATTGCTTTGCAAGGCAGAATGAAGGAAGGTAAACATCCCTAGGGAAGTTAAAAGGCTTGATAATCTGACTTGGGCAGACACTAAAAATATTAAATTTGTGTGCAATGGTTCTTACCCTCAAATGTATCAAGAGAAAATTTAGGCTAAAATACTGAAATTTTTTTTAAATAGGAACACTGGACTTGCATAAGTAATTTTGTTTTCTGTAATACTAGCATCTTTATTGTGTCAAATCCCAATGCTATCCCTTCATACTCCATGTTCCTTTTTGTAACTATCATAGCTGGGCTCTTCTTAAATATTTTTATTTCTGGTTTTCATAGATAGTTGCTGAGTATGCATTGCAATGGATTATTGCCAACCATGATTACAGATTTGCTGGAATATGGAATAACTGCATGACTATGCAGTATTTCTTTTCTATAATGAGAAAAGTTATGTGCTTGTTGTACTGCAGCATGCAAGTGATAACAATATTCAGTTTCCTCGATAACAATGAATGGACATTGCCTGCCGTATCACTATTAACAATGAACAGACATTGCCTTCTGTATCACTAATAACAATAAATGGACATTGCCTACTGTATCACTAATAACATTGAATGGACATTGCCTCTCATATCACTAATAATGATGAATGGACATTGCCTGCTGTATCACTAATAACAATGAATGGACATCGCCTGCTGTATCATTAATAAGAATGGACATTGCCTGTTGTATTACTAATAACAATGAATGGACATTGTCTGCCATATCATTAAAAACAATGAATGGTCATTGCCTGCCGTATCACTAATAACAATGAATGGACATTGCCTGCTGTATCACTAATAACAATGAATGGACACTGTCTGCCCTATCACTAATAACAATGAATGGGCATTGCCTGCCGTATCACTAATAACAATGAACAGACATTGCCTGCTGTATCACTAATAATAATGAATGGACATCACCTGCTGTATCACTAATAAGAATTGACATTGCCTGCTGTATCGCTAATAACAATGAATGGACATTGCCTGCCATATCACTAAAAACAATGAATGGTCATTGCCTGCTGTATCACTAATAACAATGAATGGACATTGCCTGCTGTATCACTAATAACAATGAATGGACATTGCCTGCCTTATCACTAATAATGAATGGACATTGCCTGCCGTATCACTAATAACAATGAATGGACATTGCCTGCTGTATCTCTAATAACAATAAATGGACATTGCCTGGTGTATCGCTAACATGTTAAAATGATCCTGTGAGAAGGATGCAGAGAAATGCTGATGGCTTGGTGTCCAGTGGTCCAGAAGTCCAGTCACATGGCACAAGTTAGATAACATTCAATATGATATATATGAGAACTTTAGAGTATCCAGTTAAGTATTATATTCTTTGGAGGTTAGAGAACACAGAGAATATTTCTATAGATACAACAAGATCATTTAGACTCCACATAGATAGTGACCAGCTATCAGGATTAAACATCAAACTACTGAGTTGTGATGTAAGATGATAAAGCTCAACCTTGCAGGCTACCTTTGCTTGTGCCCATACCTTGGAGTGCATGCATCCACACCCATGCCCACTGCAGCAGAGACAGTCCACTGACAAGAATGTTATTCTGTTCATGCTAAGCACGTTTATCATTATGCAGGTCAATAAAGTAATTCATACTCTGTCATTTCAGTGCATTTATTTGCATGTGATGTTATGAATCATGTACAGGACTGTGGCACACAGTCCTTCATTGTACATCTACTCATCTGCATTACTCCAGCTATCTTAGACTGCACTGCTAAAAGACTGTAGATCCCCCTCATGTATGGGTTTCTATCCACATGTGGATCACAAGCCAGATGGGAGCCTGTACCACATTACTCTGAAGCTTTTTGCACTGGCCAGCCTGGCCATAAATCCCATCTATGAATAATACTGAAAATATCTGTGGAAAAAGAAAACTGCCTCTTATAGACAGGCTAAAGTAATTACTATTACTGATTAATTTATGTATTTATTTATGTTTTTGTATTGGAATTCTTTTCCAAAGGACTTCACAGAAAATGGATCTTCCCTGCTGGACATTCATAGTTAATTATTTACTTAATTTTATTATTTATTTTACATTTGTTGACCGGGTTTGTCCGACTGAGCTGAGAAGCCCTATTTCAGCGGAGGCCCGGGGAGAAAAGCTCCACAATATTACAATAATTTTAACAGAAATACACAAAAAAAGCTTCAGTATTTTAAAGTTTATGTGTGAATAGAAACATTTTATTTATTATTACAAACCATCAAAGAGTTTTATCAGTTGTTATTTCCATAAAATGTTTGAGTCAGGAGAGAAATAAGAGATAGACAAGCAGAGTGTCTGTTTATCCAGGTTAGAGCTTCTCAGATCTTGCTGTCTGGGTATTGCCCAGATTAGGAGGCTAAAAATGAGCATCAATAAAATAAAAGTAGAGGGGTAAACAAAGGGCAGTTAGTAGCCTGTCTATGAAATAGTAAGGTGGTATAAGGCTGCTGAGTACAGAGACAGGACCAGTGAGTTTTTAGGTATTCTGTGGTGGCTGATTTAAATTGATTAAGATGTTTAAGGGACCTAATTTCTGATGACCGTTTATTCCATGATATGGTAGGATAGTAGCTAAAGAGGTTACATCCAGTTTTGGTCTTCAGTTTACATATTTGTAACAAGTCTTGGCCAGAGCTACATAGTGACCTAGCAGGATTATATTGGGAGATGAGAGATCAGTTGGGACAGTAGGATTTGCTGGTATAGGATTGAGTGAATTATCTGGAGTTGAGAGAGAAGGAGCTGGTGGGGTAGTTTCAGCCAGATGAAGTGTTTTAGTGAAAGACAATGTCGTGATTTATAAGTTTGGTGTCCAGTGAATCTGACAACCTTGTTATAGCTTGACTCTAATTTAGCTAGGAGTGTGGAATTGAAATTAGTGAGCATTTGAGAACTATACAATAGGCAGGGTAGGAGGAAAGCATGAGAGAGGGTTACTTTTGCTTTGCTTGTGAGAAACCTTTTGTTCCAATAAGGAAGGCCAAGTTTTTGGTGTGTCTTTTTAATACAGTTATTTATATGCAAGTCAGACTTAAGTTGGTCATCTATAATGACTCTTAGAAGTTTTGTATTAGATTCAACAGTGATGGAAGTGTTATCAAGGGACAGTATATACATTTGAGTTTGAGGTGGGTGAGGTTTTTGAGAAGAAAGACCAAGAGTTTTGTTTTTTTAGGGTAAAGAATAAGCTGTTTGTGAGAGTGCCAGGTTTCGACAGAGTTTAAGGATGCTTGAGTAGTAGAGATAAGGTCAGAGGGAGTGTCAGCGATGGTGATGACCATGGAGTCATCTGCATATTGTATAAGGGATAACTGGGTGCAGGAGGTATAGAGAAGATTTGCAAAATTATTAAAAAGTAATGGGCCAAGGACAGATCCTTGGGGGGGACACCCATCTTTACTTGGAAAGGAGGGGAGGGAGCTGAGAGCCATCTCGCTGATTGCAGATGGTCAGAGAGATAGCTGGAAAATCAAGTAAAAGTAGTAGTAGAGAAGGTTAGACAGTTTGGTCAGTAGAAGAGGGTGAAAGACAGGATCAACAGCTTTAGAGAGGTTGAGGAATAGCCAAGAGGCAAGTTTATTGTTGTCTTGGGCCAGAGAAATAGTATTGATGAAGGATATCAGGGTGGTAGTAGTGCTATGTTGTGGGCAAAAGAAATGCTGGGTGGGAGTGAGCAAGTTTTCCTGTAATAGGTGTTGCATGACTTGCTTATGTATGCATTTTTCCAATATTTTTGAGAGTGGTGAGAGGATTGCAATAGGTCTGAAGTTGCTAATTTTGGTAGAGTTACCTCCTTTATGTATGGGTAAAGAGTAGAATTATTTCCAGATAGATGGGACTTTTGATTCAGAGATGGAGCAGTTCATTAAGATAGATAAAGGGATAACAAGAGATTCAGCTGCTACCTGCAGGAAATAGGGCGGCAGATTGTCAGCAGATGAAGAATGGGGTTTAAGTTTAGAAAGTAACAATTTAATATAGTTAGTAAGTACAGGTTTGAGAGAAAAAGTAATAAATTACTAATTATAATGACATTATACATTAATAAATGTAAATATAAAATAAATAAATGCATACATATATACATACATACATATATACATAAATATATAATACATATGTAACCAGCCTTCATATATCTATTCACAGAACGTATTAATGAACTAATCACTTGTAATACATGACTAGAATGCACAGCTTAACTGGTTTAAATTATAGTAGCAGGATATATTTCAATGTAGAAAGTCTGAGGGATGTATTTAACTGCTGTCTATATTTTTCTAACAGTGGCATACATTGTTTCTTAAATCTAGGGGTAACTATCAGTTATCTGCGCATAGAAATTGTCAGTTTACAGTTAACTTAAAACTACTGCATCTAAGAGTGAGGGCTAAGCAGAATAGCAAATAGCATGAATGTGTTGACTACATTTTAGTGCATTTAAATATTACTTGCTCACCAGGATCAAATGTAAACTAGTTGTGGTTGGAGAAAGTCTTTTCATACATGTAATAATGAAGTTGCCCAGTAAATTAAACTCAAATAATGAGCCATTATAAAACAGGAATATGTTGTGGGCTGCACAGGTAAATGATTATTTTTTTTCCTTACTAAAAAAGAAAACTTGGTTTCTAGATAAACAGACCTGAACGTTTATAGATTTGCTTAGCCTGTGGTGTCCTTGCATGCTGAGCCTGAAAACACCAGATAGCAAATAATAGTGAACAGATTCCAAATATTTGATCTGTTGAACCCTTGATGTTGTTATTGATCTGGTTAATATTTTCTAGTTTGATTTACTTTTCTGAACTTTGTTTAACAGTATAAACAGTGCAAAGGAGGATAGCTCAGCCAAGACACATGCAACAGAGACTATTTATGTAAGTACCTTTTTAACATTTTCTGTTCTACATTTCAATTAGTATAAGTTGCATACAATTTAAAATAACACATAAGACGTAACAGGATCTCAAATGGTTTGTTTTACTTAGAAAGAATAACACAAATGTTACAAAGCATGATTAGAACTGCTTAATATTTCGCTAATTGCAGCTTAATGTGGGAAATAAATTCTGACAAGAGTTAGTTCACAAGTGAGATTTTTGTCACTAGTTTCTCAAAATGAATTCAAACAATTTGAGTATATTTTAACATTCATACATTTCTTAATTAATCTATTCATATTCTCTTAAAGTAATTATGAAGTCACATATTTTAATTTGAAGAAATTGCACATTCTTACTTCTATTACTGTTATTGAGTTTTTGAAATGCTAATGAAATAGTTATAGTACATCTGCAAATGTTCTATTAAATTAGTTCTTATCTGGATCATGTGGGCATACCATAGTCATAAAGCATCTAATATTAAGAAAATATATTACATTTTCCTATCATAAATTATGTTTTTTAACATTTTATTAAACTCACTCTTTTAATACAGTTTATATTAAGGATGTTTTTGATATGAAGTAGAGTTATTTGAGTAAAATTATAATTTGTTAGCCGTATGTATAATATTTTATTGCTAATAGTGAATTAACTGTTTATTCATACACACACACACACACATATATATATATATATATATATATATATGTGTATATATATATATATATATATATATATATATATATATATATATATATATATACATATATATATGTGTGTGTGTGTTATCACAAATGCTCCATCAGTATTATTATGCAGTGATCGTGTCTGACATACAAGGCTGCAATGTAAATTGTGTGTTTGTTACAAGTAGCCTATGAAAGAACTGTCTTTTTCCAATTATTTTTGCTTGATGCTTACTTAGGTTTTACATATGTTCTGAAAATGTTGATGTGTTATAGCTCTTATTATTTTATTTATAAACTAGTGGAAGTCACATACACATCAGTATTCAATTATGTGACATGACCCTGAACAACGTTATGAAATAAGCAAACAAGCTGTGTTATCATTCATTTACTTATAAAATGACATATGTGAGCATAGCAGAAACTGCTGCAATAATTTTAATCTATCGGTGCTCAGACGATGAACTGTTTAAATAAGCTGGGAGTGCTGAAGATACTTGATATTAATATTTCAAGGCATTGAGCTAGCTCTCTGGTGCAGGGGTAAGGTTTTCATCAGAAATGCTGCTATCAAACCCAGTTCAGTTAGCTGCCTGGGTGTCAAAAGGCCAATCATGGCTGAAAATGAGCCATAAAGCTTTATACTTGCATCTCTTGAGGGGATGTGTGTAAAGACTGTCCAGGGGAACATGCCTGTTTTATGTATCATTGTTAGAGACAGGGTATCTAACAATAGCATTAGTTATTTGAGCCATGAGGGATGTACTTGAATGTTACACAAAATGCACAATAGAATGCCATCTCCATACCATTTCAGTTGCTCACCAAAACCTCAAGTGCTGCTCGGAACACATAAAAGGGTTAGGTGGAAGGAAAAAGAAATATTTGTCATGCCTCCATGCACAAGCAACAAAAGTAGATGGGAACCTTCTTGAAATTTGGGGGGGGGGATTCCGCAGACCAACAAATGTAAACTAAAGTCTCATATAATTTCAGATGTGCTCTGTGTCATCATATTTGGACTCTAAAGTCAAAGTTACCCATTGCTTTGTGACATATACAGAAGTACTTTCAACATTTGGTCTTGATTTACGTGTTTCTGATCCTGTACAATGAGTCTAGAATTGATATCATACAGGAACAGAAGAAGATTGGTTAAAAAAAATTGTTTCTCATCAATAATAGTGGCTAAAGAAAAACAACACAATTTCATGAACCATTGTAATTTTGGATTAGATATGTAGACTTACTAAAGAATCATGTTCAGTCTTACATGATGTGGTTTGTAATGAATGCATCATATTGTGGAAAATTAGAAAATTTTTCTCACAGCTAAAGTTATCTCCAAGTTCTTCCACCAGAAGTGTTAGTCTTGAATCTTATAATTAGCTGCCATGTGATTACACTACTCAAACCAGTTCAAAATTAAACGCTAAAAAGTGTAATATTGCTACTTTTGATAGAAACCCTCTCCATTATAATGTAAAGACAAAACAGTACTGTATAACATCAGATCTGCCTAGCATCTGCATCATTGTGAATCATCAAATCCACAAAATATAACTTCAAATAAACAGTTCTGTGTTGAAAGATGTTGAAAGTGAATTAAAGATGCTTTTCCTGAATGCAGTCGTAAATAACATTGTTATAATTTAATGCCAAAATTTAACTCGTCTCACAGTCAAAATAACTAAATACCTGATTTGTAAGAGATTGCAAAGAGAGCAGAAAATGAATCATGCAATATCTCAGAAAAGAAATATCTAAACTTAGATTTTATATATCATGGGATTTAATAACAGATTAGTCATTTCTGTTGATAGAAAAAAACTACAGTTGATATATATTGTTTTTAAATGAAATGTTCTACAAATCTAGTATAATATGAATGAAAGCTGTTTTGAAAGTAAGCAGTCACTGGTATTAGAAAAAGCCCCATAACCATTCTCTTTCCTTGAATACAGATATGATTTACAATATTAGCACTGTGAGTCTGAATATTTAATTTGCATTTTATTGTCCACATTTTATTTTTCTGTTTTAATTTTAGTGTCTATAGTTAAAAGAAAGTCCATATATATTTACACAGATTTATGCGTGTATGTAAGAAAATAATAAGACAGTATCTAAGATATGTTCCAAACATAACATTTCTAAGTATTCTTAGGTTCACAGCTATATACCAGGGTCTTCATAAGCCTAACCATGCAATCCAACCCAATTGTGTCCCTATGTGTCATGGGCACTTATTATCTATCGAATCTGTCAGTCTAGTAACACCTTTTTCACTCTTTTGTCCAGTATAGACATAAACACTTTGTAATCATGGTTTAGAACTGAAATGGGTCTGTAAAACGCTAAGTGTGATGGATTTTTACCGTTCTTAGGTAATGTAGGCACCACAGCTTTATTCCAAGATGTTGGTGCTTGCCCTCCTTTTAAAATATTGCTCCTCCTCTGAATAGATGACAGTTTTTAAACCCTACTCAGATCCCCCACCTTTTTTTCATATGTCTGCAACCATATCTGCGTACTCAAAAATCATATCTCTAGTCATGCCATCCCCCTCTCATATCTCTCTTCTTCTATGCCCCCATAACTCCTTTGGCTGCACTTGCATACACATTTACAGCATACTGTTTATTTTCTCTTCTTTTTTCTTTTACACCTCCAACCTTTATACCACTGGGGAATGAACACTAAATCATTCTACCAAATGTTTTAATACTCATATTTCTTTCTACTTTATCTGTTTTTGCCATATTATGCTTGTAAGTAACCTATATACATCTCATTCAGCAAGACTTCTGTCTCTCACTTACTTCCTATTTTTTAAACTTAATATTTGCACATTTGCTATGAATTGTTAACTATTTGAATGTCTGGGTACCTTATTCTTCTTATAATTATACCTGCACTATGATTTTTAAAATGTTGATGTTATATGTATTTTTAGTTTTAGTAACCCATGTAGTTTTAATAATGCATTTCTCCCTTGGGCTCTGACGAAAAGCAGTCTTGTACCGAAGTCTGACTTTCCAAGTAAACACAAGCAATAAAATCAATAAAACAAATTAGGAATTCTAAGGTCATGATTTGTTGAAACACTGGTACATGTCATGTGCAAGTAAGATTATTTGAAATTACTGAAAAATTAATCACTAAATTGGAAGTAATTTGGCCACATTTAAATTACAAAAAATGACAGCATCTACTATGTTATCTTTTGCATCTTGGTTGAAAATAACATATGAACTGTAAAACAGCTTGTGCAAAATGGAACAGGCCCTAACATGGTGGTTATTGAATTCCACAGCTTAACGAACCATTAATGCAACTAAAAGTAAAAGTAAAAGTAAAAAAAAGATAACAGAACAAATTCAGAATGCTTTCTGATTTATTTTAAGTGAAATATAATTGTAGAAAAAATAACCCTGCATTTGAAAAGTAACAGAAAACTAATTTAACAAAATCTTATTGCTGAATGGCATAATTAACAGACTGTACTTTGGATGTTGTGGACAATTTTGTCTAAACATTTATTCAAATGAAAGCAATTGCATAAGTGACTTTGTAAATGCAAATATTTTATTTTTAGAAATTTCCAGGAACGTTCACAAACAGAGGAATAAAACTTGCATCAGTCCAACCATTGGCAATTTTTTTGTAAACCAGAATGCATTTTTATAGCAAACCCACTGCTTCTTAATAATTCATTCAGTTTTGCAGATGCCTTTAGGTTGGTTTGCATATTATAGCAAATGATGAAATGCAGAAAACATTCAAAAAATTGCATGTGCTTGCAAAAAAAAACAAAACAAACTATACAAAATAGAAATTAGGCATTTAATGAACAAAATATGAAAACTTGATAAGTAGTTTTATTTCTAAAGAGCCAGATATACAAAACTGTCCCAAATTACATTATGTATCATCTCTACTGAAATACTGATGCTAACAATCAATTAAATCTACTAAGGTCAAATACTTAATTACTTTGCAAGAGGGCAGTGTTTCCAACCAATGAATCTGAAAACAGAGTTTATTGTCAGAATTGTTGATACTGTTTATGTGTGTGTGTGTGTGTGTGTGTGTGTGTGTGTGTGTGTGTGTGTGTGTGTGTGTGTGTGTGTGTGTAGGGTTTTTTGTTCATTACATTTGAATACTGATCTTTGAGATTACTCATTTGTCGGTTAATTTAGTAATTTATCGAACTTTGAAGGAACCTCTCTTTAGTGTTCTTCTGAAAGAAAACTGACTTCCCTACAGTTGGACGAGGAGATTTCTCATGCATCATTCACTTGCAGTAAAAAAGATCAAGGGTCAGTGAATCAATAGCTGTTTTCCATTGGAATTTATTGCTGATGTCATTTCTAAGTGTGCACTACCAATAATTCACTTATTTTGGGAGATTTCTCTCTTCTTTGAGCTAGTGCAAGCATGGAGTTGGTATATATAAGTCTGGGGTATGGAGGACTTGCCATATAACAGGGGGTGCAGGAAGGTTACCCCCTGCAAAAAAATGTTTAAAGTTAAAATTTTCATTCTCCAGCATTATTATTGGCTTTGTGGACATCAGTGATTCATAGTAGAACCAAGCAAATTCTTATGCAAACATAAGAATAAATGTTTACATTGTTATGCATCTCTGTCACTACAGACATTGCTCTGGACTTTTTGTTTTATTTATTTTTATCTTGTTTGTAAACCAACTAAACTGATTACACAGAAATGCTTTTTAAGGGTGATCAGATAGTAATGCTTGGTTAAGTATTTTTTCTCAGAGAAACCCTGCATACAAATTAAGATTGTTGTTGTTTTTCTTTTGGCTTTTCCCGATTAGGGTCGCCACAGCAGAAGTCCGGTCCACTAATGATTGGCAGTCAATTTTTATGGTGCCGAGGTGCCAGCCCGATGCCCAACTTTCAACAAAGGCACGCCCATTCATGCATGTCTTTCGAACGCCACTCGACCGCGGGGAGGGCATGCAGACTCCACACAGAAGGTGCTCCAGCTGAGAATCGAACGGGAGAACCTCTTGCTGTGAGGCAACAATGCTACCGCTGCACCACCACGGCTTGTATACAAATTGAGATTAAGGGAATAAAAACAAGGATTATAGAATGAAGTTCAGTCATAGCTCATAATCCTGATTCTGTTTGCTAAACTGCCATACAGAGTAACTCTAGAAAAGCAGATGTATTGGTACATAGCCAAATGGTAGACAGACAGGCAGAGAGGTGGACAAATGGACTGGCAGGCAGTCAACTAACTAGAATGTCAAATACAAATGATTAAAAAATAGATATTCTGAGGCAAGCAGACATACAAGCAGGCAAATATTTGATAACATAGCCAGCTCAGTACTGCAGTAGGATAAAACCCCGACTCAAATCTACATGATCCACAATAGATTAATGACTAAAGCTCTGAAGGAGCAAGCAGGGTAGCTTGGGTTGGTGTGAGAGATACCACATACCTTTCTGATGGGAGGGAGGTATTCCAGTCAACTGTTATGCTGACAGCCACTGAAGATTGGTTTATATGGAGCTTTTCTTTGTGAGCCTCCACTGAAAAATGAGAATGAGTGCCCAGCAGACCATCCTGGGAAACAATAGGCAATAAATAAATAAATAAATGAATACCATGCAGCATGAGGGCCACTTACCAACTCTTTGCAGTAACCTATGAGAAAACACATATGAAAGCCAGGGAGAGAATAGTAGGCCTTTTTTTTAGAGGTGTTCATAGCATCTGCTGTTGAGTGTGGCTACTCCATGAAGGAAAAAAAAAAATCATCCAATCAATGCATGAATGTTGACTGTGTCATTAATTGCCCTTACTTTATAGGTAGCTGAATCGGCACTATCATTGTAGAAGTCCAGATGGTCAGCAGGTATGGAGGAAAAAAGCATCAAAAAATATTTTACTAACAATATAAATGTATCTATATCTATATCTGTATCGATATTTATATGAAACATCCTCTTTGATCAAAGTGTGAATCAAGTAATATTTTGGTCAATTCCCACTAAACCGATCATTTAGAGATGGATTTCATATGAGATAATCAAACAGTGGAGTTGAGGACATTTTCCCCTTTCCCCACTGTTCTGTGATCTTGGAGTTGGCACATATTGAATATACATTCTATCACTTTTCGAGTGTTGGCAATAGGATGTTTGGCTGTTACTAATGTGCACACACACACACACACACACACACACACACACACACATACATATATATATATATATATATATATATATATATATATATATATAGATATTTAAAGAGAGAAAGAGTTCTTTCACTCTCACTGTCTCTCTCTCTCTGTATATATATGTGTGTGTGTGTGTGTGTGTGTGTGTGTGTGTGTGTGTGTGTGTGTGTGTGTATATATATATATATATATATATATATAGATATATATATATATATATATATAGATACATACATACATATATATATATATATAGATATATATATATTCATACATCTATATAGATATACATATATATATATATATATATATATATATATATATATATATCTATATATATATATATATATATATATATATATATATATATATATATATATATATATAGATAGATATATATAGAGATATATGGATCTACCTGACAACATCGACACATCATAACACCGACAAAGCGCCAGAAGATTGACAAGTCAGAAGACCGACGGAGGAAAACACCGACGCTGAGAACACTGAGATGGAGAAAGGATGTGTAAGTATGCAGTAGTGACGGCCGTTAGGGTGCGAGTAAGGTAAGTGTGCGATGTTGACGGTCTGTAGGGATAGGGGTGGGATAAGTGAGTTAGGGTTAGGGCGCGGGTTAGGTAAGGGTGCGAGTAAGGTAAGTGTGCGATGTTGACGATCTGTAGGGATAGGGGTGGAATAAGTGCATTAGGGTTAGGGCGTGGGTTAGGTAAGGGTGCAATAGTGATATTTTTTGGGTTAGGGGCGGGTTAAGTGAGTTAGGGTTAGGGCGCGGGTTAGGTGAGTGTGCGATAGTGATGGACCTTAGGGTTAGGGTTTCGGTTAGGGTTGTAGATAGTTGTGTATGTAAGGGTTAGTGTTGGTTTGTAAGGATTTTGGTGTGCTTGTGTTGTGTGTGTGGGTTTTGGACAGGGGATTTGTTTTGTTTGTTGTTATGATGTGTCGAGTGTATGAGGTGTCATGTTTGTGAACTGTCGATTATGTGGTGTCGGTGAAGTCGTTGTCGGTGTTATGAAGTGTCGATGTTGTCAGGTAGATCCAGATATATATATATGTATATGGGTCTACTATGGTTGACTGAAAATTAAATTACTGGGACGACTTCACTGAAAGCTCACTTCACTGAAAACTCCCTTGACTGAAACTCATTTCATTGAAAGTTATAAATGGCCTTTTCCCCACTGTAGTGTGAACCTGGAGTTAGTATATAAAGTAAGAGGGGTGGGGGAACAGCCCCCCCACATTGGGGGGTGTGGGGGTGGGAGCCCTCCACATATCTTGGTTACATATTCTCTTTTGGAAACAGTTATTTATTGCACTTGTAAGTATCACTGTGTGTAGTTTAAAATGTTTATAATATGTGGTGGGCTATGCCCCCAACACCCTCGAATATGGGGGGGCTGTGCCCCCACACCCCCCTTACTTTATATATTAACACCAGGGTCACACTACAGTGGGAAAAGGGCCATTTATAACTTTCAACAAAATGAGTTTCAGTCAAGGGAGTTTTCAGTGAAGTGAGGTTTCAGTGAAGTGGTTCTAGTAATTTCATTTTCAGTCAAGTGAGTTTTCAATAAACCGTAGTAGAACCATAGATATATATATATATATATATATATATATATATATATATATGGATTCACTTCATAACATTGAAATATCAAAATACTGAAACTCAAAACACTGAAACCAAAATACTGAAAGCTCAAAATACTGAACACTCAAAATACTGAAAACACATATTATGCGTAAACTCAGCTTAAACAACATAAATCATAACAATTTCTACCAAATATATGCAGGGGGGCAAGCCCCCCTGCACCCCCTATTTGGGGGGCTGCGCACCCCACACCCCCTGCTAATTAAATATATCAACTCCAAGATTGGAGTTCTGCATGGATCAGGCAATCCCAAATAAAACCAAGACTCTTTCCACAAAGGGCAAATGTCCAGTCTGGTGGACCCCAGCCATTAACAAACTTTACAATAAGAGGAGAAAGCTATTACATGATAGAACAAAATCCATAAAAGGGAAGTCACCCCTGATCATTATTAGTAAAAAAATATGAGCACTCATAAAATCAACTAAGGCCAATTTTGAGAGAAAAATTGCCATGGATTCAAGGACAATCATAAGGCCTTTTTCAGCTATGTTAGGAACCTGGGTGGAAACTCCCAGATATGCTCAGAATTAGTCCAAAATGATACAAACATCACTGAACCCACAGACATTGCCAACATACTGGCAGACAGGTTCAGTGCAAACTTCCCCTCTCCCCCTAAAGGAGAGATAACTATCCCAGCCAGTGTAGCCTCCCGGACATCTCAAATACGCAGGTGAAAGCTGCTCTCTCTAAAGCTAAAAACACAGCATCAATGGGACGGATGGTGTCCCCGGCTGTGTGCTACGAGCTAAATGAGGAATAAACCCGCACAAGGCAGCTGTTTAATCTCAGCCTTACCACAGGATGTGGCGTCACGGCAACTGTTGTCCCACTCCACAAAGGCAGCCTCTCACGGACCCTGGTAATTAGCCCCATAAGCAACAAGTCTAGTCTGCAAAGCTATGGAGAGGATCATAATGGAGCTCATAAACAAAGATATAGGGGACTTGCAGACATTGGACCCGACCCAGTTTAGCTTTGTCAAGGGAAGATCATGCCTTTTGAACTTGGTCGACTTCTTGAAACAGTCACCAAGGCCATTGATGAGGAAAGGCAGTCCATACAGCCTACCTTGACCTTGCAAGGCTTCGACACAATACCTCGGGTATTGTAGAAAAAAATGTAAACCCATATGTAACAAGATGGGTTGCAAACTGGCAAGGATAGAACCCACAGGGTTAGAGTTGCTGGCGCTGTCAGACTCCAGCGGTCACAAGTGGTGTCCCACAGGGTCCTTGGCCCCTATTGTTTGGCATCTACTTCTCAGAAGTACAGGCCAACATAGGAGGACTTTGGCTGACAAAGTTTGCAGACGACTGCAAACTGGGCGCCATAGTGGAAAGTGCATCAGACACGGATATCCTTCAGAAGGGACTCACGGAAACAGATAGCTGGTGCCAGAGCCATGGCCTGAAGTTAAGCCAAAAATGTATAGTGGTAACCCCAAGCTACCATATAGGTGGCAATCCACTAAGCACAGAAGAGGTTATCAGAGACCTGTTGACCCAGGTTGACAGTGGCCTTTCTTTTGACACTCACATTGCTAAAGTGGTTAGAAAGACCTTCTACATTGCCCACCTGATCATGAAGGGATTCACATCGAGATCTAGTGAGGTTATTGTTCCCCTGTACTCTTCACTTATCAGACCAATGATCGAGTACAATGCCCCATTCGGGATGTATCTCACCCGACATCTGCAGCAATTGGAGAGACCCCAAAAGTTCCTCACCAAAAGGATAAAGGGACTCCAAAATCTGTCATATGCTGCCAGATTGAAGAAACTCCAGCTCTATTCAGTCGCATACCGTCTGCTCAGAGGTGACATGTGCCTGACATACAAGGCCATGTCCAACCGGAATTAATGGACATGCTCCACCTCAAAATCCAAATCCACCAAAACCACTAGAGCAAGCGACTTAAACCTTGGATATAAATTGGGCGTGCTGGAGGTTATCACTCAGAGACTCCCTATGCTGTGGAATAAAATCCCGGTCCATGTAAGGCAGAGCACCTCGCTGACTCTGTTCAAGAGAAATCTAGACCTGTGGATGGGAGATGAATCATCTCTGTGTCACTGCTGGACAGAGGCACAACAAACTAATGGGCACAATATTTTTTAACATAAGGGCTAGGCTTATAAATGCCTTAGGGCAGATAGCCTAGTATAAACCTATGAACCTATGAACCTATGATTGCACATAGTGTAGTTAAATGCAATCTTGGAGTAGATATATATAATTAGCAGGGGGTGTGGGGGGTGCAGGGGGGCTTGCCCCCCTGCATATATTTGGTAGAAATTGCTATGATTTATGTTGTTTAAGCTGAGTTTATGCATAATATGTGTTTTCAGTATTTTGAGTTTCAGTATTTTGAGTATTCAGTATTTTGAGCTTTCAGTATTTTGGTCTTCAGTATTATGAAGTTTTGTCATTTTCAGTATTATGAAGTTTCAGTGTTATGAAGTGAATCCATATATATATATATATATATATATATATATATATATATATATATATATATATATATATATACATACACATATATATATATATATATAGAGAGAGAGAGAGAGAGCGACAGAACTCTCTCTCTCTTTTTATAATATATATATATATATATATATATATATATATATATATATATATATATACACGCACACACACACACACACACACACACACACACACACACACATACACACATACATGTACACACACACACACACACACACACACACACACACACACACACACACACACACACACACACATATGTATATAGATAAATTGATATTTATATATATGCAATTTAAATAAAAGTAAGACAGCATTAAATATGTGCCAGTAACAGGCTAAACAGAAGATAGCATAGGTAACTGCATGAAAAATGAAAGAAGTATAGACTATGACTATAAAATGTAATGCAATTGTGATCTACTCAGTACAGTCTAATTAAGGTGGCCTTTCTACTCCATGTACATGATCTATGTTTCTGCTTGCAACTCTGAGCCAAAGGAGATATGGCTGATACACAAATTGTTATCACTGGGTATGTAGGAAATGAAAATAACAACAGCCGTATAGAAATACTACAAGGATGGTGGTCTGGCAAAATGACCAGGGTCAAATCTGTTGGATGGTATGTGATGGTGTCAGGAAATGAGCCGAGACAGGTATATCAGGAATTAATAAGACAAGAGAATAAGTGTTTTGGGTGCAAAAAAATTCAAAAAACGAACCATGTGAAACTGATAACTAGATAAACACAAACTTAAAAAAAAGAATAGCCAGCAAGAACTTTATATTTGGCAGTTAATTCAGCGGATTAAGCATCATAGCTGTTAAAACCTGGCTCATGTAGTCAAGAATAAAGGGTTTGATTCCTTTTACCTTTACTTCTATCTTCCCTTCTATCGAGGGGCTTACATGGTTAACATATACATATGTGTGTGTGGAAATATATATATATATATATGTATATATATATATATATATATATATATACATATATACATATATATATATATATATATATATATATATATATATATATATATATAAAATTCCTGTTATTTAATCAACCGTCCTAAATGTCGAGTCTTGGAAGCTCAAACGGGGAAGTTCAAAAAATAGAAATGTTGAAGCTGCGGAAATTCAAATACTTTCCGAGGGAAAGAATTCAGTTGGCTGTTTCTGCGGCTTCAACATTTTTTTTCTGTACTGTGGTGCGAAAGTTACGGATCGGGTTAAGGTAAGTGTGTGAGTGTGACGGACATTAGGGTTAGGGCGTGAGTAAGGTAAGTATACGATAGTGACGGACATTAGGGTTAGGGCGCAGGTAGGTAAGTGTGCAATAGTGACTGACGTACTTTAGATTTAGGGCACAGGTAAGGTAAGTGTGCGATATATATATATATATATATATATATATATATATATATATATATTTATACTTTTTTTTTTTTACTTGGGGAGTTATCTGGCTAAGAAAAACAGATGCTGCAAAAGGCTTTGGTAATATAATATGTCTGAAAATCAGAGCCTGACTTTTATTTTTCTCAGTAAATGGATGTCAGATTGTTGAGATTCACTTAGTGGTTATTTGGAACTGTAGAAAAGCAACTTTAAGCTCTACAAGATGTGACTTTTAAATATAGGAAATTGCAGCTTGAGAATAGTTATCTGAGAGAGTGTATTCATGTGGCACATGTTTCAAAAGGCTAGCGAGTGTAGAAATACCCAGCGGGGTTGGGAAAAGATTTGGAACTTTACAGTGAGTTACTTGACTTATTTAATAGACATGGCTGTGAACTGTTACAAGTTTTGATAAAGGATAATGAAAGGAAAATAACTGTATTGTCTGAAACTATTTCCAAAGTAGACAATTCTTTGTGGTCTTATTTAGTGTTTGATAGTAAAAAAGATGAATATTTGTCATTATTTATGAAGGCTGACTGTTAATTAGTAGATTTGAAGTCAAGAAAACAAAGAGAAGCTGTTAAGGGATCAAAGGGAATATGAAATAGGCACAGCATACCCCCCACCCCTACTAATAAATTCAAGTTTAATTTTGTTGACAATGAAATAATTCATCACTTGGACAATGGAGCTGGTAACCAGACCACCCCCTATTCAGAGGTTATTGACTCTTTAGTGCATCCTCCTCTGTGGCGGTTTGAGAGACTCACAAACCAGAGAGCAGGGAATCAAACAGAACTAATGAACAGAACAAATCAATATCAGTGGAGTCAGAGGGGAGGGAAGAGAGGGAGAGGGTGAGACAGTTACCCACACAATTCATTATAGAACAAAGTGTGTGTGATTTCATCATGAAAAAAAATTGTGATTTTAATATCTATAATTATAGTGGTGAGCTTTTAACTAGAGCTTGTGCTGATTTAAAGGATTGCCCTTTGTCCCTGTCAAAATGGCTAAGATAGGAGAAGTACTGATTAATTTGAAACTTTTTTCTAGGAAGCTAAACTTAGGTTTTTGTTTCAAAGACCATCATGGTATTGGTGAATTTGATATTGGTTGCAAGAAACCTAATATATTTAATCCCCCACTTCACCCAAAGGTGTCTATTTATGACAAAATATGTGAGGCCAAAATTCATAAGTTACTTGGTTCAAGAATTAGAGATAATGATGTGAATTCAAATTTAAGTGTCGATGAAGCTGCATTATTAAAACATATTTGCAACAACAATAATTTGAGGGTAATGAAACCTGATACGGGAGAGGGGGCTTGTTATTATGAACAAAAATGATTATAATAATAAAATGCTCACACTGTTATTTGCTGACACCTACAAGGAATCTAGTATAAATGAGATGAACATTACTTATCATAAAATTGATTTATTACTGGAAGACTTATTTATTAACAAGCATACTTCCCCCTCTGAATATAGTTTTTACAGGTTAGTAATCCAAGGAACCCTATGATTTTTGGAATACCAAAAATACAGAAGGACCTTACTGATCCACCTTTCAGTGACATTGTTGATGGGAAGTCCTCAAAAGCTTTCCTATAGCTAGATTTATTGACTATCACACCAGTACTCTGTTAGATAGACATACTTCCAGTTTTAAATACTCCTGGAACTTCTTATCTAAGATTTCTAATGATCTATATAAGGATGATCTTATTTTTGTAACTATTGATGTTAAAGATCTTTTCTCAGTTATCCCCCACACTGCAGGAATCAAACGGTTTTATCAATATTTGTGCCAGAATTCAGATCTTGACCACAATAAGGTTTTAATCTTAAGGTGATTAATACAGATTGTTCTAAAAAATTATTTTATTGTGTTTGAACATCAACTATTTAGACAAAAGAAGGGGTTGTAGCTATGAGGGCAGCATGTGCCCTTATTTTTGCTAACATTGTGCTTGCCTATTGGGAGACAAATTACTTATTTAACATCACCTATGCTAAGTGCTGGTCCTTTTATGGATGATATATTGATGACATTATAATTTTTTGGACTGACACTCATTCAAGACTAATAAAGTTTTTTGAATATCTTCACACTACCACCGATTTTTTAAGTTTGCCATGACTTCTCATAATGATCATTTTAACTACATAGATGTCATTATTATTAAGAATAAAAGTAAAGGTGAGTTTGATTCTACCATTTACGGAAAGCCTACCTATTCCAACAAACGTTTACATTTTAAAAGCTAGCTTTCTGTTCACCTGAAGAGATAGATGACTAGTAAGGCCTCAGTGTGTCAGGTCGACATGAATGGTGTCTGATGATACTGAATTTCAGAATCAATGTAGTCTATTCAAATACATGTAAGTGAGAAGGAGGTACCCAGATTTTTTTCTGGAGAATATTTTTTGTGAAGCCCAAGGGAAGAGAGCTACTGGTATTTTGTCCTGTTAGAAACAAGGAATAATTTTGCACCTTTACCTAGTAATAGAAACAAAAATATTTATAGTGACAACTTTAGTAAGGAACTTATTCATACCGTTAACATAAATTTTTATGATATTAGGGGTATCATTGAGAAGAATTGGAGTGTTTTTATGACTGACCCAGAATATATTAAAGTAGTAGGTCAAGCCCTGCACATAGTTTATAAGAAGGATCAGTTGCAAGGACTATGCTACACTATAACATTTTCCTTTACTGAGCTCTACTGCTATCCCACAGATTCATCCTAACATTTCATCAATCTAACAGCAGTAAACATTCCAACACTTGTACTGTTCTGTACTATATCCCTTACCTGAAAAACACTCTAATCTGTTTCTAGACTAACACAATACCTAACAGTGCTTATCTTACTTTCATCCTACCTATACCTTTATCTTATTTTATGCCACTATGGGCATTTATTTACTTCTCGGTTATACTAAAGCATAAATGTATTACAACTTTATATTTACTAATATTTCTACAAAAAAAAAAAAATTATATATATTTGTATTATTTGTTCTAATTGGATATTCTACTAGAGTACTGACTGTATATTCTACTAGAGTTATCACATGCCATGTAAATGGTCCTCTGTACTACTTATAAATGTTAATAATTGCTTTGTACTGTTTTAATCTAATATTGTATTGTATCATGGAGCTTTTCTCCCCGGGCCTCCGCTGAAAATGGACCTTTGTCCAGTCGGACTTTCCCGGTTAACAAAAATAAAATAAAATAAAATAAAAAAAAAAAAAGATATTTGTCTGAAAAACCTGTTGGAGAGAGAGAGAGAGCAATATTGGTCAAGAAGGGAGGAGGATAAAATGTGTTCACTGCACACAGTGTAAATATATTCACAAAAATGAGCAGCGTGCAGCTTGCTAACTTTGGTGTGATTAAATTGGGTAAAAAATATTATTGTAGTATGAAAGATGTGGTTTACATGGCCCTGTGTCAAGACTGTATTTATTTTTATTTGGGAAAGACAAAACACAACTTTAGAAGCAGAATTATTCAACATTGCTATGATATACAGAAAAAATATTAAAAAAATGCTTTATATCGACATATATGTGAATAAGAGAAGCATTCTTTTAAATTTGGAATTACTGACCAAGTTGACCTAGGGCAGAGGGGTGGATCAATAGATGATTTTCTTGAATAAAAGGAATTGCAATAGCAGCTTAAGACCAATGCTACAATATATCCGGACTTGAATGATATGTTGTCTATTAGTAGTATTTTAAAGTTAAAAGCTGCCTTTGCATTATAAAAATTTTTTCCAGTTCTTGCTGCCTTAATTGTATGTAATGTCATGAGTGTTTGTTCTTAACTCAGATATGGTTGTATATGTTATTTGGTATTGTTTATTTTTTATTCTTTACCTGTTTTTACCCAGAGTAATTTTATTAAGTACTTGATTGTTTAATTAATGGAGAGAAATAGTTATCCAATAAAAATGGTCTAGCTTTAGTATTTAACTTGAGTTGTGTATGTTGTTGGCATTCTGAAGAAGTAATTTCATTTGGGAAGAAAGCACGTAATAAATCCTACAAAAGAATGGTCTGCACCTCTGTTCTTTATTTATCTTAGTGGCTATTTAGGTTAAATCAAAGCAATATTAATACATAATGCTAAACAAAAAAAATCATAAGAATAACAGAAGAATAGCATAAAACAGTTGTCTGTAACTGCATCAGACAGTGTTTCTCACTGCTGCATATGTATTCATCTGACTTATGCAGCTTCAGTTTTAGAATATTTAGGCATCTGAATTAAGTGTATGTTTATTATTTAACTTTGCTATTTCGATTAACTTTTTTTTCATTTTTCAGGAATGAAAATAAAAATTCTTGCTGTAAATATTTTGCAGGGACATCTTTGTGTGACAGCTCTGATCTGTTTGATCAACTTCAGAGAGAGAAAAAGGGAGAGAGAAACAGTGAGAGAGAGAGAGAGGTGATAATGCTATTTTTAAGAGATATTTTAGTATTAATATGCAAACAAATATCTATTTATGACACACTCTCAATATGCTTGGGATACACCTGGTGAATGCACTTACAGTTTTGAGATTTTGAAGAATAAAAAATAATGTCAGGAGCTTATATTATTTGAAAAAGTCTGTCCCACATAAATTAAATTATGCCTTTCTCTAACCCCATAATACTGAACGTGACCTCCTGCTACATAGATGAACTATACACATCCAACAACTAGTACTTCAAACATTTAAAAACCCTTGAATATATCCATTTTGCAGAGCAAAAGTCATTGTGCATCCCATGTAGGGTGTTGTTCTGCTACACTGTGTAACTATAACAAATCTTGAGGTTGCATAACCATGAAGAAAAGGAAAGTAACTGTACATAGCAAAACTGATCACAGGTCCTCTTCTGTAGTTAAGAATCCCAAGTAAACAGACTACACAGCACAGTGTACCTATCCTGTTCATAAGATGCAGTGACCCTTTCAAAAGGCTGGCAACTCAGTAAGTCAAAGTGATGAATGGATAAACAGCACTTATCAAAACAGCAGTCAAATAAATGGGCTGAGCCCATGGAAAATGATTCCAGTGTTATATAGTATAAGTGCTGTTTACATAATAAGCACTAGATGAGAGTTTACTAATAAAAAACTGACATCTGTGGTACTGGCCATTCATACAAGATGGTATTGAATATTACCCATCAAATTACAGAGCTAAGAATCTAGAATCTATGCTCTCTCTCACTCAAAACAGTAACACAGAGAAGGGTATCAACTCACCCACCAATACATATACTCATAGTACCACTACTCATACACATACCACTACCCATACACATAGCATGCATCAAACACATAAATCCATATAAGCGGAGGTTCTCTTGAAAAACTTACTGAAACACCAGAGACCATTAAAACACAAGACTGCTACAACTAACACAGTCCCCACAACACCCATGACACACAGCAACACCAAGTCTCACCCACCAAGCCAGTAAGGCAAAGCATTCAAACATCAAATTGTCTTATCTTTGGAGATTCAGTAGTGAAACACACAGATGTCCCACTCACCAGGTTGAACAAGGAGAAAGTCACGGTCAGCTGCCTGTCCAGTGCCAGGATTCATCAGATCATGCATACAGTTAGGTCTCTCAGCAGCAAGTACCACTGTGACTCTGTCATAGTTCATGTTGGTGTGAATGACCTGAGATGTACCTCACTGGACCATATGAAGAGAGACACGGTCAAGCTCTCTGAGTATGTGTCCCAGGCAGGTAGTTCCCTAGCCTTGAACAGCATAATACCCTCACCTAGAATGATGCCACAGTATAAACAAAACATGATTGATTTTAATAATTGGGTGAGTTTTTGTTGTCATTCAAAGGAGATCCAGTTCCTGTCAGCCTGGGAAACCATGGTCGATAAATCTCACTGCTTTGTCAGAGACAGTTTGTACCTGGCACCTCTAGGCTTTTGGCTGCTGGCAAAGGGTCTTGCCTTCCCCACAGTGCCTTTTTTAGGCAAGGTCTTAAAAACAACATTGCCAATGTGAAATTGACCAATCAGAACAAAATAAGGTTCATGCTGCTAAATGCTAGGAGCTTAAATAAAAAACTGTACTCCCTGGAAGGACTTCTATCACTAGAAGATGTAGATGTCTGTGCAGTCACAGAAACATGTTTCGAAGCCTCAGAGAGTACCCCAGCCTTGAAAGGCTACAATGCTTCCCACACCTTTAGACTGCAAAATGAATGTGTGAAAACCAAAGGAGGTGATATTTCAATATATATTAGACATAAATTCACCATGGAGTTACTCCAGGTCCAGGTTACATGGATAAGATCAACATTCAAGTCATAGACAGTTATAGATCCCCCTACATAGGTCACAACATCCATGAAGCCTACTTGACCAAACTGGAGACAACTCAAATTTGACTGAACACACTGGTTATGGGGGATTTCAATTATCCCACCATCAACTGAAAAACCTACACTAGCCCTAACTCACAAGAGCAAAAGTTCCTTGACTTTGTTAATTCTAATGCCCTGGAAAAATTGTCCATACCCTGATAAGGGGAACAAACATTCTGGATCTGGTCCTCACCAACATGTCAGACAGATGCACTGCCACAAGTGTCAGACCCTCATTAGTTAAAACTGACCACAAATCAGTCACCTTCAAGCTGGCACTAACACCAGAACTCACAAAGGATGAATTAAGACTAAAAAACTTCATCAAGGCAAACTATACCCTCCCAGGTGAAGGTATAAATGCATTCTAAGCCCCACCCCAAGCTAAAAGTGGTAGCTACACTGAAGCTTACACTAAAGCCCTGTACAACCACTTACATAGGTGTATAAACCTGGCTGTACCAGAAAGAATCAAACCCAGAGCCCCAAGTAAAAACAAGCCACCATGGTGGACATCCAGCATCAACAAACTTTACAATAAATGCAAAAAGTTGCTGTGCAAGAAAACAAAGGCAAGGACCCAACAATGGAAAAGTCTCCTTCTTAGCCTCTACAGCCAAATAAGACAACTTGTCAGATCCTCCAAGGGCTCCTTTGAGAGAAACTTAGCAAAGGATAACCATGAGGCATTTTACAGCTATGCACATAACTAAAAGGGTAGGACCCAAGAATGCGCAGAACTAGTGGCCAAAGGTATCACACACACTGACCCCACAGAGATAGCAAACCTGTTAGTGCATAGGTTTGGCATAAAATTCACTCCCTTATCCACTCCTAACTTACAACAAACCTTCCCCCAAACTTCTCCCCCAGCCTACATATCTGAAGATCAGATCTTCAAAGCCTTGTCCTAAGCAAAAAAACACAGCCTCTATGGGACTATACAACATCCCAGGTTGTCTTCTAAACAGGCAAAAACATGAACTAGCATCACCACTGAGTACCCTTTTCAATCATACCCTAACCGCAGGCTTTGTTCCTGCAGAACGGAGAACAGCAACAGTTATTCCCCTCCTCAAAGGTGTCCTAGCAACAGACCCATGGAATCACAGACCCATAAGCCTGAGTAGCCTCATCTGTAAGGCCATAGAATGTGTCACTATGGACCTCATAAATAAAGACATAGGTGACCTCCAAACCTTTGGTCATAAACAATTCATCTTTGAGAAGAACAGATCCTGCCAGTTAAATCTGGTGGATTTCTTTGAAAGTGTGACCAAGGCCATTGACGAGGGCAAATCTGTGCACACAGCATACCTTGACCTGGGAAAGACTTTTGACACATTCCCACATTCAGGAATTACCGCTAAACTTAGCAAACTGAATGTAAACCCCTTCTTTGTAAGGTGGGTTGCCAAATGGCTCACAGACTGTATACACCCTATCATAGTGGGTGACTCCACATCAACCTGCAGACCTGTTACCAGTGGGGTGCTTTTGTAGCAAATGGCTAGAAGTGATACACTATTTCACTAAAGGTTATAGTTCATGTACATAAATAAATAAATAAATGCTCTTGTTCTTCTCATTCCTCTCCAGTGATGTGAATTTGCATATATCACATACTTGCACGGTAGGTGATATTTTGCAGACACATCATTTTGCAATGGTTGAGGTAGTAATTAATCAGATTTGTTAGTTCTAGATACGGGAGAGATGTTTGCAGAAATAATGATTAACCATACAAAAACAAACAGCTATATGGCCAGTGATAAAAACAAAACGCAAAGTTGCACATGATAAAAATTTAATATACAATATTCTAGTGCCTTGGCAAACAAGCCTTCTTAGAGTTAATACTAAAAGGAAATGACTCTACAGTTAAATAGAAAAATCTAAAACCAGCCATCAATTAAGCAATTAAAAAAATTAAAACAATCCAATTATAGACACTTCATTACAAAAGGGCTTTCCAATCACATTCTTTATTCAAGTCCTGAGGCAACAATGTGCAAAATATCAATATATAGACTGTTTCTTTATAAAGCAACATATTTTTTAACACAATATCTTTCACATGAATTTGTTCTAGAATACAAGGTTTTAAATCAGTATATACCCCTGTGTGTGTCTGATGGAAGTGCATAGCCACTGGATTATCGGGTCTATATTATATTCTCGAAAGCCAACAATGTCAAATCTGACGTTGTCGGCACGAGAATATTGAACGCTCAGAATCTCAAGCATGTAAATGGAAATCTGCGTAAGGGGAGATTTGCATTTACTGCAATGTAGTGTGGTCTCGGAGCTGGTATATTTAAGTAGTGGAGGTGGGAGGTGCAGGGTGGCTTGTCCCCCTGCTCAAACCCATTAGGGTAAAAATTTTAAGTTTTGATTTTTATTTTCGAAGTTAAGGAACTTCGACAATATGGTGTTGACCATATTGTATTCGATGTTCCGTAACTTCAGTGTTATAATATAGACCCAGATTATCCACATTTTTTATTTTTGATGTCTCTTAAATGCTTTTGTTAAAAAACATATTGCTGTATAAAGAAACAGTCTTTATACTGAAATTTGTAGCAAAATCAAAAGAACACCACTGAAGAATGCTCCAAAACCACAGAATAAGAGTCAGAAAAAAGGGAGTGCTACACCATAGATGTAAAAACAACTAAGAACTTTAATAACAAAACAAAAAAACAGGATAAGCGCTTTCGGCGTGTGCCTTCTTCAGATCTATTTAACTTTATTTTGCTTTTGTGTCATCTTAAAAGTACTCAATTGTATTTATTACTGCTTGGTGTAACTCATTCTAAGCCTTTTAATTTAAGCACTTGGGCTTCAGACCAGTTGTTTTACATGAAGAAGGTTTGTGGTCTGCACTGTAGTGGCAGAACAGGTAGCTTACATCCTTCTAAGATGGGAACTGCTGATTGAGGGCTCAGTGTCTGTTATTCTAAAAGTGTATTAATTCGGGTTTAAGCACTTGGGCTTCGGGCCAGTTATTTTACATTAAGAGGGTTCGTGGTCTGCACTCTTGTGGGAGGAGAGGCTGGACTCTGCCCTTCTGAGCTGGGAATTTCTGGTTAAAGGCTTATATTGCCTGCATATTTGAACTGTTTCTTACTGAAATTGGTACACCTTGTTTGCTGTAGTATAGACTAGATCCAGGCCTGCTGAATCTAGCTTTGTTTGTATAACTTGAGCACTAATCCAGGCATTCTTTAAAGTATTCAATTGTATTTATTACTGCTTGGTAGTAACTTGATTAAAGTGTAGCTATCATTCTAAGTCTTTTGGATTAAGCACTTGGACTTCAGACCAGTTGTTTTACATTAGGAAGGTTTGTGGCCTGCACTGTGGTGGCAGGACAAGTAGCTTACATCCTTCTAAGTTGGGAACTGCTGATTGAGGGTTGGACTCTGCCCTTCCGAGCTGGGAATTTCTTCTAAAGGCTTATAGTGCCTGCATATTTGAACTGTTTCTTACTGAAATTGGTACACTTTGTTGGCTGTAGCATAGACTAGATCCAGGCCTGCTGAATCTAGCTTTGTTTGTATGCTGGTTGTTTGTTTGCTTGTTATTTCCCTGAAACACTAATTCCACCTAAAACGCGGCTTTTCAGCGCTTCTGTGGATCCCTAGTGATATCTGCATTGCTTACTGTACTTATTTCCTTGTTTCACTTGAAAGAAAGTTACTGTTTGTCGTTTTTCCATTTAAGTTACCTGTAACACATTGCATTTAAGTTACCTGGCATTTGCTCACTAAGTCAGCACTAAAAAATTAAAAGCACTACACCCTCACAAACTCCCCTTCAGTACCTTGTTCCCCACTGGCCCTTTTTTCAATTATAAAGGAATTCCCAATACTACTCTAGCATGTCCAAAGGTCATGAAGAAATACTGCCAGGAACCACCACGATAAATAAAAATTGAAGTTTTATTTTAAAACAAACAAGCGCTTTCACGCATAAATATGCGCTTCATCAGGTTATAACTTACACAAAATAAACACCCTTTATATAGTAAAACCAACCATCAATTAAGAAAAACAATTGTCAATTTTTCAATTAATTAAAACATAATTGCTAAGATGGAAACACCCATCATTTGTATTACTTCAGTCAGCAAGTTAAACGCTAGGTTACAAATGTACTGAAAACATTTTTCATGACTTAAAACAGTTCTATATATACAATAGCAAAGTATCATGACTTATAAAACTAATAGCACTTATCTCAACAACAATCTATAAACATCTAATGTAGCGCATCAAATTTAAATTGTACAAAACTGCATGTATTAAATAATATGCATTGTACTGTTTTAAATAAAGCAACCTAGACTTATTATCAGGGATGGACCAAAGCAGCTAATAGTTATTCCAGTTTTTCGTTGCACAATTAGTTAATTCCATGGAAAGCAAACAACTTTAGAAACGCCGATATAGCCATAGCATATAAAAAACGGCATTGCTTATATCTCGGTCATCTCTTGGTGTAACGCTTGCTATAAAAATCATCAGCAGTCTTAATGCGTTCCCAAGATAATAGTTAAATAACAACCTATATATTCTCTAACTAATGTTCATATCAATAAATGCTATTTTAGCATGATAAGGATAATGAAAAATAAACATTTCATAAATTCAAAAAATATAAAAACACATATAGAGAATACTATGTGTCTACACCAAGCACAGTAACGTAATATAGCTGAGCCATAGGAAATCACTCTTAATGTATATATAACATAAGTCCTATACTGGATCTTACACTATGCAAGGATGGTGAAGCGCTCTGTCGACTAATAGAGCATAGATAATATCCTACCATTATTCTAAGCAGTATATAGATGAATAAAAGTAAAATATGGATCATATAAATGAAAAAAGGCCACTCTTGCAACGATGTAAACAATTGTATATCCAAACAAAGCATAGGGATCAGAAGAAGTTTTTCCAAGATTCTAGGTTAACAATCCAAATATATATTATACAAAATATTATAATAGTCAGAAAACACGATCACAAACGGATCTCAAAGATTCTGTATAAGTACCGACATATGATGTTCCTCCATGTTTTCAGCCACAGTCAATAAAACTCATGCCTACAAAGAAAACTAATCAAAAGGCGTGCTCACTATATTTATGAGCAAAGCCTTAGCATGAGAATAACAATATTCAACGCAATCAAGCATTAACGTAACCATGCGGCATTCCATTGACTATATAGATAGTCACGATCATAATCAGGACGAAGTGCATGTATAAAACAAGCAATAAATAAATGCAATAATTCAGGCACTACTTAGTATGGCAAGAATATTCACTTTCCATCAAGGCATATAAAGGAGCTGAGAACTCAACTTCCAGGCATAATTTCAAATATACATTTTGCTGGATGTTGCAATAACCAATAACATCAACGAATATTAGTAGTCCCTAACGGGTCTAAGTGAACATCAGTGAAAGATATTTCATCAGTATTCAGCCACAGCTAGCAAACATCATGACAACAAGCTAAACTTGTCAAAATATATGGTCGCTGGCTATAAACAAGCCACAGCATCAATGCACTAGCATTTAAACAACAATTGGACGCTGGAGAACCACAGGATGACCCTTAGACTATGTATATTCAAAGGATATATATATATATACCATAGGGACACTATTCTAGTCCTAAGACAATGGTGCTGATTGAGGGTTGGACTCTGCCCTTCCGAGCTGGGAATTTCTTGTTAAAGGCTTATAGTGCCTGCATATTTGAACTGTTTCTTACTGAAATTGGTACACTTTGTTGGCTGTAGCATAGACTAGATCCAGGCCTGCTGAATCTAGCTTTGTTTGTATGCTGGTTGTTTGTTTGCTTGTTATTTCCCTGAAACACTAATTCCACCTAAAACGCGGCTTTTCAGCGCTTCTGTGGATCCCTAGTGATATCTGCATTGCTTACTGTACTTATTTCCTTGTTTCACTTGAAAGAAAGTTACTGTTTGTCGTTTTTCCATTTAAGTTACCTGTAACACATTGCATTTAAGTTACCTGGCATTTGCTCACTAAGTCAGCACTAAAAAATTAAAAGCACTACACCCTCACAAACTCCCCTTCAGTACCTTGTTCCCCACTGGCCCTTTTTTCAATTATAAAGGAATTCCCAATACTACTCTAGCATGTCCAAAGGTCAGTTGTCAATCTCCTCTCTGGTCCAGCTGGTGAATCTGTGAATCCTGAGGCAATGTTACAACTGCCTCATGTACACAGACAACCCTCTCCTCCTCCCAACCAATTCCAACACATGTGAGAGATGCAACCATATAGCCAAACTGGAGGGTAAGCTCTCTCAACTCAGTACTGGCGTAACCAGTCAGGAGGCGAAGGAAACCACATTCACTACAATTCTAGTCTCACATAGACCTACCATGACAGCAAACCAAGCACATAAACACACAAAAACATACACGGAGTCTCTAAATAAAAATCTGCCTAAGCAGCGGAGACCTCCAAAGCAGACACCCAAGCAACCGCTACCCCAAAACAAAACACATGCAACACATAGCTCACAAAGCCAGTGTGCTGAACAGTCCAGCCCTTAAGGCTAAACAACACACCTGATACACTTGTAAGAGGTGACTATTGTCAGACACACTGACGTCCTGCTCACCAGGCTGAACAAGGAGAAGGTCACAGTGAGCTGCCTGTCGGGCGCTAGGATCCGGCACATAACACAAGCACTCAGGTCACTCAGTCATTGTCCATGCTGGTGTGAATGACCTGAGACGTACCTCCCTGGACTACATGAAAAGAGACATAGAGGAGCTCTCTGAGCATGTAGCCCAGGCCGGTATGAGCCTGACCTTGAGTAGCATCTTATCCTCACCAAGAATGATGCCACAATATGAAGACAAGATGATCAATTTCAACAATTGGCTTAAGTATTGGTGTCATTCAAAGGGGATCCAATGCCTGTCAGCCTGAGATGACATGCTCGACAAGCCACGATGCTTCGCTAGGAACGGCTTTCACCTGTCACACCTGGGCTTTCGGATATTGGCAAAGGCTCTTGCTACCCCCATAGTGCCTTTTTTAGGCAAGGCTCAAAAGACAAACCCACCTCCATAGGTATCACAAGGGATAAGAAACTAAGAGTAATGCTACTCAACGCCAGAAGTCTAAACCTCAAGATGCACACACTCAAACCTCTCCTTAGCATGGAGAACATAGATATCTGTGCAGTAAAAGAAACCTAGTTGAAGGCTCCTGAGAGCATCTCAGCACTACCAGGTTATATCTCATACCATGCTTTTCAGCCCCATAACTTGGACTGAACCACAAAAGGAGGGGGAGTATCAATATTTGTCAAAGATACCCACACCTCCAGGTTGATGGCACAGCACGAAGCATCAGAGACTATCCATGTGCAACTAACAGTGGGTAAAACTGCCTTCCAGTTTATAGCCTGCTACAGACCACCCTCCCAAACACAGGAACCCCACTCGGCCTTCCTGAGAACAGTGGAAAATATGAAGGTCTCTCCAAACACCATTATATTGGGCGACTTCAAGTACCCAAACATAGACTGGGAGCATTACTCTAGCTCCAACACCCTAGCCCAAAGGTTCCTAGAATTTATAAACTCAAATGCTATGGAACAACTTGTTACCACTCCCACAAGAGGGGAAAACATACTGTACCTGATCATCACCAACATATGGACTCTATGCTCCAGACCAGAAGTGTATCCCTCACTGGTAAGATCAGACCATAAACTAATCTCACGGGATATTCACATCCCGACCCCACCCCCTGCCCAGAAAACCACAGTGAAAAACTTCTCTAAAGCAAATTTTACACTCCTCAAAACTGAGGTGGAATCCTTCAAAGCCCCCGGGCCTGTGGAAAATACGGCCCAGACCGCAGAATCCTTTATAAACGCATTCTATGAACACCTTCAGGAATGCATGGATCATGCAATTACAAATAAAACCAAGACCCAATCCTCCAAAGGCAGATGTCCTGTCTGGTGGACCCCAGCCATAAACAAACTATACAATAGAAGGAGGAAGCTACTACATGATAGAGCAAAATCCCAAAAAGGAAAGGCATCTCTGATCAGTATTAGCAAAAAACTATGGGCACTTATAAAATCATCTAAGGCCTGCTTCGAAAGAAAAATTGCACAGGACACTAAGGATAATCACAAGGCTTTCTTTAGTTATGTTAGGAACCTGGGTGGGAATTCCCAGGTATGCTCAGAATTAGTCCAAAATGACAAAAAATACACTGAACCCACAGACGTTGCCAACATCCTAGCTGACAGGTTCAGCACAAACTTCTCCCCCCCTCCCCACCAAAAGGGCAAATATCTATCCCAGCAGAGTGCTGCCCCTCTGACATCTCAGATGCTCAGGTAAGAGCTACCCTCTCCAAAGCAAAAAACACAGCATCAATGGGACCAGACAGTGTCCTGGGCTGCGTCCTACATGAACTCCAAGAAGAGCTAAACCCAAACATAAAACTACTGTTCAATCTCAGCCTTACTACAGGATATGTACCCAAACAGTGGCGTACAGCAACAGTGGTCCCTCTCCACAAAGGTGGTGCCTCAATGGATCCTGGAAACTATCGCCCCATAAGCCTGACTAGCTTGGCCTGCAAAGCTATGGAAAGGATCATCATAGACCTCAAAAATAAAGATATTGGGGACCTACAGACACTGGATCCTACCCAGTTCAGCTTTGTTAAGGGCAGATCCTGCCTCTTAAACCTGGTCAATTTCTTTGAAATAGTCAGCAAGACCATTGACGAGGGGAAGGCGGTCCACACAGCCTACCTGGACCTCGCAAAAGCCTTCGATACAATACCCCACTCGGGCATTATAGATAAGCTCACCAGCTTAAATATAAAACCCTGTGTCACTAGATGGTTTGCAAACTGGCTCAAGAACAGAACCCACATGGTTAGAATTGCTGGAGCCATGTCAGACACCAAACCAGTTACAAGTGGCATCCCACAAGGCTCAGTCCTGGGACCTCTCTTGTTCGGTATATATTTCTCGGAGGTACAGGCCAACATGGAAGAACTGTGGCTGACGAAGTTCGCAGATGACTGCAAACTGGGTGCCATAATCGACTCTCCATCCGACACAAGCATCCTCCAAAAGGGCCTCATAGAAACAGACAACTGGTGCCAGAGCCTTGGCCTCAAGCTAAATGCCAAAAAGTGTATAGTCATCCCCTTTGGCAAAAACAAAGTGCTCACAAATTACCACATAGGTGGTAATCCATTAAGTACAGAAGAAGTAATTAGGGACCTGGGGACCCAAATTGATAGCAATCTCTCATTTGACAACCACGTGGCCAAAGTGGTTAGAAAAACATTTTATATAGCCCACCTGATCATGAAGGGATTCACATCTAGATCAGGGGAGGTCATTGTGCCTCTTTACTCATCCCTCATCAGGCCCATAATTGAGTACAATGCCCCTTTTGGGATGTACCTTACCAGACACCTGCAGCAACTGGAAAGACCCCAAAAGTACCTCACCAAGAGGATCAAAGGGCTCAAACAGATGCCATATGCTGCCCGGTTAAAGAAACTCCAGCTCTACTCAGTGGCATACCGCCTGCTCAGAGGCGATCTGTGCCTGACGTATAAAGCCATGTCCAACCCGGAATTAATGGACATGCTGCACCTCAGAAAATCCAAATCCCATTGAGCTATGTGCTCGAGAGACTCGAACCTCAGCACTGAAATAAATAGGACATGCTGGAGGGACAGATTCATAACCTGGAGGCTCCCTTCACTCTGGAATAAAATCCCAGTCCAGGTTAGGCAGAGTCCCTCATTGACTCTCTTCAAGCAGAATCTTGATGAGTGGATGGGAGATCATAGGTTTACGCCGGGTATCACTTCTGTGTCACTGTTAGACAGAGGCACAGTATACTAACCTCGAAAAAGGGCATAGCAAAATTAATTTGAAATGGGTGGCAAAAGCCAAACACACTCTGGCTAGGCTTATAAATGCCCTAGGGCAGATAGCCTAGTATGAACCTATGAACCTATGAACCTACACGCCAAAAGCACTTATCCTGTTTGATTTGTTATTAAAGTTCTTAGTTGTTTTTATGTCTATGGTGTAGCGCTCCCTTTTTTCTGACTCGTATATTGAAATTTGGCACATTGTTGCCTCAGGGGTTGAATAAAGATTGTGATTGGAAAACCTTTTTGTAATAAAGTGTCTATAATTGGATTGTTTTAATTTTTTAATTGCTTAATTGATGACTGTTTTTTGATTTTTCTATTTAACTGTAGAGTTATTTTGATACTAACTCTAAGAAGGCATGTTTGCTGAGGTGCTAGAGTATTGTATATTAAATTTTTATTGTGTGCAACTTTGTGTTTTGTTTTTTTCACTAGCCATATAGTTGTTTGTTTTTTATCTTTATTTGTTGTGTTATAATTATTAACCATGCCTGACATTGTAAGAAAGGAATAATATTGAGTTATAACAATATAGTGGCTGCTTCATTTAAACATGTAAACATGCCTCTAAATGTTGGCAATCTTTAATGTCAAAATTAATAAAGTAAAGTCTTTCTTCATGGGGAGTGACTTTGTACATTGGAGAATTCAAGAGACAAATTGCATAATATGGTTTCACTGAGCAATTACAGAACTCTAAATGATCGCTAGTGGCCACAAATCACATTGTCTAACTACTGCTGAAGAACTGCAAACAGAATGGCATAAGAAATATGTTGTAAATTGTCAATGTCTTTGTATTAGCCAAACTATGTCATTGTCTATTATTTACTTACAGATTTACTACATAAAGATGGAAAAGAGTATTTTCTTGTGTGCAGTTGTAATCTTCTTGGTTACTGGTATAAATGGAGACCATCAACTTGGCCATCATCGTCATGCTCAGCATCATCGGCGTCATTCCCATCGTCATTCTCTTCATCATCCCAATGCCGCTAGACATAATCGTAAGCCACACACAGAAGAGGTACTCTCCTATCATGCAATAGCTTCTAACAATTTTGAATTTGGATCCAAATTATTTAAACTTGTTGCTTCAAAACCAGATTGGGCTTCCAAGAACATCTTTTTCTCTCCCTTTAGTATCTCATCTGCTTTTGGAATGCTGTCTCTGGGTGCCAGATTTGATACCCTGACTCAGATACAAGAAGGATTATGCTTTAATGTGACAGACAGCAGTGACACAGAGATACATCAAAATTTTGAAGAAGCGCTCGATGCACTGAACAATCGAACTGATGAGGTGCATCTGTTCAATGGAAATGCTGTTTTTGTAAGAGAAGGTGCTGAGATTCTACCCACATTTCTAGATGATACGCAGCGATATTATGCAGCCAGTGCACTTTCTACTGACTTTAAAAATAAGGAAGAAGCTGTAAAGCAGATCAATGAATTTGTTGAGAAGAAGACGCATGGTAAAATTATCAAGGCTTTACAGGAAGTTGACCCAGAGACTGTAGTACTTCTTGTTAGTTACATAATGTTCCAAGGTAAGAAGAATCAAATCAAATTGAGAAATTTATGTTTGCTGTTTTCCAAATAATGAGAAATCATGCAATATCAGATTTACTATACAGAATCATCCGAAAAGAAAAAAATTGAATAATGAATATTTTTTCTTTAGCTGACTGTCACAGGCATCCTTCATTAAAATAGCTCAAGATCAAGGGTTCATTGTCTTAATATCTTCTCCAATAACTTTGTTTCCATGTGGCATTTTAGTAGTGATGTATTACATTCTACAAAGTAATACAAACCTATTATTTAGCTTGGAGTAAATAAATTGATCTAACTTACATGCAGACCTGTGATTTACAACATGACAAAGATTCTAATTAACTTACGCAAATGTGACATAGTGTATGGTGGAATGGTAGATTAGTAGTAATAATTGCTGGCTGATGTTGGATTCCCTGGGTCTTCTCTTAGCTCGGATGACTTCTGTGCAATGTCTGTATATCCCGGAATTGCTGGGTAATCTGGTTTCTTCCCAGATACCAAATTTATACCATGGTGACTGGATCTTTACATAACTTTTCCCATGTTGTGTTTGTCAGTGAGTGTTTATGCATGCTGGAAAAATACGATCTCAAACATTTAAGCAAAACGTGGGAAACATATAAAAGGCCAATTCTAATGTTATCATAGTCATAGGCAGCAATTTTTCAGATTTGCAAACCAAATACTGAGTGTGAAAATGTGGACATTTTAGAGAATCATTAAGTTTTGGAGAGTTAATTTGTTGAAAGATACCCTAACTAATTAAGGGGACCATACATTTTTAGACAATTCAAAATAGAAAGTTTGAAAAAAAAGGTTTTAGAAACTGGAGGAAAAGTTGATGTAATATGGAAAAAATTGTTCAGGGAAATCATTTGCATTGCAATTCGTCCATTTTCTCTTTTCTGCCTATCACAATTCTAGCAATCTTAATTGGCTTCTCTACACCCAGGACATCTCATTTTGATATCTGTTTCCTTTACATTTTACTCAGCTCTTTTTCTTTGTTTGGAGTACACATTTGGCCAGAATTACGGGAACACTTTCCATTGTGGAAAACAGTATCTACCATTTAGCTAACACAATGATAATACAGATAAGTACATATAAGGAAATACTAGAATGATATATTTCTAAAAAATGCCCAGTACCTTAATGAATAAGTAAAAGTCTGAATATTTTCTTAGAAAAACAAATAACATTTTCAAACACAGACCTCAACTAACTTTGAAATGGTTGTCCTGTGTTTTCTCAATCCTCTATCTGTTATACATTATCTACTTGATTATGTTGGATTTAAACAAGTGAATGAACAAGACTGTTGTGCATTGTTTTCAGGAGGTTTCCCCTTCTCTAATGTTGCATGGCCACAGATTTGATATGTACACATTTGGGGGTATTGGTAGAATGTTTTCCACTTGCTGATGCATAAGATACTTACCCTCTGCAAATCGCATTTGTTTTAATCTGAGTCAATGCAGCACATGTAATATTAATTTTAATCTTTGATCAGTTTTAATCCCTTGAGTTATTTTTCCATTGATTACTTTGCAGTCTTTCATAGTGTAGCCATTCAAAACAAAATGAAAAAAGGTCACACAGAGAAACTGATCAGTGAACCCTGCAAGTGAAATTCGGCCAAGCTATACATATGAATATTTATATGCAATTTGCACATATCCCATGGGCCTCCACTGCAGGAATTTTGGGGTACTAAATAGTGAACACTCTAACTTAGCTCGATCTATCTTGCAATGTTTACTTCATAGCGCAACCATCCTACAAGGAAATAGTTTATATGTGTTTGTTGTACCCTGTTACTGTTTACATGTACTGAGTTAAACAGTCAGTAAACATAAATAAGAAAAGCAGTATTAAATAAAATCAAGTTAGAAAAAAAAAATAAAAATCATGAAATAGTTGTAGAACTTCTGCTTTTCTGCTAGAGGCATCTAACAATCTTGAAATTAGTACCAATGCAGCACGTTAGGACTTTTGTTTTGGTAGGGGAAATTGCATCAGTTAATACTCTAGGTCCACACTTAAACTACCACAAGATGTACAACTGCCATTACTTACAGATAATATTCCTGTAGTTCTCTCCTCCCCTGCAAGTTTGAGAATGTCAGGTGTGTAACCTTGGGAATGTAATTATTTTGGGTTTCAGTAATGCCACGTTGCTTAAGAAGACGCGCTCATTCACAGCTCCTGTCCTTTCCATCACATTTCTTTTACCTGATACCACTCCTATGATATCTGGGTGCAACGGTAAATCAACATTATCAGAGAAAACAAGGAAACTAGCAGCTGGGCCTAACTTTTATTTTTTCCATGAGGTCATGCTTGTAGGAGGGTATCTGGAAGGGGCATCCAATGCTCAATTCAGATTCCATGTTTATTCCAAAAATCCTGTCTCTCTAAGGTCATTATATGCTGATACAAGTTTTGGATTTCTCTGTTTTGGAATGAGCCCCAGCTCTTCAAACAAGAATAATTGTTTGACCTTCCAAGCTTAAAATGAATCATGAACACTGGTGGAATGGATGATAGGGGTGTTATAGTGCAATAAGCTGCTTGCATTGAAAGGTGGAGGTCTAACTTTCCTTTTTATACTGAGGCCATAAATTAGTAGGGTTATAAAAAGGGTGTGCCACAGGAGGATGTACCCCATTTCTGCAGAGAAATACAACCCATACGCTTTCCCCTTTTTCTTATGATTGGTGTCCCCGGTCACTGTAACTTAATCACAGTACTAAACATACAGCATTCAGGACCATAATTAATGAATTTATCTTTCAGAATTTTAGCTTAACTGAACGAGTAAGGCACTTTCAGTTTAAACATTTTTTTTCACATTTAAATTTACTGTCACTCTGATATTGAATCAACTCATGCCCAGCCTGCCAACAATTAGGAATTCAACATCTCATTAATTGATTGCTAGCAGGTGTGAACGAGTCAATGCAGCTGTCAACACTAAATTTAAGGGTATTGCCACATTGTCTTCCTTCAGCACAAATGACAATAATTTTATTTAAAGAATGGGTCTCATAATTTCCATTCTAGTTTGACCTTTTAGCAAAAAAAGAGTAAAACTGAATACAGGGGTTTGATTTCATCACTGTCTACCTTCTATAATGTGATTTTGACCACTTACACTGTTGCTCTCGACATGGCCCTACAAAATATGGTTACACTGTGTATGGGCTTCAACGCTACAATAATGATTGGCCTCAACCCAAATGGACAGCCTGTTATCTGTAAGTGTATTTGTGTGTGTGTGTAGGGGAACAGTGTATCTGTGTGCATGTGTGTGTGTGTGTGTGTGTGTGTGTGTGTGTGTGTGTGTGTGTGTGTGTGTGTGTGTGTGTGTGTGTGTGTGTGTGTGTGTGTGTGTGTGTGTGTGTGTGTTTTACGGTATTTATACATTATACATTTGATATATTCATATATGGAGCGAGGATGATAGCTATGATTATATCATGAAAAGTTGACTGAAAACAATAGTGACTACCAAATGTGACAAAAAGATGAACATCAGATTATACAGATTGCACATAACAGTGTAGCATAAATATACAACCAAACAGTATACATTTATTTATTTTTATTTATGTATTTGACATTTGTTGACAAGGTTAGTCCGACTGGGCAGAAGCCCCTTTTCAGTGGAGGCTTGGGGAGAAAAGCTCTACACATGTTTACAAACATAGTATAAAAAGTACAATGATACAGAAGATAAAAAGAATTATCTAAAGAAAGTATATTCTAAATTATGCAGTAAATTACACAGAAACACTAAGTAATCTAAAGGAGGAATACAGAATATTTTTCATTAGAAATTATAAGCAATCATATATAACTGGAATACAGAATATTTACATTAGAAATTATAAGCAATCATATATAACTGAAGTTGAGCAGTACAAACCCTGTAGGTGTAGAACTGATTAAAGGAGTGTGAGGGATGGAGAAAAAGACAGGTTACCTATGTAGAAACAAAGGTAGGAGATAGCTGAGGGTTTATGTTAGTTGAGTAGCAGTGAGGAGTTGAAAATTCAGCCAGTGAGTAGAGATGACACAAACGAGGGAGATTTGGGTGGCAGAGAATTTTTTGGAAGTGAAAAACACACAAGGAGGGTTATTACAGAGACAGGTTCGAGAGGAGGATAAGCGCCTAAGGAGACAGACATGGAGGGTGATTGCAGTGACAGATCCAAGAACTGTTAAGATATTTTTTATAGAAACCTTGAATTTTTGTTGATGATTAATATTCCTGATTTCTAAGGGAAGTCTGTTCCAAGCTAAAGCTGGGATGTAGGTATAAAATTTTTGGCCTGTTTTGTTTTTGGGTTTGTAGATTTGGAGGAGGTTTTGGTCAGGGCTACGGAGAGACCTTGGAGGGTATAAAGGGAGACAAGAGAGGCAATATCAGGGCAGGAGGAGGGTTGGTACTGTATTGTATGTATGATCTGAAGTTGGGTAAAGAGTAATTGGTGAGGAAATTCTAGCAAGTTTAAGTTTTTGAGGGCAATACAGTGATAAGAGTGTTAGGATTGTCCTGAGGCAAATTTAGCGATTTTGTTGTATGTAGATTCCAGTTTCATTAGGAGGGAGGACTGCAGGTCAGTGAAGATTTGTGAGTCATTGAGTAGTTATCATGAGTAGTCAGTCATCATTAACATCAACCCCATTTCCCATTTTTCTACATTCAGCCAGGTTATGGCACCCCCTGCCTCAAGTCAGTGACACTGCCCCACCTTCTTTGAATTGTCGCCAGTCTTCTCTGATGCAATCCATCTCTTTTTTTGGATGTCCTCCTTTCCTCTTGTCTTCTTCCTTTCTTGCAATAATTCTTTTCATCAAATTATCTTCTGCTTTGCACATGTGGTCAAACGATAGTAATCCATCTTCCATGACCTTCGCCACAACTGGGGCTAATTTAACTTCTGCTCTGATTTCCCCATTGTCGTATGGTGTACATCCTGCCACTCAGACATTTCATCTCGACCACCTCAAGCTTTTTAATCTGCTCTACCTTCTCTGCTCAGGTTTCTGTGCCATACAGAAGCACTCACTGTACCACTATCTGCCAGTCTTTGCATCTCTTTGTCTCTATCCAAACTTTCCTAAGTTTAGGATTATTTGGAAACCTGTTACAGCTGCCAGTATAATTCTTATTTGTGCAAACATATGCACTGCAAAATTTCATTCTGAAATTACAAATAAAACATATCAAATAAATAAATACATAATTTTAATATCTGTAAAACAATCTGTAGTAGCCATACAACTGCAGGCCTTTTCAGACTATGTTCAAAAAGGTGTAATTGCCATACATACCAACGACATGACAGTTTAGGCACACACAATCCAATAAGGTAGAACCACATCTGATCACATGTGTAGACATGGTATGACGGTGTTCCAATACGTGTCAGCCTTGCAATGATTTCTGAAGACTTTTACTGCAACCAGCCTGAACATATCAGCAATTTTCCCCATGGCAAAGGATACATGCATGCCTATACACATGCTAGCCTCAATTTGCAGTACAATACTCCTCTACGGCAAGAGTACATGCGATGATCCGCCACTAAAAATAACTCTTAACCTCACCAGGCTACTTTCACCAGTGCTCAATGTAGTAACCTAACATGGTGCAATACAATGTGTGCAAGTCATACTAGACAACAAATTATTCATTTACCATTGCTTGTTTTGAATACACTTACATAATGTGATGTCTTACAAACATTATTATAACATCTGTATTTTTTGGAATTGGAGACTAGAAAATGAATTATTTCTTTATTTATCTGTTTTTAAAGTTTTAATTAGTTTTACTTTTAATGGCATGCGTTATTACGTCCATTGTTCTCTCCTTCATTTATAGGAATATCCTCCCTTGACAAACTCAACTTGTCTGTTATTATCATATGCCTTGGCTTAAAATGTCACTTCCTGTTTTCACAAGGAGTGGCTACATGAAAACACATTCAAATACTGCCTTAACTTAATGTGCAGCAAGTCATTGCACACTGATATCTGTAGTTTTATGTACATTTGTAAAATATCCCATAGCTGGATCTCTTCTGTTCTGAATCTAGTACCGAAGGACATCACATCAGCCTAACTAATTTTGACTAATGCATTATGTGGAATAACAATGCTAAAATTAAATTTACTGAAACCAATAGAAATGGAAACGCCACATCACTGTTGTATGATGAAGCATGTTGTCATCATACTGTAAACTTTTGCACTCAGACAAGCACAGCAGGTATATGAAAAGGTAGTACAGATTAATGTAATTTCTCCACTCAGTAAGGTGTGCATTACACCTGATGTATAGTATAGCAGTATACCTTTTAACTTTCCCTAATTTTCATGGACATACCTGATTTTGGCTCAAAATTTAGCTTTGTCCCTTTTAATCCCTAGTACAACTGGTGATTGTTGCAGCAGAAAAGGTAATGAAGTACATGTAATAAATAATGAGATATAGAATTATTTTACTTCAGAAAGTATATAATAATTCACATTGTCGGATTCTGCTACTGTTTGAAGTTAATAGTATAATATTTTAGCACTGTCCCTGATTGTCCATGATTATTTCTGTCCTTGAGATTTTTCCCTGCTTGCTTGACAGTAATGTATACGACTGTGTCTGCAGCTCATAGTAGAACAACCATGACAGACAATACCCCATACCGAACACCCATTAGCTCAAAAACTACCTACAGTTCAATTTGGAGTAGTCTGCCTCATTTTCTTGACAAAAAAGAAACAGAAAACTAAGTAACTATCCACTCCTCTTCAAATTTCATTATTCAAGAGTAGTTTACTGGGTCTTGTTCAGGATTTTATTCTGGATTGATCATTCTTATATGGTAATTTCTGGAAAAAGAAAGAGGAATAACTCGCTTCCGCAAGAGAGTCAAGATTCTAAAACTGGACAGGAAGATAAAGGAACATATACAGGGTTCTCTCCTTAGATATCTGATTCAAAATCAGAGGGGAGCTCAGATTCTCATTCTGCCTGTTGGGACTATTTCCAGAATATCCCAATGTTTTCAGTGGGAGAACGCTGAAATGTCTCAGTCTCTCAGAAAATACTATGAGCTATTACAGAAGGAATTTCTGAAACCTTCACTCATTCCCCCAGTTCTGTCGGCTTTGAGGATATGTGTGTTACTGCCTACAATCTTCCTGAAAGTCAGCCAGCTGCCTCTAAAAAGGCAGATAGAATGTATAAAGTTCCTCTGTCTTTTTAGGTTTTTATATACTCTTCTCAAACCTTACGCAGCACCTATATCTATAGTTAATCTTTCTGCTGCTAAGCATTTCATTAATTCCAGTCCTACTCTTTCTAATAAGGATGGGAAAATGATTGCGAAGTATGGGAAAAGGTGTCTACTTCAGCGACTTCGGTTTTCAGAATTTTGAAATGTCAGGCTCATATGTCAAAGTTTGTTCTGACTGATTGTGAAAGTATGAAGAACGTTTTGTCTACAGTTTCTTTTTGTATGGAAAATCTGCTTTAAATAATTTAGTTTATTCAATTGTACAAGTCACTATTCATTGTTTACACTGTGTGTATAACTCAGTTGACATGTCTTCCAAGGCTATGTCCACTGGTACTATTTTGTGAGGGTTTGCCCGGCTGCAATCTCAGAAACTCCAAAATGGTATTAAAAATGAGATTTTAAGTGCTGAAGGGGTGATCAAAAAATGTGATGAAAGGAGTAAACTGATTCAGGGAAACTCTTAAAATTTTCAGCCCTCCTTTTCCAAATTTTCAAAGGAATTCTCTAACCTCTCTTCCAATTTTGTCAAAATAAACAAAATAAACAGGTAAACAGACAATTATGAAGAAATGGGGGCGAGGTTTCCAAAAAGAATTCTGGAGCCTCCCAGAACCAAGGAAAGTCCAACAAGTCAGTTTGACCATTTAAGAGACCTTGTTCCTCCACCTTGGCAACCCCATTTCCCTTTTAGAAAGTCTGAATCTTCACTTTTCTCTTTGGCAACAGAAAGCTTCAGACAAATGAGTTCTGAAGATCATGCATTAAGGTTTCTCCTTTCCAGGAAGTAATTCATCATCCACTAGACCAGACTCTTTTATTACCAACTGTTCTTCATCACATGCTGTCTCAGGGAGTGGTAGAACCAGTTCCTCCTTCCACGTGGGAAAGCTTATTTTTTATTCAAGGATATTTTCAGTGCCGAAGAAAGAAAATGCTTGGAAACCAGTTCTGAATCTTTCTTTCTTTCTTTCTTTCTTTCTTTCTTTCTTTCTTTCTTTCTTTCTTTCTTTCTTTCTTTCTTTCTTTCTCTTTCTTTCTTTCTTTCCTAAACCTGTTTGTGATAGTGCCCAAATTCAACATTATGTCACTTCACAATCTATTACCTCATCTTCCTCTTTCAAGTTTCCCTTTAACACGAAATTGAAAAGGTGCTTATCATCACATCCCTATTCATCCAGTCTTCAGGCATTTCTTAAGGTTTGGTGCATCTTGATTACATTATTAGTTCTCTGCCTTACCCTTTGGACTACTCACTGCAACACAAGTGTTTGAAAAGTTCCTATATCCAGTTATAGCTTATTGCAGGCTACCAGTTATCCACATTTTTCTATATTTAGATGACTTGATTATCTTTGCAGATATATTTCAAAGTGTCAGAAATCTCTCACCTGGGTGAAAAATTTCTTGCACAAGTTGTGATTCCATGAGAACATTCAAATGTCTTTTTGATTCCTTCACACAGGATTGTGCTCCTGGAGTGTCAGCTAGACACCTCAGTTCATACAGCTCTTTTTTTCCTCAGGAAAAAATAGATCCTTATCTAAATCTGTTTCTAAGGTTTTCCACTCAGACTTCAATCACTGTGAGGGAATACCTCAGGATTGAGGGTCTCATAGCAACTATGATTCTCATGATACCCAAAGTAAGACTCCACATGAGAAAGATACAATAGTATCTGAAGTCTATTTGGTCTCAGCATCAACATCCTTTGCATTTTCAAATCTCAGTCCTGGGGGTTGTCAATAGAGAAACCACTTTGTGGAGACAGTAAATGCCCTTAGATCTGGGTGTCTCCTTGTCCCCCCTGTTCCAAAGGAGTCAGTCACCACAGGCACCTCAGACTTTGCTTGGGGAGTTGTTTCAGGAGGGATAAAAGTACAAAGCATTCAGGACACCAAGGCTAGTGCAAGTACATAAGTTTAAAGCAGATGGTTGTCCTGATCAAAGCAACCGAGTCGCAAAATCATGTCTGGTCCCCAAGACATCTTCAAGTTGTTTCAGACAATACCATAGTTATGTCACATATAAACAAGCAAGTGTAACCAGTTCTTAACCCCTTTGCAGATTAGCCATGTTAGCTTGGGATATAACTTCACAGCATGATCTCATTCTACAGGTGTCCTACATTCTATCAGAGTAAATTTGTGTTGCAGATATGGTGAGGAGGATAATGGTAGACCTTCATAAATGCAAACTAGATCATGGGGCCTTCCAAGATTTGATCTATCTGTGAGGAGTTCCTCAAGTAGACCTACATGCCTCTTTTCTGAAAAAATCAGCTGGCAAAATTCTCCTCCATGACTTCATGCAAGAAGACCTGGAAGCCAGGTGCCTTTTCTTTTCCTTTGACAGAAATGTTTCTGCATGTTTTTCTACCCTTTCCACTGATATCTAGGGTAGTTATGAAGATTCATAAGGAATCCCTAAGATGATTGTGGTGACCCCCTTCTGGCCCAGAAAATCATGGTTCTCCTTTCTTTTGGAAATGGCCATGGACGATTATCACAAGCTTCCTCACAGACTAGATCTGCTGACATATGAACAGGGATGTTTGATACGCCCTGACACCAGTCAACTTCAGCTGACTGCCTGGATGATAGAGTCTTAAGTCCCTTTAGACTCCTGCTTACTGAGGAAGTACAGCAGGTACTAATGGAGGCAAGAAAGTCTGCTACTAGAAAGTCATATATTAGCAAATGGAAAAGTTTTGAAGTTGGTGCCAAAAACATAACTGGCTCCCATTCAGGGCTAGTACTTCTCTGCTTTTACATTATTTGTGTGAGTTACTATCCTATCACCTTTTATGGTTCATTTATCAACAATTTCAGCATCGTCTTTCAGTGCAATCTCATGTCAAGATGGTTTTGAAAGGGGTTTTGCATAAGAGGCCTCCAAGAAAAGTGGTGGCCTTTCCTTGAAATTTCAGTTTTGTCTTAATGAAACTAACACCTGCTCTGTTTGAGACAGCTAACCTGGCTAACTTCATTTATTTATTTATTTGTTTATTTATTTATTTATTTTACTGCATTTGTTTACTGGGTAATGTCCATCTGGACCAGAAGCTCATTTTCAGTGGAGACCCAGGGAGAAAAGCTCCAGACATACAGTAGCAAAAACTAGCAATGCTAACAGTATTAACAGTATTAATAATGTTTGATATGTAACAGTGTAAATACAAAAGCAAGCTATTAATTATGGTAAAGACACTAAGTACAGTTTCAAAAACAGTGTTTGACCATACATTAATTAAAAGGAGACATATTATAATCAAAAACAGTGCCAGAAATGGTACAATGTAAGATCAGTATGATTGTCTAGGATTTACGACCACTCTAGCTGCTAATAGAAAACATGTATGAAAAAATGTTAGCCATGAGGAGATAGACAGTGGATATGGGGTTTGAGCTAGATAGGAGAAGGAGTAGTAATAGGAGATACAGTCAGGGAGTGGGTAGACTTAACCAGGAGTATGACAGAAGCAGAGTCAATGATTTGATAGATGCTCTTTTAGGAGGTGTTTGAACTCATGATAGTTAGGGTTTTTTGCTATGGGTTGAGGAAGAGTGTTCCATAACTTGGCAATTTTATAGGAGTAGAGGGAGGTACTTTGAGTTTTGCAGGGTTGGTCAACCTTTAACATTAGTTTGTTTGAGGATCTCAGTGATCTGTGGTTAATATTAGGTTAAATTAGGTTAGTTAGTGTGGGGCAGTCATTGGGCTGGTGAATTATTTTGTGGGCTGTTGTCAGTTGATTGAGTGTTAAAAGGTTTGGGAGCTCTAGCCAGTTGAGTTGAGAGAGTACTGAGCAATGGTGAGTTCTGTATGGGTGGCCTGTAGCAAACTTGGCAATTTTGTTGTAGCAGGATTTTAGACTATTCAGGTCTGTTTTATGTAGGTTAGTAAATATTTGGAATCCGTAGAGGAGGACGGAGTGAGTGGGCGGTGACTAGTCTGGCACTTTCAGTAAGGTATGGTTTGGCTCCATACAGGGTGCCTAGTTTGGTGTGGACCTTGTTGATGGTGAGGGCGATGTGTCTATCAAATCTTAGGTTATCATTTATTGTGACTCGTAGAAGTTTGGTTTGGCTTTTGGGTTCTATTTTTGTTCTATTTGAGGAAAGTATTGTTAGAGGGGACTGGCATGTTTTGGGTTTGTTATTTCTGAAAACTATTGTCTTGGTTTTGTTAGGGTTTAATATGAGTTGGTGATCTGCTAGGTATTTTTCTATATCCTGAAAAGATGTTTGCATTTTTGTCTGTAGTTCCTGGGGACTGGGGACTGAGCAAATAAGTGTGGAATCGTCAGAGTACTGGACTATGGAGGCTAGTTGGGTTGCAGAGCTGAGGTTATTTGTAAAAATTGTATAGAGAAGGGGACCAAGTATGAAACCTTGTGGTACTCCAACAGAGGTGAGGAGACGATGGGAGAGGGTGTTTTCACATTTGGTAGCTTGCTCACAGTTAGAGAGATAGCTATGGAACCAGGAGAGGGCAGTTGAACTAAGGCCATAGGAAGACAGTTTGTTTAGTAGGATTTGATGGGAAATGGTGTCAAAGGCTTTTGACATATCAAGGAAAATGGATGATACAAGCTGGCCTTCATTTATAAGACTTTGGATGGTGTTGGTAAAAGACAGTAGGGCAGTGCTAGTACTATGTTTTGGCCTAAAGCCATGTTAAGAGGGGGAAAGGAGGTTGTAATTGAGGAAATGGTTAAGGAGTTGGTTGTGAATGCATTTTTCCAAGATTTTAGCTAGGGGGGAGATGATGGCTATGGGAGAGTAGTTTGTTAGTTTTTTAGAGGTTCCACCTTTGTGTAGGGGAATAATATGAGATACTTTCCATATATAGGGGACATATTGCTCTGCAATAGAATAGTTGATCAGGACTGATATGGGATAGGCAATTGAGGGGGGAGCTATTTTAAGGAATTCAGTGGGTAGTTGGTCTGCTGCTAGACAGCAGGATTTTTGGAAAGGAGTGTTTTTTTGCAGCTAGTTTGGATAAGAGTAAATGTAAAGGGGTTGGGGGAATCTGAAGAATGAGTGGGTACAGTCAGAGATTGATCTGGTCAGTTACCTAGGAGTGATGTGATTGTGTTAATAAAGCGAGTGTTGAATTGTGCAGCTATGGGGTCAGTTACATTTGAGGTGGCTGGTGGAGGGGTTGGAACATAGCCTAGATTGAGGAGGTTGTTAATATTTTGCTAGAAATGTTGGGGGTTGTTTTAGTGAATTTGTTGGCATATTTGGAAGCAACTTTGCTTGTCTGATTTTATTTGTTTCTTAGCTAGATTTCAGAGTAGGTGATATGTGGTGAGATTTGTTTTATCCTTGGTGGGAAGATATGCTAACCATGCCCTGTCTCTAAGTTTCAGTAGTGATTTCCTGTCTTTTGTTAGCCAGGTTATGTGCTTAGGTTTTGATCTTATTTTTCTTGTGGGCGCTAGGTTATTTAGTATATTAAGAAAGGTATTGTTGAAGTACTGTACAGCCTGATCTAGAGGGAGGTTTTTAAAAGGTGACCAGTTGCTATGTTGAAGTAGAAGGTTAAAAGTGGAGGGGGAGAAATTTTTCTTGTTAAGGATGAATTTATATATTATGTTGGTTTGGGCCTGTACTCTTTTCCTGTACAGGAAGGTTGGCGAGTGGTCAGTGAGAGTCTGAAAGGCAGCCAGCTAGGTAACCAAGGTTGGGCTTGTTAGTCAGTATCCAATCAAGTGTCGACTGCCTTTTGGAGTGTTTGTCCAACTGAGTTGGGCAGAATATGGTTTGGGTTAAATTGTAAAGGTTTGAAAAGAGGGAGGGGTTGTTGGGAGGAGCAGGAGTGCCAATCAAAGTTGAAGTCTCCATGGATAATGAGACTTGAGATTCTTATCATGGAAAACAGTTTTGCTGATTGTTCTGACCTCTGCAAGAAGAGTTTCTGAGTTGCAAGCTCTTATGGGGAGTCAAACCTATCTCATGTTCCACTGAGGCAGGGTTTTCTTATGAACTAATACATCTTTTATGCCTAATGTGGTATCTGACTTTACTTTAAGTTTTAAGGCAAAGTATCCATCTCCCCAATTTTTTTTGGTTTTGTTTTGTGAACCTAAAAATGAAGGAGAAGGGAGACTCCATACCTTGCATGTCTACAAACAACTCTGGTACTATTTTAACAGAACTAAGTCTTTCAGATCTTTGGCTCAATAGTTCATTTCTTGTGAAGCTAAGGAGAAAGGACAGCATATAACAAACAAAGCATTTCCAAATGGTTGCTTAAAGCTATTACCTTTTTTATACTCACTACAACTAAACTATTTTAGGCAGGGTCAAGGCCCACTCAATAAGGACCTTGGCTTCATATATGGCTTTTTGGAATGGGTTGGATTCTAGAAGTATTCTAAAGCTGCAGCTTGGTCCTCTATAGACATTTTTACAAAACACTATAAGATTGATTCCACCTGTAAGTCAAGATCAGGTTTCACTAGGACTGCACTCCATGGGGCTCCTAGACTCTCTTCCTTCCACCTTCCAAATGTAGTAAGCTAGGGTAATCTACCCATATAGTTAGTGGCTACTTCAGCTGTGATCAATATGGTGAACATAGTACAGTTGTATAACTAAACTTACCATAACAGTAAATGTTCGAATGATCACTGTTGCAGCAGGCACTCCCTCCCTTCACCCCCCCCCTTTTGTTTTTTGGTGTGTTTATTATGCCAGACTGTGACATTTATTTTTTTGTAATTCCTAGCATTATCCTTTCAGGGCTTAGCCTCCTTCTCTCTGCTGGATGAAAACTATGAAGATGTTTGTGTCCAGTTCTCTCTTTATTGTCAGTTCAGTTGAGCTGACTGATGCTTTAGGTGGGTGGGTGGAAGGTACCCTGAAATTTCGAAGCTGGCCGGCTGTTATTTTCTAAGCAGGACATAACCCATATAGCTAAGGCTATTGCAGAAGTGATCATTCAGGTATCTACTGCTATGGAAAGTTTGCTTACACAACTATACTTTCACCCTTGTAATAAAACAGGTTCCTTTCCAGTACTAGTTTCAGCAGGTCTAATAAAAATAGAATTCCTCAGTATAAATTTCAGCTCTTCCAAAGTTATATATAATTGCTTTTAAACCACCATCAGGTTGGGAAGCAGTAGTAATAGTATAAAAAGGCTGGACATCCAGTGTACACATGTATCTTGAATTACCGATGTAACTGTTGTAAGTTTAAGGAATTCTGTGGTACCCTTAACTCCTCACTTCACATAGAGTAATATTGGTTGCAAACTCATCTCTGAAAGTGCCATAAGGAGTTGTTCAGGAAGTTAGTCTTGACCTAACACTATCTGGTGTCCAGGAGAGTTTCTAACCAGATTATGAAGTTAGGGACAATGCAGAATGTCTGGATCATGTGTACTTCATCAGTGAGGTCTTTTTTTTTCCAAATATTTCTTTGTCTTTTAAAGTATATATATATATATATATATATATATATATATATATATATATATATATATATACATATTATATATATATATATATATATATATATATATATATATATATATATATACATATTTATATATATATATATATGTATATATATATATATATATACACACAAAGAATTACTAGATTTGCTATGATATTGCCTTTCTTAATGTTTGTTAATACAAGCTTGGACCACAGCAAATCATCAGTGAGGTCTGTCTTCACATTTTTCAGTGGTCTTAGTGAGAAACAAATTTACCTGTTTCTTAAGATATATAGCAAGTTCTAAATGTAACTGTAGTTAAAACATTATGCAATTCAACTGTTACTTTACCTTTGTGTCACTATTACCTGGGTCCTCCATCACCCCTGCATCCCTCCCTCCTTTGTGAAACATCTATCTTAGTAACAACCTCTTCATCAATCAGGTGCAATGACTGTGATACATTTATTTCAGCTTTACCTAAATTGGTACTAAAATTCATAAATATATTGGCCTGTTCATTGTGGGATTCTTTTAGAACTTTTTGAAATTAATTCTTTACAGTGCACCTTTATCTACCATCTCTAATTTCATTTCTTGGTTTTCACAGTTTCTGATTTTACCTACTCCTGCAAATACTTCTGGTTTGGGTCTTTGATTTAACAGTCATAAAATCTGATGCCAGCCCAAAAGGAATTCAACTGTTTTCATTGTTGTATCTCATTATGAAAGCTCTAATTAATCAATTACTGTAATACTTTAATATGGATGCTGGATATATGGGGATAAATATATCTCCACATTTTACAATTCTCCACTAGTCAGTCGGTAAATGTTACCCAAAACACATAATGGTCTGTAGAGCCATTTGCCAAGAGTAAAACCATCTTTGCAATCCTGAATGTACAACCGACTGTATTTCACAATGCGGACAGCAAGGAAGGTAAGGGGGGTAACAGGATACATTCCGTCGGTGTAATGAACACAGTAAGACAGAAAATGTTACTAGTTAAGACAGAAATAAGTTAGGCAAAAATAAGGTTAAGGAGCTGGACAGGGGAGAGGTATTTTTAGGATACTTCAAGAGGATGATCACTCTTTTAAACAATCCTCTAAAGTATAACAGAAACAAATGAATATTGTGCATTTTAAGAGAATTACTCAATGACATTTTGGTTCCAGTGCAGTGTTGTATTGTTTCTATGGTAATGTCCTCAGAGTTAGGGACAAGTGATATGGATTTTTTTTTTGAGAAGCAAACGGATTGTTAGAGGTATTTCATTACTGCAGAGCTAAAGGCAAGGAAAGAAAGCAATCGGCATTCGCTCATCAGAGTAGGAAAATGGAAAGCAGTTATGAAAAAAAATTGTTACGCAATTGTTGATAGCAGTATCTGGACTTCTGAATCATAATGTTAAACAGCTTGAGTCATATGGAGAGGATTCGAGTGAACTCCTTGAAGAACGCTAATGATTGCATAATGCCGTTCCAGCTATGTATGCCTGATGTATGGACTACATCTGTGGAGTTACTCATTTAAGTAAAATATGTTGTAAAGAAAGCAGTTATACTGTAAGATTAAGCAAAGTGTTGAAATCTGTGACTGAGTGAGATTTTGGAAGGTGAAGAAGATTTAACTGTCTGGAGCTTGGGAAAGCTAAGTAACACAATGGGATGGATTTTTTTGGTGATTACTGGTATTAAAGTGGTAGTTCTTGATGTGCTAATTCTCAGAAATGATTTGCTTGCTGGACTTAAGTTGAATAATGACTGCTTGAGACATCTATGAGCTGTTTTGGTGGATGACACTGTGGAATATATATATAAGGTTGACAATATGTTAAGGGCAGGGCCACTTGCTCTCTAGTAAATAAATGTTTCAAACTGCCCCATTGCTTTGAATGCAGTGTGTAACTTCTGATAATTTGTGATCAAGGAAGCGAATTGTAAGCAATCAAGTTTCACTGTTCTATAGCAGAAGCTGAAAAGACCTACATATCATCATCATCAGCAGTGGTAGGTGATAGGCCTTATGGTTGATTGAGAATGATTCTGGTTTACTTCTGACTTAGTATGAGAAGTAGGACTCTTTACCACAAGTGTGACAACCTACTAAAAAGATAACACTGGCGGGAAGGAGAGTGTTTGGAAATCATGATTTCTCATCAATTGCCACAAAGCAAAGTTTTCTTCTTCCATAAGGGAATGTCAAAGATATGTTAAAACCATTTGTGGCCTTAAAATTTTGTTTCAAATAAGGATGCAGATGGTTGCCTTAGCTTAGTCTTTGGTGTGTAGTCTAGTCTTATTCAATGGACTATATAATGGAAAAATCTATGATAATGAAATTGGACAAAGGTAATTACTATTTTGTTGTTGCTGAATTAGAAAAAAGATCAGAAGCAGGAGTCTGAAAGAGGGTAAGGTGCAACTATTTCTACATGTATTATTTGGCAATAAACAATGACTAGTCATCAACATTCCAAAACAAGCACACTGCTTGATCAGCCCAACCAGCATGCCTGTTGTAAATCAAGCATATAATGATGGAAAAGAAGTCTGGTCTCCCAGACTTTCTTCCATTAATATGTGCTAGTAAAATTTTATTCTTGTTTCATTTAAAAAAAAACTTACAAAAAAATGGAGACTTCAAGTGAATGAGACAGATGGGTCAGAGAAAAATAAAAATATAATCAGGTTTGTTATGCAAAACTAGAGAAACTTACTTGATCATCCTTGTATTTCCTCTGTTGTGTCTCTCTCATACATTGAAAGTCTCCAGATTTCTTTTTTTTTTAATTAAAAACAAACAAAAAAAGCAATGGAGAGCTTCCTTTCTCAGTTGCTTTCTTTACACAGCACTTATGTATTGCGTAAACGTGGGAATGAAAGTCCCATTTGCATTTGGAGTACATCAGGAAAGCCCCAGGATAGCAGGGGAAAAACATGGAAGACCAGCCCATTATACAAGGACATTATTGAAGTAACTAATTTTTTCTTAAATAGTGTCATTGTCTAATAGCTTTGCCCTCAACACCAAACCATGCAAACCATGGGTAAACCCAACATTACCCACACCCAACCATGGGTTATTGCTATAATATCTAATAGGAACACTAAATCCACTTGGCTACTTGATGGGACTTTTAACTTGGGTGAAATCATTTTAATGTTGGCCATTTGTGGTAACTAGAAGGGGACATTTTGAGAAACTGATATTTTTGTATTTATTAGTTTTCCTTCCATGCAGCTTAAAAAATGAATACATTTGTCTCTTGATATGACGAGGATTGGAAAAGGGCAAAATGAAAACTGAGTAGCAGTGCATTCAGACTTTGTGTTTCTACTGAGCTTGCATTTGCACTCTTGGCATGATCTCCTGTATTGATTCCACAATTATGTTTGCATAGAGGTTGAGGTTATTGATTGTTTACTAATTCCAGTCTTATGCTGGCACTGCAGATTGATAGCCAAAGAACTGCAAATCATTTATGACACGGTGATGTTCTACCTACAAAAACATGTTTAATGATTCACTATGTTTTGAACTTGCTAGCTTATTTTACTATTTTACACAGCTGCCGAAATGAAACTGATATTACAGAATCTGTGTGTTAGTAGAATGCCTTTTTAAGGAGCAAATTGGAATATGATACTATGGAATAAATGTGCGTGATGCCCGTGCCCTGGCCCAGCAATCAAGGAACCTCAATCCTCACCACTAACAGCAGTGAGGGCATCTCATATATTAGGAAAGGATAACAAATACACACAATAAAGTGCAAATTCCCTTAAAAGCACACAGGATCACAGTCAGTCCAGGGCTGGTCACTCTCTTGCTCTCCAGGTCCCCAGTAAGACTTCCCACTGGCGCAGCTATGGGGTCCAGATCTCATCCTAGTGGGCAAGTTAATACCTCCAGCACCCTCTCTATCCAACCAGTGCTTCGTATCCCTGCCCAAGAAGCTGACACACACACACACACACACACACACACACACACACACACACACACACACACACACACACACACACACACACACACACTTTGAGAAGTGTTTATATAATCACACATACACTCCTGGGGAAGGCTGGCACAGGTTCTCCAGCTGTGCCCCCTTTTCCTGCCACCACCCATCTAATAATGATTAGCTACTCAAAGGCCCTTAAAAGGGTGTCCAATTATTACTGTGCAATATTATGATCCAATTGGTAGTATAACTGAACAGTCAAGGCTTATTAGAGTGACTTGATACAGAATCACTATATACATGCAATGTACTCTTAGAGCTTAACATATCTCTACACAAAATAGCCACAGTTGAAAGGTTTTAAAATATTTAATAATAAATAATAAAAACACAAGACAATATGTTTTAGTGCACAGTGCTAGTCAAGAGTTCAGGGATCACAGTGAAATACTTAAAATAATTCAGTAGTACAGTTCTGACATCACAGAAAAACACTTAGTCTAATCCTTCTAGTTTCTAGCTATTTCTAAGAGAAAACACAAATCTAAGATAAATGTACATATTGAACACAGGCAGAGTGCTGATGAGTAGGATGGTCAAGACAAAAATGCTTATTCCTCTTTGTCTCTCTCTGTTTAAATTGAAACTGTAGTTCTGATTCACATTACATCATTCTTCACACTTACCTGGGGATCCCAGGCTATACATTACATCATTCCTCACACTTCCCTGGGTTCCCAGGCTAACAGAAACTACATTTACATTCTTAACATCTATTTTTGTTATCTTGCAGCTGGTCAGGAAGCACAGCAATAAAAATATATTTGCATCTAGCAATTTAACTCCTAGTTAAACAATAGAAAGAATGTCTTCATTTAGAAATTTTGGCACCGTGTTTAGATCAAAGGGTCACAAGATGCTTTACTTGGTCAGCTTTCTGCCTGCAGAGTGCACTGTTGTTACATTTTTGCAGTTCCACATCTAACAGCAGTCTTTCACATTTAAGCGACAAACTTGTGGCTTATATTAATATTTACAGATGACAGCAAAATTATCTCCAAAATTCTATCTGGCTAGGCTGGCAGCCTTCATCTATCTTCACCTAATCTTTACATAACCCCTCCCCCCAGAGAACTCAAGCTAGTTTTTCAAGTGACCCTTGAGAAACGCTGCTTGAGAGGGTTAGGTTTATCTGAGTATACCTTACACCATTCTCTGTCTTGAGAGCCCATCTGCATTGGCATTGCTAATCCCACTGCGGTGCTGCACTGACATATCATATGCTTACAACCCTAGTCTCCATCTTAGCAACTTGCCATTTTGCTGGCTGGCTCTGTTTAACCATGTTAGGGGGTTGTGATCTGTCATAACAGTGAATTTCCTTCCATACAGATAAGGCTGAAGTTTCTACAGTACCCACACTATGGCTAGACATTCCTTTTCTATAGCTGCATAGCATTCCTCCCTAGGTTGGAGCCTATGACTGAGATAAATCACTGAGTGCTCTTCTCCCTCTGAAGAAATCTGGATAAGTACAACCCCCACCCCATGGTTCGAAGCATCCTCCTACACAACAAATTCTGTGCTGTAATCTGCACTGGCTAACATGGGGGATCCTCCCAAAGCTTCTTTAAGCATCTGGAATGCCTGCTCACATGCTGGGGTCCACACTACCTTATCTGGCCTGTTCTTCCTTGTCAGGTCTGTGAGGGGAGCAGCTATGGTACTATAACTGGGGACAAACTTTCTGTAGTACTCTGCTGTCCCTAAAAATGCCCTTGCCTGCTTTTTAGTAACAGGTGCAGGCTATACCTGAATAGCTTCTACTTTGGCAGGTTCTGGCCTTATTTTGCCACTCCCCACTCTATGTCCTAGGTCGGAGACCTCTGCCATAACCATCTGACATTTGCTTGGCTTAATGGTCAACCCTGCCCTCTGTCATCTGCCCAGCACCTCTCTGACATGCTGAAGGTGCTCTGGCCAGGAATGGCTGTAGATGGCAATATCATCTAGGTAAGCAAGGGCAAACTCTCCTGCTCCTGCTAGGATATGATCTACCAGCCTCTGGAAAGTTGCTGGGACATTCTTCATCCCAAAGGGCATCTTTGTGAACTCATACAAGCCAAAAGGAGTCACAAAGGCTGACTTCTCTCTAGCACTCGGAGTCAAGGGCACCGGACAGTAGCCCTTGGTAAGATCAATGGTTGTAAAATACTTAGCCCCACCCAGCTGCTCTAGGGCCTCATCTGTCCTAGGCATGGGGTAAACATCTGACTCTGTGTGACTATTTATATCCTGTAATCCACACAGAACCTAGTGCTGACAGCCTTCTTTGGCACCAGCACCACTGGGGAGGCCCAGGGACTGTTGGACTCTTGAATCACCCCTAGTTCCAGCATCTCCTGTTCCTCCTGCCTCAGAGTCTGTTTGACTCTCTCAGGCACTCTATAAGGGGTCTGCCTAATAGGCCTTTGTGGTCCTGTATCCACCTGGTGCTGCCCCAGGTGGGTGCAGGCTGGTTTCCCAGTGAACATGTCCCCAAATTCGAGCAACACTGCCCAGATTTCTCGAAACTGGGTAGGAGATAGCTGCTGGGACATTGCTACCCCTTCCACTGAGGTGTCAGCCTGAGTCTCACTGAGGAGATCAGTCCCCAGATCTCCCTCAGACTCATCCTGCAATCCACTGCAAATACTCAGCACAAGGGCCTCCCTTTCAAAGTAAGGTTTCATCATGTTAACATGGTACAGTTTGTGCCCCTGCCATCTGCCTAGCAGTTTCACCATGTAGTTAACTTCACTTACCTTTCTTACCACCTTGTAGGGTCCCTCCCAAGCTGCTCGCAGTTTGTTGTGTCTGACAGGAATGAGAACCATTACCTGCTGCCCCACAGCATACTCTCTAGCTCAAGCATTCCTGTCATGCAACACCTTTTTCTGTTGTTGTGCTTCTGCCAGGTTCTCCTGGGCCAAGCCCATGAGCTCCTTGAGCCTTGTCCTGAGGTTTAGGGCGTATGCCCCAACAGACTTCTTATGAGACTCACACTCACCTTCTCACTCATCTCAAATTAAATCTAGAGGTCCCATCACCCTATGCCCATACAGCAACTCAAAGGGTGAAAAACCTGTGGATTCCTGGGGAACTTCTCTGTAAGCAAACAATGGATGGGGCAAATATTTGTCCCACTCCCTCTTAAACTAATCTGCAAATGCCCATAGCATGGACTTGATTGTAGAGTTTAACCTCTCAACAAGACCATTAGTCTGTGGATGGTATGGGTTGGCCTTCATGTGCTTCACCCCACAGGACTTTCACAGACAAGCCAGCAGGTCTGACATGAAATTGGCACCTCTGTCAGTATTTCTTTTGGGAAACCTACCCTGCTGAAAATCTCTAACAAAGCATTTGCCACCTTCTCTGCCTCAATGGAGGACAAAGCCACCACCTCAGGGTGTCGTGTAGCATAATCCACTACCACTAGGATATACTTCTTCCCCGTGGAACTTGGGGTACTCAGAGGACCCACAATATCCATAGCTACTCTCTGAAATGGCTCCTCAATCACAGGGAAAGGCATCAAAGGAGCTCTCACCTTGTCTCCTGCCTTGCCTACCTTTTGGCACAGCTCACAGGTCCTGCAGTACCCTGTTACATCTCTGGAAATTATAGGCCAATAGAAGTTCTGCGTAATACACCTCTTTGTACATTTTATGCCCATATGATCTGCAAAGGGAATATCATGGGCTATGGCTAGAAGTGCCAGACGGTAGGCTCTAGGCACTACCAGCTGCTGTACTCTCTCACCTTCTAGCCCTCCGTCAGGGGTCCACTCTCTGCAGATTAACCCTTTGTCCCATTATACAGATTCCCCCTTTCCTTGAGAGTCAGGTGTCACCCTAGCTACCTGCCTCAGGCCTTGCAATGTAGGGTCTGAGAGCTGAGCCTATCTCAACTCTCTCCTTGTAACTCTTCCCAGCTCCCCTTCCACAGGAAGTCTGGAATCCTCTGACAGTGGTGCCTCACTGTCAGCCTAGGTACTACTACTCACCTCTACCTTTACAGTCACTCTGTCAAAGGGACCATCAGTACCCCCAAGCAGCTGTGGCTCACCTTTAGTCTCGCTGCTACAAGATAGCTCCCTCCCTGAAGTAACCACCTCACCAGTCCTGGGTGCAAGTATGCAGTCTGTCTGGGTCTCCCACAGGCCACCAGGCTTACCTGCTTGTCTCCGAGCCTGACTGCATGTAACTGCACAAGCACATGATACTGCCTCATCTAAATCTTTCCCTCTCTGGACATCTTCAGGATGGTAGTTTAGTACCCTTGTTGTTTCAAGACAACCTACTACTGGCATTTTGTCTTTCCCACTTACTGTCTCCCTCACCTTTTGTTCCCCACCTTGCCTCCATGGACACCTGTATGCCACATGGCTCCACTGGTTGCATTCAAAACATTTAACCCTAGCTTCTGGACATGTACCTAGACTAGTGGCTTTCCCTGCTACTGGAAGATTCTCTTGGGGCAGTCTGTGCTGCCCACCATGGGTTCCTTTAGACCCATGAGTACTTGGGGTCCCTTTCCTGTGCAGAGTTGCCCTGCTTGCCAGGTATAGCTCTCCCTTCTTCCCCAACTTATCTGAAGTAGCACATTGTCTATCAGCTAACCAGATTCTCATGTCCTCAGGCAAAGTGCTAAGGGCTTGTCCCCTCACCAAAAGGTCTGCCAGCCCTTCAGAAGTGGTGACCTGACATCTGCTTACCCACCTATGGAAATAAGTGCCCAGTTCAGCAACATATTCACATACAATTTCATCTGTCTTGCGTCTATGCTCACAAAACATTTTCCTATACATTTCAGGTGTTAGCTTAAACAATTCTAAGAAGTGATTTTTAACAGCAGTATAATCAAAACATGTAACATCAGACATTTTTGACAAAACAGTTACAGCTTTGCCATGGAGTAAAGGGGGTCAGGGACCGTAACCAGAGCCTTTGGTCAACACCATATTGTTTGCATACCCCCTCAAACATATGAATGAAACTATCAAAACTATCCCCCTCTTTAAACTGCCAAAAAAATTTACTGACCTGTTGTGCTTCTGGAGTCCAGTTACTCCCTTACCCATTACCTCCCTGACTCTGGTGAAGAGTCAGCATCTCCTTCTCATGCTGTCTCTGCCTCTCCTTTTCCACAAATTCCAGGCATTGTAGTTTCTCATTCTCCTCAGCCTGCAAACATTGCAGTCTCTCATTGTCCTCACTCTGTAGACACCTCACTCTCTCAGCTGCTTCTAATTCCACACAACTGGCCTCCAACTCAAGTCTCTTTACCTCCAGATGGATTTTTAAGTCCTCTGCAGAAAGGTTGAGCTGTCCATTCTCTGAGGGTATTATATCTCCATTGCTAGTCTGATTGTCCTCCTGGTTGCTGTTTTCTGATGCAGCTGTAACCAAGGCTGCAATCAGGTCTGCCTTAGTCAGGTTTCCATGCAGCAGTCCCCTAGCCTGGCACATCTCTGCCAGCTGGCTCCTTGTCAGCTTTCCATACTCCTCTGCTGACATGCTGCCTGCTCACCCTGATTAACTAAGCTAACAAAAGAAAAAAAAACAATTGTGATTTGAACTCTGAATATTCACTGAGTGGCTGATTTAGAGAACAAAACACCTTCAAAGCTCACTGTACACAAGCTACAGAAATTCACTCAACCCACACCACTACCAGCCAATTAGTATTTGACAACCAATTAATATATGGTGTGGATATCCCACCACTGCCAAACAATTAATATGTGATGTTGGTGCCCTGGCCCAGCAATCAAGGAGCCTCAATCCTCACCACTAACACCAGTGAGGAGCCTCTCCTATATTAGGAAAGGATAACAAATACACACAGTAAAGTTTTATTTCCCTTAAGAGCACACAGACATCACAGTCAGACCGGGGCTGGTCGCTCCCTTGCTCTCCAGGTCCCCAATAAGACTCCCCACTGGCACAGCTATAGGGTCCAGATCTCAGCCTAGTGGGCAAACTAAAATCTCCAGTACCCTCTCTGTCCAACCAGTGCTTCGTGTCCCTGCCTAAGTAGCTGACATAGCTGACATACACACACACACACACACACACACACACACACACACACACACACGCACACACTTTGCAAAGAGTTTATATAACCACACAGACAATCCTGGGGAAGGCTGGCACAGGTTCTCCAGCTGTGCCCCCTTTTCCCAGACTATGAGGTAAAAATCACTGCCACACATTACATCATTCTTCACACTTCCCTAACAAACTGCATTTACATTCTTAACATCTCCTTTTGTTATCTTGCAGCTGGTCAGGACGCAGAGCAATAAAAAATATATTTGCATGTTTAAATCTAGCAAGTTAACTCTTGGTTAAAACAACCGAAAGAATGTCTTCATTTAAACATCCCGGCACCATATTTAGATCAAAGGGTCACAAGATGCTTTACTTGATCAGGTTTCTGCCAGCAGAGTGCACTGTTGTTACATTTTTTGCATTCCACATCTAACAGCAGTCTTTCACAATTAAGAGACAAACCTGTGGCTTATATTAATATTTACAGATGACAGAATTATCTCCAAAATTCTATCTGAATAGGCTGGCAGCCTTCATCTATCTTCACCCATTGTTCACAATGTGCTTTTTAAGCTGAGTGTATTTTCATGTATTTTCTGTATGTTTTAAACTAAGCTGTTATGCTATATGAGTAATAAGCCTCAATGCAACACTGGGAAGGTCAAACTGCTTATCTGGTAATTCAAATGAATATTGCTCTTGTGACACCCTACCAATAGAAAATAAAATTAAATAAACACTATAGTGTGCCTGAAGGAAGACATGCACTCTATAAGCTATAATATGGCCTGTTTAATAGGCAATAACAACTCTAAACATACGGGCAGATAAATTGACAAATGGATCAAGTGCTTTCATCCACCCAGCATGTGGACTTCATCAGAATCAATTATACAATTACCTAAAACTAATTTATACTTTTTTTTGGCGCCACAATGATAAAACCATTTAAAAAGATACAGCCTTAAAATACCAAAGTATACATATTCAAGTCAGTTGCACTCAAATGAATGCGTTAATACATATATATTGAAATAATCAAATGAATTATGAACACACCCATTGCAACTGGTTCATTAATAATAAGTTGCATAAAAATAAAATGCATACATGTACAGAGAATGTATAGATTATGTATAGGTATTTCAAACCATTTATATTTTAATTTTTTTATATTTTTATATAAAGTTAAAATCCTATGGGAAGTGATTTAATACATGAACTAGACATAAGATTAAAATATCAAATATATGCCTATAAAAATATGCCTATAAAAAATATGCCTATAAAAAAGCCTCTGAATGACCAAAATAATTATTGCACATAAATCTACAGCAATCACAAAATGTGTACAGTTAATGTTACTAATTCATAAACTGCTGTGATATAATTCATGATGTCATGTAGCCAATACTCATACTTCCTATATCTGTCTATTATGTCTATCATAGTGGTATAAAATTCTATATCCTAGCATTTAAAGTACGGTCACATAATACAAGTAATGTGTGTGTATATGACCATATGCATATCTATCACCTATTGTAACTTTTGTAAAATAGGTTTGACAGTGGTGTAATCATTTAATCCCAGTTTGGTGGATGCATCAGTTAAAATTTGCCATCTCATTTCTTTCTTAGCCAAGTATACTTTTATGTTTCCTCCTCTACTATTAATTTTTGCTTGTTCTAAGATGGCAAATTTGAATCTATGACTATTACCAGTAGCCTCTATGTGTTGGTACAAAGCATTACTACTGTCATTTTTCCATATTGCAAATAGATGATCATAAATTCATCACTTAAACATTTGTTCAGTTTTCCCAATGTAAAAACCAGTACATGCTAAACATTTGGCTATATATATATATATATATATATATATATATATATATATATATATATGTAAAATGTTTTTAGTATTGCAATTACCATTGATAAAGGTAATTTTAGTCCTATTAATGTTCTCTAGGACAATCCCTTCGTCTTCTAGTATGACTTGACAATATCTACAACATCCACATTTTCTGGTTCCCTTATGCTGTGTACTCATGCAGTCTACCCTATTGTTCCTCTCAAAGATAAACTTCAAATTTGTTCCCATTTTATATACAAAAATGGGTGCATCCCCTACTAGTTCTTTTAATGCACTGTCTACTGTGAGTATATTCCAATATCAGTTTAAAATTTGTTTTATTTGTGTGGCCTGGGGATTGTATTCCAATATACATGCTCGTTTATATTCAATAGCACGTTCATTCATTATAATACTATTGGTAAGAGGTTTGCCCAGAACCGGGGAGAATTTATTCCCCCATTCCCCTATCACATAAGTTTTTATCTCATTCATTAATTTAGAGGGATATCCCCTAGTACTAAACAAACTACAAATGAAGTCAATTTCATCTAACATTTCCTTATACATCGAGGTCATTCTGGCAGTGCAAATGCACTGCCCCTTAAAGATAGTCTTCTTGGTTTATATGGGTGATTGCTTGTGTACTCCAAGTAATTGTTAGAAAAAGTATTTTTCCTATAAATTCAGGATTTAAAACCATCTTTATTAATAGAAACAAATGTATCTAGATATGCAATTCCCTCAACACTATAGTTGTAGGTGAATTTTAGATAGTGACTAGTACTGTTCAAATACTTAATGAATTCTTCTATTTTGGTTTCGGGTCCATCCCATAATATGAAAATATCATCCAGGAATCTCATGTAATGTCTTATAAACCCGACATATTCACTCTTAAACAATTTCTCAGTTTCCCAATCCAACATAACCAAATTTGCATATATGGGGGCACAGGCAGCCCCCATAGCCACTCCCTGAGTCTGCTTGTAATATTCCCCTTCGAAATATATGTAGTTATACGCAAGGATAATTGACATAAGTTCCATAATTAAATTGATGTGTTCCCATTTCAAATGTGAATACTGACGAATGCTATTGCAAAAACTATCTAACCCCTCTTGCTTTGGGATACATGAAAATAAGTCAATAACATCTACTGTAATAAATATAACTCCTTCTTTCCATAGTTGTGGTGTTAAATTCCCAAGAAACATCCAAGAGTCTTTAATCAAATGTGGTATTTTGTCATAAATGTGTTTTAGCCATGTATCAATGACTACTCCCAAAGGGAATGTTTTTGATCGACTACCTGAAATTATTGGCCTAAATGGTGGGTCACGTAAGTTTTTATGTACTTTCGTAACTCCTACAATAGTGGCCAATGTGGGATGTTCCACAATCAAAAATTTAAATATGTCTAAATTGATTCTTCCATCCAAAAAAAATTCCTCAAGGAACATGTCAATTCATCTGTACCCAATATTAATTTCATTCACAGATGCAGACATATAATTCCCGGACTCTACCAATATTTTGAACATCTTGCTGTTATATTCGTTTTGGTCATATAATACAACTCCACCCCCTTTATCCAGCTTCATAATTCTTACTGTATTGTCATTTGTTAGCCGTTGAATTAATGAAAGTTCTTCCATAGCTAAATTATTTTTCTCCCTTTTGAAGTTGATTTCATTCTTTAATAAAGATATATCCTTAGTAACTAATTTCTCATAAATAACTATGCTGGAGTGGGTGGGTGGTATAAAAATGCTTTTTTTTCCTTAATTTTATTTTCTCACCTACATCGGGTTTATTGTTAAAGTGAATAGCTAAGTTAATCTTCCTGAGAAATTTATTTATGTCAGTAATGCAATCCACTACCTGGAATTTTTTCCTAGGGACATATTTCATTCCCTTAGAAAACAGTGTAAAAAAATCATCACTTAACTCCATTCCTGTGTAGTTAAAAATATTGAATTAATTCTTACTAACTACTATTCCTTCAGTATCAGCTGTTTTGACAGTGAGGCTACTGTTCACTTCTAATAAATTATTATTGATAATCTGTTCACCATTATTCTCTATTAGTAATATTCCCTCCATTCCTGGTTGTAGAAATGCCTCTGTTCCCATCCCTCTCTGTTTTTTCTCCATTTCCAATTACTTTGCCAGTTTGTCCCTACATTTTGATTCCTCCCCCCATAAAAATTTCCATTCTCTCTATTGGATCGATAATTTCCATTATTCCTCTCTGGACCCAATCTATCACTCATTGCAACAGTACTCCATATTCCCTTTTTCCAAGGGTATGCTAAGTTGTTTCTATAATCTGTCATGTCCCTCTCTATCTTCTTATGTTTCTTTTGTACTATACTATGTGTTTTTCGGTCTGCCTCCGTGAATTGTTTATAATATAAACTCTCCCATTGTTCAAACAATAAATCATCAACTATTAATTTGTTAAGTTTTTCTACTTTTTCAATTAGTTTACATAGTTTCTCATCATTCTTCCTTATCAAAAGTTTCATAAATTCATATCCAAGCTGATTAAATAATACATCAAATTCTTCACAAATTTGGTCATTCAATAAAATTCCCATAGGTTTTTTTAAAAAATCTTAGTCCCTTAGGGACTATTTTAGGTGCCAGACATTTATTTAAATATGCATTATTGATTTTAATTCCCCTGATTATGCTAAGATTCTTTCCAAATGTGGAGATTAATTTCCGTAAAGTGCCAGTAAAGGTTTCACTTGATAGATCTTTTGAATGAACTGTCTGGCTTACTTTATCAAAGCATACATCAGTTGCAATAAAATTGTCCAGTTTATCAACTTTATAATTCAATTTCTTACTGTTAACATTAATTGTATTAACACCAGCTCTAGGACTAGAGCTGTGTTGTACAGTACCTTGCTCATTATGTCCCTGAAACACTGCAGAAGAATACGTTTTCCCAGCCATGAAGCATTTTGGTTTAGTCCCTGTGCGCCTAGATTCATCGTCAATATTATACAAAGAAAAATCAAAAGTAAACTCCTTGTCAGTGAGTCTACTATTGTCCGGTCCCTTTCCAATAGCATCCATCGTGTTCTTGTGTGTGGACACAATTGTTTTGTAATTCTGTCCGTTGGGTAACTCAAGTTCAAAATCACTGTCAGTTAACCGTTCACTCGTTCCCTTCTGTGAACGAGGTTCCTGCCGTTTCGGCTCAAATTGGGTCATCAAGTCCAGTAACCTCTCCCTTAAGTGACGAGACTTCCGATCGAAGTCTCTTTAATTCATCCTGCTCTCCGGGCGTATGCTTAATGGTGACTGCTTCCTCCTGACTCTATATACCAAATACAATCGAAGTAATAGTGTTTAAAACTGCGACAATGAAAATAAAATGAAATAAACACTATAGTGTGCCTGAAGGAAGACACGCACTCTATAAGCTATAATATGACCTGTTTAATAGGCAATAACAACTCTAAACATATGAACAGATAAATTGACAAACGGATCAAGCGCTTTCATCCACCCAGCATGTGGACTTCATCAGAATCAATTAAACAATTACCTAAAACTAATTTATACTTTTTTTGGTGCCACAATGATAAAACCATTTAAAAAGATACAGCCTTAAAATACCAAAGTATACATATTCAAGTCAGCTGCACTCAAATTAATCCGTTAATACATATATATTAAAATAATCAAATGAATTATGAACACACTCTTGGTTAAAACAATAGAAAGAATGTCATCATTTAAACATTCCGGCACCATATTTAGATCAAAGGGTCACAAGATGCTTTACTTGATCAGATTTCTGCCAGCAGAGTGCACTGTTGTTACATTTTTTGCATTACACATCTAACAGCAGTCTTTCACAATTAAGAGACAAACCTGTGTCTTATATTAATATTTACAGATGACAGAATTATCTCCAAAATTCTATCTGGCTAGGCTGGCAGCCTTCATCTATCTTCACCCATTGTTCACAATGTGCTTTTTAAGTTGAGTGTATTTTCATGTATTATCTGTATGTTTTAAACTAAGCTGTTATGCTATATGAGTAATATGCCTCAATGCAACACTGGGAAGGTCAAACTGCTTATCTGGTAATTCAAATGATTATTGCTCTTGTGACACCCTACCAATAGACCAATAATCATGAAGCCTCAGTTCTTACCACTGGCAACAGCGACGGGAGGATTACAGGTACACACACAGTATTTATAGATGCAGCTTTCTGCATCAAGTGCAATTTCCCTTAAAGGCACACAGATACCACAGACAGTCTGCGGCTGGTTTCTCCCTCTTTCTCCACATTCTCAGTAAGATTCCCCACTAGCACAACTCTAGAGTTGAGATCTCAGCGGAGTGGTCAAGCCAAGACCTCCAACACCCTCTCTGTCCAACCAGTGCTTTGTGTCCCTGCCAAAGTAGCTGACACACACACACACACACACACACACACACACACACACACACACACACACACACACACACACACCTGGGAAAGGATGGCACAGGTTTCTAGCTATGCCCCCTTTTACCCAGACTATAAGGTGGTTATCACTGCCACCAGCCATCTCCTTATCAGCTACTTTAAGGCCCTTAAAGGGTTTATCGTGTAATGTTACTATTAATACAAATGATAGTTTGACCAAGGACAAGGCTATTAGGAATGGCTTACACAGTGTCACCATATAAATATGCAAGTACTCTCAAAACTTAAATATCTCTAGACAGATCAGCCACAATGAAAGGTTTAAATATATTTAATAATAAATAATAAACAAACAAGAAAATAATAAGCATATATTCACAGTGACATTAGAGTTCAATACCAAACAAAATATTTAAAACAAAATTGCAGGATAGTCTTAAATAAATAAAGAACATCTAAACTATGCTTCACTATATTTCTGATTGAGACCACTGTAAAAAAATTCTCAAAAGCCAACTTCACATTGCTTAAGACAGAAGTGGCAAACTTCATGACACCCATGCTGCCGGACAATAGAGGCACGACTGCTGAATCCTATGCAAATGCACTTTATAAGCACTTACATGAGTGCATGGATCGTGCAATCCCTAACAGAACCAAGATGCTATTCCCAAAAAAAGGAAGCCAATCTGGTGGTCCTCTGCCATAAACAAACTCTACAACAGAAGAAAAAAATGTTGCAAAAAAAAAAGAGTAAAATCCCATGATTGGAGGAACTCCCTGGTCAGCCTCAGTAAGAAGCTGAGCTCCCTCATAAAATCCTCCAAAGCTAGTTACGAAAACAAAATTGCCAGTGATTCTAAAGACAACCACAAAGCATTCTATAGCTATGTCAAGAATATCAATGGCAACACTCAGATCTGCTCTGATTTACAGCACAATGGCACTAAATATACAGAACCAACTGATATTGCCAACATCCTGGCAGATAGGTTTAGTGCTAACTTTAACCTTCTCTCACCCCCTAAAGGGCCCATCTCTGTACTGGAAGAATGCAAAGTTCCTGTAAACACAGTTGCACAGGTAAAAAACACACTCTCCAAAGCCAAGAACACAGCATCCATGGGAACTGACAACATCCCAGGCTGCATTCTACATGGACTACAGAACAAACTGGCACCTCACCTATGTACCATGTTCAATCATAGCCTCACCTCAGGCTTTGTGCCCACTGAATGGCGTACAGCAATGGTTATCCCACTCCACAAAGGGGGAGCCACCACAGACCTCAAGAACCACCACCCCATTAGCCTGATGAGCCTGGTCTGCAAGACTATGGAATGTATCATCATGGAACTGATAAACAATGACATTGGTAATTTCCACACTCTGGACCCTACCCAGTTTGGGTTTGTAAAAGGCAGATCATGTCTCCTAAACCTGATAGACTCACATTCTTGTCTCCTAGCCTGACTGCATGTAACTGCATTCACACAAGATACTGCATTATCAAAATCATTCCCTATCAGGACATCTGCAGGACATACTCAAACACACCTACTTGCTTGCTTCCTCTTCCACCCTCACAGTTAAGGTGAACCCTAGCCAAAAGTATCTGGAATGGGGTCCCTCCTAAAGATCTGACTGGAGTAGACTGCCCAAGCAAGTAGTGCTCCTCTTTAACCACCGTAGCTTCACAATGGTTAGGTCAGAGGCTGTGCCTCTCTTAGCAGTGGCCTGTTTCCCATCTACTAAGATAGAATATAACCTCTTATGGTAGTTTGGTACCCTTGTTGTCTCCAGAAAACTTACTGATGGCATTCTGTCATTTCTACATTCTGGCTCTCCCACCTTTTGTTCCCCAACTCGCCTGTGCGGACATCTATATGCGACATGGCCCCCATGGTTACATTTAAAATATTAACCTTTGATTCTGGCCATGTACCTGAACTAATGGCTTCCCCTGCTACTGGCGGACTCTGTTAGGATTGTTTAGGCTGCCCACCATGGGTTCCCTTAGACCCATGTGCAGCACTGGGTATTCCTTTCTTGTGCATGATGCCCTGCTTGCTAGGTATAGGTCTCCCTTTCTCCCCATCTCATCTGTAGTATTACATTCTCTATCTGATCACCAGATTCTCATGTACTCAGGCAAAGTGCTAAGGGTTTGTTCCCTCACCAAAAGGTCTGGCAGCCCTTCAGAAGTGATGACCTCACATCCACTCACCCATCTATGAAAATAAATGCTTAATTCAGCAATATATTCACACACACTTTCATCTGTCTTGCATCTATAATCACAAAACTTTTTTTTTCTATAAGCTTCAGGTGTTAACTTAAAACACTCTAATAAACAATTTTTAACAGTATTATAATTTAAGCAATAAGTATCAGACAACTTAGGAACAGCAGTTACAGCTTTACCATGGAGTAAGGGGGGTCAGGAAATGTACCCAGAGCTCTTGGTCAACTTACTGTTTACATCCTCTTTCAAACATCAAAATTATCACCCTCTGTAAATTATGGAAGAAATTTACTGACCTGTTGTTGCTTCTGAGGTTCAGTTACTCCCTTCCCCATTACCTCCATGACCCTGGTAAAGAGTCAGCATCTCCTTTTCACTTTGTCTCTGCCTATTATTTTCTTCAGCTTCCAGATGCCTCAGTCTCTCTGCTGATTCTAATTCCATTTATTTCTTTCTCCTTTTTTGCAATCTCCAAATCCCATAGTCTCTTTGCTGATTATATTTCTAAATGTTTGGCCTCCAGTTCAAGTCTCTTTAAATCTAGACAGATTTTTAAGTCCTCTGAGGCAAGGTTGAACTGTACATTTTCTGAGAGTTGCAACAAAACCCAAAGGATCCACCATGGCAGAGTACAAATAAAATCTTTAATAACAAGGATAAACACTTTCGATAATCTAACTCTTTTTCAAATCCAACTGCAAAACATAATAAAACACAAACTTATTTAAAAAACACATTCAACCAATAAGAATGCAATGCAGCACACACCCTCTAAAGGGACTAATCAATTCGATTTCCAGGGTCTATGCCCTCTAAGAACAGGCTTCTGTTCTTCTGTTCAGGCACTGTTAAGCCATGGTACTCTATCCGCCTGCAGATTTGTAATCCAGTTTACTTCAACTTGTTCTGTTTGGAGGGAAATATCCCTCCCTCTTCTGGTTAAAGCACATAACTGTAGGACTATGAATTTCAAAATATGTCTCAAGTTCTTCTTAACATGCTGTGCCAGTGCATTGTGCTCACCTCCAGTCCTTGTATCTCTGCAATGTTGTAGGACCCTTTCCTTCAACATTCTATTGGTTTTGCCAACATAAAATCAGTCACAATCCTGGCACTTTGCTAAATAGACCAGATTCCTGGTAGTACAATTGGCAAATCCTTTCAGACAATATACACTTCCAGTAACAGGATGTTTAAATTTATTGGACTTGTTTATAAAGACCCAGTCTTTACAGTGTGCACACGGAAATGTTCTTATCCATTGCATTCCTAAACCATATTACCCAGAAGTACATCCCATAAAGTCTTTCTAGAGCAGTCTCCTTAGATTAGGTGCATTCCTAAATGCAAAGACAGGAGCCAAACCTACAACCTCCTTAACACCATTGTCCGACTGTAGAATCTTCCAATTCTCATATTTAATTCTCTTAATTTTGTTCACATCACTATTGTAGCCAATAACCAACCTGGGCACCCGCTATTATTCACAATATCCATATGTCCTCTAGTCCGGGAGGCTAATTCAGAAGCAGGACTTCCACCTCCCCCACCACCAAACCAAGGTCTTGCAGAGGTCTGCCTCCATGCATGATGTTCCCTGTTTGCCATCCTTATGACTCCCTGTGAATAACCTCTCTCCTCAAAGCATGACAGCAGAAGTCTCTCTATCATACACATCATCCTGGGTACACAGTCTGGAGGCATGCATGATTTATTCTTTCATGATGTTGTTAAAAATATGTTGGGGGTGCATATGCCCCCCCTCTCCAAATAGGTGTTCTTCCAGCAATCATTTCTATAAGTCCTGGTCTGCAAAAACCCTTGTGCATCCATAAATAAATCCACATCAAGGAAGGCTATTGAGATGGTGGAATGGTTGACAGAAAAGGTCAAACAACTGGTACTCTGCTGTAAATAAGCCACAAAATCCACCAACTGTTCTTCTGACCCCCTTACAAACAATATAGAGGTCATCAACAAACCTTTTGTAGAAGTAGATTAAATTCTTCCAGGTATTTGGGGGACCAAGGATACAAGACACCTCCTACTGCAACAATATTAAGTTGGCATAAGTGTTGGCACATGCTGTCCCCATGGCTACCCCCATTTCTGTAAATAATACTTAATACCAAACATAAACATTTTTATGTAGAATAAACTCAAGAAAACAGCATATCCATGCAGTCTCATCAGGACCACATACATTCTTCATGGTCAAAAAATCACTAACTGCTTTAATCCCCACGTTGTTGGGTATAACAGTAAATAAACTATTAACATCAAGCATAACCAAGATTGAATGCCCAAGCGGCTGCTGATCAGATAATTGTGAGCATAAAGAAGTCAGAAAATGGGGTGTGTCCTTTAATACCTTTGGTGCAAATTCCAATGCAGGTTTAAGATGCTTCTCAACCCATACTGACACACACTCAGTCACCCAGCCCCTGCCAAAGACTGTCGGCCTCAACGGTGGATCCATTTTATTTTTATGCACCTTCAGTAAACCTAAGAGAACCAGAGAATGGTTGTTATCACAAGGTATTAATCCATTAATTTCATTAAACCTTGCAACTGAAGATTGTATGGAACCTGCCTTGCCTGCCAATGATGAAGAGTTAAAAGGTCTGTTTTTTTCAATTAGACAGAGACTTGTTTAAGCTAAAGTGGCCTGCCTGCATCATAGGATTATGCCTCGCAGTCTCAGGGTGCTGTGTTTGCCTACGTATGGGAATGCATTTCCAGAATTACTGGCACAGTGGCAAGAAATTAACATGCAGATGAGTTTTATATATATGCAGTTGTTAATTTGCTATCTCGAACCTGAAGTAAGTTTCCTGACGCAAAAAGTGGAAGCTATACAGACGAGAATAGCATCAAGGTTTGCAGAGGAAGTTTGTGAAAATAAAATGGGTGAGCTGTTCTGCTCCCTGAATGCCTATGAGAATAGGCTCAAACAGATCAAATTGAAGAAGCTGAGGATAGACTATAGTGATTTTGTGAAGGGGAACATATTTGTTTGGCCATAAGAAAGTATAAACACAAATGTCATCGTCGTACATCTGCTAATTCTAATAAGACTTCAGCAAATCATCTTTATAATACTGATGTTATTCATAGGACTGTGGAGGTAGGAGTCATGGCAGCTACCACAATTGACAGAGGTTCATCCAATCAATGAGAGCGTGACAGCACGGGTCCAGTAGTGGATTGTATTGTGATGGGCTCTGCCATGACAGGTGCTTTGGTGGATAGTGTGCATCCTACATGAAGCATTCAAGAGCCTTTGTCCTTCAGAGAGGATTGAGGGCGAGACCTAAACATCAGTACTGTATTGGCTCGGGTCTGCTGGTGTTGCCAGTGCCAGTCAGACTGACAGCCTTTCAGTCAAGGGAGAGGATAGACAGCCAGAGCAGGAAGAGGAGGTCAGACTGACAGCCTTTCAGTCAAGGGAGAGGATAGCCAGCCAGAGCAGGAAGAGGAGGAAGACAGAAGTCTGAAGGATACAATGGCGGTGAATATCTCTGGTATTGAGTTAAGTAGAGAACAGTTGACTGTGTTAAATAAAGGCTTGACATTTATTCCTGAAAACCCCTGAAACTAAGTGAGGTTGTGAAGGAGTTATGGTTGTTCAGGAGAAGTATTATGTTGAAGTGTATGTTTGGAGCTGAAGGGGAAGATGCAAACAATGCAACTAGGCCTAGGAAGGAGAGTGTATTTGTTCCTGCCCTGCATCCTGTTGTGGATACCTTCATTAGGACTTGTGAAGGTGTGATAGTGAAAGCTGTTTATAAACAGAAGAGGAGAGACTTTTATAATTTAACCAAGGATGAATATAAAGCCCTTGAGGAACTTAAGTGTAGGGAAAATATTATCATCAGGCCGATGAATAAAGGGGGTGCTGTTGTGATCATGGCGAGTACTAAATATGAAGAGAAGATGAAATATATGTTTAATGATCCAGATTCCTACATGGAAGTAAAAATGTGTGAAGTTAAAAAGATCATTACAAATGTGAATGACAGAGTTGAGGAACTGTTTAGGTCACGGGTGATTATGGAAGAGACATATAATTTTGTGAAGACAACAGATCCTGTTATACCTGTGATCAAAGGTTTACCAAAGATGCATAAAAATAGAATGGATCCACCGTTGAGGCCGATAGTCTCTGGCAGGGGCTGGGTGACTGAGTGTATGTCAGTATGGGTTGAGAGGCATCTTAAACCTGCATTGGAATTTGCACCAGCAGTATTAAAGAACACCTCCCCATTTTCTGCCTTCTTTTTACTCTCAATTGCCTGATCAGCAGCTGCTTGGGCATTTGATCTTGGTTACGTTTGATGTTAATATTTTATTTACTGTTATATCCAACAACATGGGGATTAAAGCAGTTAGTGATTTTTTTGACTGTGAAGAATGTATGTGGCCCTAATGAGACTGCACAGATATGCAGTTTTCTTGAGCTTATTCTACATAACAATGTGTTTATGTTAGGTATGAAGTATTATTTGCAGAAATGGGGTGTAGCCATGGGGACAGCATGCACCAACACTTATGCCAACTTGGTGTTGATGCAGTGGGATAAGTGTTGTATCCTTGGTTCCCTTAATACCTGGAGGAATTTCATCTACTTCTACAAAAGGTTTGTTGATGACATTGTTATTGTTTGGAAGGGGTCAGAAGAACAGTTGGCAGATTTTGTGGTGGATTACTGGATGTGTATATTGTCTGAAAGGCTTTTCCAATTGTACTATCAGGAATCTGGTCTATTTAGTGAAGTGCCAGGATTGTGACTCATTTTATGTTGGCAAAAACCAATAAAATGTTGAAGGAGAGGGTCCTACAACATTGCAGAGATATAAGGACTGGAGGTGAGACCAATGCACTGACACAACATGTTAAAAAGAACTTGAGAGATATGGTCCTACAGTTATGTGCTTTAACCAGAAGAGGGGGTGATATTTCCCTCCAAACAGAACAAGCTGATGTAAACTGGATTGCAGATCTGCAAGTGGATAGAGTACCAGGGCTTAACAGTGTTCTACCACTGAAGCCTGTTCTTAGAGGGCATAGACTCTGGAAATTGAATTGATTAGTCCCTTTAGAGGGTGTGTGCTGTATTGCATTCTTATGGGTTGAATGTAGTTTTTAAATAAGTTTGTGTTTTAGTATGTTTTGCACTTGGATTTGAAAAAGAGTTGGATTACTCAAAAGCACTTATCCTGGTTATTAAAGATTTTGTTTATACTCTGCCATGGTTGATCCTTTGGGTTTTGTTGATGCTGTATTTGTTGTCTACCTGTTTGGTCCATCAGTTCTGCTACTGCTGGTTTTGTTTGTTTATTTTCTGAAAGTTGTACATCCCCAAGGCCAGTCTGGTTGTCTTCCTGGTTGCTGGTCTGTGATGCAGCTGTGACTAAGACTGCAAACATTTCCACTTTTGTCAAGTTGGCATTCACCCATCCTTTATCTTTACACATCTCAGCCAACTGGCTCCTTGGCAGCTTGCCATACCCATCTGCTGACATCCTTGATTTCTTTCCCTGAATAACTAAGCTAACAAATAAATAAATAAATAAAACTATTGTGATATGAAAATCTGAATGTCTACCATGTGGCTGCTTGAGAGTACAAATACCTTCTTTAGTGACCACTGTTTACAGGCTACAGGAGTTCAGTATCCACACCACTGAATCTCAGTATGTGGATATCCCACCACTGCTCACCAATAATGTCATGTGGTGATCCCACCACTACCACCAATAAATATGATGCCCCATCTCTGGACCAGTAATGAAGGAGCCTCAGCCCTCACCACTGGCAATAGTGAGGGATGTACATGGGGAGGATGACAGGAACACACACACAGTATTTCCAGATGCAGCTTTCTGCATCAAGTGCAATTTCCATTAAGAGCACACAGAGACCACAGTCAGTCCGGGGCTGGTTTCACTCTCTTTCTCCATATCCCCAGTAAGACTCCCCACTGGCATTTCTATAGAGTTGAGATCTCAGCTGAGTTGCCAAGTCAAGATCTCCAGCAACCTCTCTGTACAACCAGTGCTTCATGTCCCTGCCCAAGTACCTGACACACACACTCTTTGAGGTTTGATTTACATACACACACACACACACACACACACACACACACACACACACACACACACACACACACACACAGAACTGGGAAAGGATGGCACAGGTTTAGTAGCTATGCCCCCTTTTGTTCAGACTATAAGGTAATTATCACTGCCACCAGCCACCTCCTTATTAGCTACTTTAAGGCCCTTAACAAAGGGTGTCCAATCTTACTGTGTAATGTTACTATTAATACAAATGGTAGTTTGACCAAGAGCAAATCTATTAGGAGTGGCCTACCCAGTGTCACCAAATAAATATGCAAGTATTCTCAAAACTTAAATATCTCTAGACAGATCAGCCACAATGAAAGGTTTAAATATATTTAATAATAAATAACAAACAAACAAGAAAATACACAGTATATTTTCACAGTAACATCAGAGTTCAAAACCACAGGAAATATTTTAAACAACATTGCAGGACAGTCTCAAATAAATAAAGAAGAACATATAAACTATGCTTCACTATATTCCTTACTGAATTTAAGAGAATTACTATACCCTAGTTAACTTACTTCATCAGAGCAAGGCAGAAGTGGTGAATGGATCTTTTAGTTGTTGTCAGGTTGAAGACAGAATAAAGAATGCTGCGTCTCTCTAAGAGACCTCTCACATTAATATCTCAAATGTTACTGCTGGAATAGCTTGCAGAATAACATCATTTCTTGTCATATGACTTCTAGTCCCAATGCCCAAAACAACCACTGATTGCAGCTGGTGGCATTTAGCATTTATCATCTACCTGTAAAAATACATAGATAAGGGCTTTTCCTCAGATCTTTGGCAGATGCTGGAAGTCATTAAACAATAAAGCACTCCCAAGACAATACAGAAAGTTCCCTAGTACAGACATTCTGTCTCTAGCTGCCATAAAGTAATTTAATTTCAGCTATTTTTTTCTGAAGTTTGCTAGACTAACGTTAACCTTCTGTGTTCCAGTTTCCACTGAGAAAATATATACATTTAAACAGCTACAATAGTGTATGTACATTTCTGTTCTATTCCAGTAGGGCATGCTGTGGTTACATTTTAAGCACAAGCAATTTATAGAATATCTTTTCAACACACATCTGTATAAACCTAGGTTGATATATACATAACATATACAGTTTTAATACATTTGTAACACAAACATGTTATATGAATCATGTTGATATTCACAAATGACATATAATTATTTACAAACATCCAGATAGCAGGGCTGGCAGTATCTCCTTTCATCACAGCTCTAATTAATTGAGATTAGAGAGCTACCTTTTGAAATTTTCAGTTCTGAAGAAAATGAATAACTGTTGCAGTAATACCTATTAATTTCTGATTTTCTTCATTCAGGACTCACTCTTTGTTTTAAAAGGTAGAGTCTCAGAAAATAACTCATTGCAATGCTAATTAAGGTGAGGGGGAATTTGGAGATAGATTATTCCTATAAATTGTAGCTAAGTTTAGCTCCAGTTTTACCCGCTCTACCCCCAGATGTTACCCAGGAAATACACACAAGCGTAACTCCCCTAGCTATCATTAGAGAAGAGGTGTTCAAGGTGCTCTCCAAGGCCAAGATTGCATTGTTGGGTCCCAATAATATCCCAGGATGCCTCCCTTACAGCATGAAACATGAACTATTGAGCCCACTAGAAACACTATTTAACCATGGCCTCTAAACAGCCTTCCTGCCAAATGAAGGGAGGACCATAATAGGTATCCCACTTCACAATGTGGGTCATCCATGAAGCCAGGGAATTATTGACCTATAAGCCAGACTAGCCTGATATGCAAAGCTATTGAGAGAATAATCATCAATATCCTAAATGAAGATACAGATAACCTGCAAACATTAGACCATATATGTTCAGGTTTCTTAGGGGCAGGTTTTGCCTAGTCAACCAGGGGAAATTCTTCAAAGAGGTTACCAAAGCAACAAACATGGACAAAATGGTGCATACTACTTACCTCAACATGGCCAAGGCATTTGGCACAATACCACACTCTGGAATTGTAGAAAAGTTTGCTAAACAAGGTATAAACCCTTACATCACCCAATGGATGGCCAGTTGGCTTACACACAGGACCCAGGAAGGTAAAATAAGGAAGTCTTCTTCCACAAAGTAAAGTTTGTTCAGTGCTCAATTCTTGGCCACTCCTGCTTGGTATCTACTTATCTAAGGTCAAGGTTAACATCAAGGGCCTCTGGTTGACCAAGTTTGCAGATGATTGCAAACTGGGCGCAGTCATTAAATCCACCAAGACACATACATCCTCCAAGAAGGCCTGACACAGGCTAATAATTGGAGCCAGAGTCATGATCTAAAACTAAACACTAAAAAGTGCATCATGTTATCTTTCAGAAATATGGTCACCTCAGCAAACTACTACATTGACAATATACCTCTAAGAGTAGACTCTGTAGTCATGGATTTGGGAATACTTGTAGACAGTGATCTGTCTACTGTAGTTAGGAAATCATTCTATATTGTACAGCTTATAAGCAGAGGTATGTATGGCACCTAGATCCAAACATGTCATATTTCTGTTTTACTCTTCTCTCATAAGACCAGTCTTTGAGTACAATGCTTCTTTAGTATGTACCTGGCTAGGCATATGTAACAACTAAAGCATCCCCAGCGATTCTTCACAAAACAAATACATGGAATAGAAAACATATGCTGTGTGGACCACCTCATAGCCTCATTCTAATATTATGTCTCTTACAGGCTGCAGAGAGATCATGTATACCTGGCCTACAAAGCATTCTCCAATCCAGTCCTAATGGGCTTTTGCATATCTGTAAAACAAATAACATCAGAAACACCCAATCTAGGGACCTAAACTTTGCCTGCAATATAAATAGGACATGCTGGAGGAACAGGAATGTGTCTCAGATACTTCCCCATTCTCTGGAACAGGTTTCCCAACCATGTGACCACAGATTTCATCATTGCACTTATTCAAGTGAAACTTGGATCAATGGATGGGGAACCATAAATATACCCCTGATCTGATACCTGTGTCTCTATTAGAGAGAGGAAGCTTGCAAAGGCTCGGCCACCCATGCACAAGTATACATACTCCACAAAACCCTTGGAACCAATTCCTATCAGATTTTATTGGAAACCATGGTTAGGCTTTAAAAGGTCCCTTGGGTTGATAGCCTGAGATTTTAGTATGATATAATACTATGAAATGATTTAGTAAATAAAAGTTAACTACAGCAAGATTGCTGTGGGATTAGAAAACTGATAAGAGTCACTAGTTTCAAGGATTATAAAAGTAGTATTATAGACTCAGTATTGTCATTGGTCTTTTGAACCAATGAATCTGCATTCTAGGCTGGTTGCTGTACTGGCCAACACAAATTTGTTCAACGGTATCATGAAAGCTACCTTTTATGCATAATAAGTGGAAATAATATGATTCTGAGAGACTGGTGAACTTTTTTGTGAAGCACTCAGAATAAAAGGTTGTTTTTATTGGCTGGGGTATTTTGACAGCAACAATGGTTGATAATAAGTCGCTAAATGATACCTACACAAGCATGATAGAATAATACAGCTAAAATACTTTTGAAAGCATTCTCTGCTATGATAAGTAGTTATCATAGAGGTGAAATGTATTTTTTATACCATTAACTTCTCCGCAGCTTGTCTAGAGTTGCAAAAGATGACACAACATCCTGAATTCAGAGGTCTCCTAAGGTCTATTTTGATTACCACAGATTTTGTAGGTCCATTAGTAAAGTTTAGTAATGGCCATAAATAAATGTTAGTAATCACTAAGTATGTCACTAAGGTCCCTGAAGCAGTAGCCCTGTGAAAAGCCAGTGCTAGGACAATAGCCAAAGAGTGTGGGTTATTTTCTTTTCTATGGCAAGGATCATCAAGGAAACACATACAAGCGTGGGAACTCTAGTTATATAATGAACTCAATTTATGTCCAAGATAAGGCACTGACTCTACCAGTGTTTCAAAGTAAAACAATTAAGTAGTGAATATACTAACCGAGAGGAACTGAGATCTTTAGTAAAAGGTAGGAGTAAACTACATAGGAAAAAATGGGAATTGTGGGAACTATACATACAGGGGAGGAATGAGGTTTAAGAGAAGGCGGGACATGAGGTATGTAAATGTTTGATTGCAAATGATTAGGTAGGTTATAAGTGATATATAATGTTTGCAACTGGAAGTGTGTCGGTATGGTTTGTGATATAAAATGCTTGTAACTAGGATTGTGATGGTGTGGTTTGTTTTAATTTATATAATGTATAATTGCTTATGTCATAAGTGATGCTTTAATAAAGCTGCTTCTTGTTTAAAAAGATAGCAATATATGTGAAGTATAATATTTGTTAATTTTAACTTATTATTACAGTTTGATTACTTATATATATATATATATATATATATATATATATATATATATATATATATATATAAATGTGCCTATGTCACAAATGATAATTCAATAAAGGTCTTTAAAAAAACAATTAATAATTTTAGTGTACCACTCAACTCAACAGTTTGGTGGAGTGCATTAATAATTAATAAATAATTAGTAATTCTCCTAAGGTCTATTTTGATTACCACAGATTTTGTAGGTCCATTAGTAAAGTTTAGTAATGGCCATAAATAAATGTTAGTAATCACTAAGTATGTCACTAAGGTCCCTGAAGCAGTAGCCCTGTGAAAAGCCAGTGCTAGGACAATAGCCAAAGAGTGTGGGTTATTTTCTTTTCTATGGCAAGGATCATCAAGGAAACACATACAAGCGTGGGAACTCTAGTTATATAATGAACTCAATTTATGTCCAAGATAAGGCACTGACTCTACCAGTGTTTCAAAGTAAAACAATTAAGTAGTGAATATACTAACCGAGAGGAACTGAGATCTTTAGTAAAAGGTAGGAGTAAACTACATAGGAAAAAATGGGAATTGTGGGAACTATACATACAGGGGAGGAATGAGGTTTAAGAGAAGGCGGGACATGAGGTATGTAAATGTTTGATTGCAAATGATTAGGTAGGTTATAAGTGATATATAATGTTTGCAACTGGAAGTGTGTCGGTATGGTTTGTGATATAAAATGCTTGTAACTAGGATTGTGATGGTGTGGTTTGTTTTAATTTATATAATGTATAATTGCTTATGTCATAAGTGATGCTTTAATAAAGCTGTTTCTTGTTTAAAAAGATAGCAATATATGTGAAGTATAATATTTGTTAATTTTAACTTATTATTACAGTTTGATTACTTATATATATATATATATATATATATATATATATATATATATATATATATATATATATATATATATTTAAATGTGCCTATGTCACAAATGATAATTCAATAAAGGTCTTTAAAAAAACAATTAATAATTTTAGTGTACCACTCAACTCAACAGTTTGGTGGAGTGCATTAATAAAAATCTGAAGTCTAAAGTCAGGCAGGCAATGGAACAGGATTGTAAGAACTGAAATCAATTACTTCTATATCTCCTGCTTACTCTAAGAGGGATTTTTCAAGTTTCAGGAGGACTTGTCTCATTTATGTTAGTACATGCAAAACACATTTTAAAAACGTGCAAAACAGGTGAAAAAGTGTTCTGCCTATTATTAAGGAACATATGTGTGCACAAGAGATGCAGCAGTGGGTGTGACAAATGCCATGTGCAAAAGAGATGTAGCAGTGGGTGTGACATACGTTGTGTGCACAAGAGATGCAGCAGTGGGTATATAATAAGAATGCCAGGCTCAGGAAGTTTAAAACAAGTGGAAAGGTATTGGCATGTCTCCCATCAACAAAAAATAAATTCTGGTAAGTACTTTTTGAGGAGGAAGAGAAAACTAACAAAGTGAGTTACTAAATGAGACAAACTGGAAATAGAACACTGGAACACTGGATCAGATATATCCGATAAGTGTGTTAACACCATGGATGGCAGCTGAAACTTCTGCATTCTGGAAGCTGACATAAATGCTAACAGTACAAATATGATACAGGAGAAATCCATCCATGCTCTTTAAATAGACAACGGTATTGATGAAAGAAGAAAGAAGGACGGGTTTTTGCAGTGAAATAGTTTTTAAGCTACCTAGTTGTAGAACAGAATCACTGCCTCCATAAGATTGTGTAATGATTTCTACAAACTGAATAAGATATCCAAATTTGACATTTATCCAATGTCATAAGTAGACAAGCTCATAAATAGGTTGACAAAGAAAGAATTTTCAGCACCTTAGATTTGATAAAGGAGTGCTATCAATTCTCTTAACCCTGAAACTAAACACAAAACAATATTCTCCACCCTTAAAAAGCACTCAATTGTTTGATTAAAAACTGTGACTGAGTTCACTGATCAACATTTGGAGTTTGTAAATTACTGAAAACTGTCTTATTTAGTCTAATTACAACTGTTATGGAATCTTTAAGACAGGCAAGAATTAATGATGGTAAAAGTAAGTTTTGTATGGCAGAAGTCAGAGAGTTAGGATTTGTGCTCGAGACAGAGCTAATTGGATCCCAAACAGGCAAAATAAAAGCTGTCGAGTACTAGCCTAAAACTAGTACCAAAATGAAGTGAAGACATTCTTAGGGCTTTGTAGCTACTATAGAAAGTTCATATCCACCTTTGCTACCCTACCCTGTTCCCTGACAAATCTTACAAAAGATAAAGCAGTCCTTATCTATGTAATGTGGACTGCAGCACAAGATGACGTTTTTAATCAGCTGACAAGCATTTTTACTTCAGAGCCAGACTTAGTCATCATGGACTTTGATAAAACCTTTATTGAGCAGACTGATGCATGAGAAGTAACATTAGAAGCTGTGTTGCCTCAGGAAGTAGCTGGTGGGAAATACCCACTTTGTTTCCTCAGGTGAGGAATACCCAGTTTGTTACCTCAGGTGAGGAATATCCACTTTGTTTCCTCAGGTGAGGAATACCCACTTTGTTACCTCAGTAGAATGTGAAGCAGGCTGAGATGAGATATTCTGCCATAGAACAAATGTGTCTTGCTTTTAACAGGATACTATTTTCTGCAGTATTATTTAGTGGGATAAAGATTTAGTCTAGTAAATTATTATACATTCTTACAGTTATTATACAGGCAACAGGACATGAAAACAAAATTATTTAGATAGGCTTTGTCATTATAAATGTTAAATTGGACCATTAGACCTAGGTCTGGATCCAGATATACAAATGCGAATGGGTCATCTCAGTCACATAGTCCATCCTAGGTAGGATAGAATAAAAGGGTCTACACAGTGGGTAGGGGGGAATCACTGTAGCATTGTGATAGTCTACCTATACAAAAGCAGGGCATATATCCTATGCATTATAGTGATACCAGTCCAAATTATGCATATATCATGTGCAGTAATAAATATGAGAAACAGCTAGTGAATGTGAAACACCCAAATAAATCTGGATGTAAAAGAGATGGTCTGAAAACCGAAATGTCAGAGACATTTGCCTCTCATTGAAAGAGAGTTTGAGAGCCAGGAGTAGAGACCTTTGGGGAAGACTGACCACGTTAGTCTGAGAAAGCACTGGAAGACCCGTATCCTGTAGATTTGCCTGTGGAGCATCAAAAATTTTTCCAAGGATTTGCCAGAGAAGTTGAAGGAGTTTACCTAAGGACATAGTTGTGGATTATTCTGGAAATAGAACATAGCTTTGGCTGAGCTGCAATACCTCACAAAAGAGTCATGAGGACTGTGGAACTCATTTGAGAGTCTGTAAGCAGTGAACTGCATTGTGAGTGATTCAAACTGTTTTAACTAAGTCTTGAGTTTGTTTTAGTGTGTTGTAAATAAAGTGTAGTTAAATCAATAAAATACTCTCCAGTATATTTATATGCTACTAAGGATATAGGGTCATGTGGAAGGGAAGATATATAAAGGATGGACACTTATGCCGAAAGGCTTAAGTTAGATGTAGAAGGTGTTAAGATTAATTCATACAAGATGCACTGGATTATTGATTATACACTTACTAAGTGTTTGAATGAGATGCATTCAGCGTTTTATTGTGTCATTGTTAGACCACTTAAAAATTGTGTGTGAAGATAGTTTAAACTTTAGTAGGTCAATATGAAATGCATTGACAGAAAAGGTAAAAAAAGAAAAAGCAATGAAACCTTAATGCTCATTGTCCAAGGCATAACCGTGCAGCATGCAAAACAATATTTCTGCATTCCCCACATCTCTCGCTAATTATCTATACTAACTCTGAGGTTGCACAATCCCTGAGGAAGAGGCATATTCCCAACTTCAGGAGTTGTTGATCTTGAACACCTGTTGACCTTCTATTTTATTAACCAAAGTGTGTCAACAAAACAGATACATATATATATATATATATATATATATATATATATATATATATATATATATCCACTTCAGTCGATCGGACTTTCACAAATTCGAACGACATATTTCCGAGACCATATGTTCGAACTTATAAAAGTTCAAAAACTGAAGTAAAACTACAAAAAACAAAAAAAACACAAAATTTAACATCTATAGCAGAGGGGCTATGGCCCCCCATGCCCCCCCACACCACCCTTACTTAAATATATCAACTCCGAGATCGCAGTACATTGCAGAAATGGGAGAACATCACTTTTTGCTCTGTACGGAGATCTCCATTCAGTCAGATCGGACTTTTGTAAGTTCGAACATATGGTCTTGGCCATATGTGATTTGAACTTATAAACGTTCGCTCGACTGAAGGACACACACACACACACATACACACACACACACACACACACACACACATATATATATATATATATATATATATATATATATATATATATATATATACGTATATATACAAACACACTCACACATATATATATATATATATATATATATATATATATATATATATATATATATATATATATATATAGATGATATATAGATACACACACACAAACACACACACACACACACACAAAATCATGTGCTGTATTGTTAATGACAAAACCATAGAAGACAACTACATGAATACATCAGCACCATTTTTAAAGAAAAAAAAAAAAACAAATGGAAACAGTTTCTCTTTACAATCACTTAACCCTAACAATACCTACATAATTTGTCTGAGTAGGAATACTGTTAGAAAAAGTTTTTTTTTGTAAGATAATATGCAAGATTAGGATTTGAGATAAATGTAAGGTTAGGGTTAGTAGACGACTTATGTCTGACTGCTCGTATGCATAACCTTAATTGTATACATTATCATACAATAAAACATTTTTCTAACAGTACCATTGGATAACACACTGTACACACAAACACACAGGCACAGAGACACGCAGGCACAAACACACACATACACACATACAGACACACACACACACACACACACACACACACACACACACACACACACACACACACACACGCACACACACAACGTCAGACTTGTGCAACTCTAAAATTATCCTCACGACCTAGTCTCCAGCTCTATTGTTAGCCCATGAAATCTTGCATAAAATTCCAAACCATTCAAACACACATACACTGCTAGACCTGCCCCCTTATCTAGCACTTAGTCTAACCAAAACCAGCAAACACTCATACATCAACTCCCATCCCATTTACTAAAATACTAAACACTCTAATTTGATACTTTTGACATCAAAAGAACTTGACAAAAGTGCATTCAACATTCAGTAATATTCTGGCCCCCCAAACACTGACAAATACACACAAACACGTACACACACACACACACACACACGCACACACACACACACACACACACATATATATATATATATATATATATATATATATATATATATATATATATATATATATATATTTGTAAATGTGATTCTGTTCATCTTGTTTATCAATGTTGGATATCTGGCTAATAAATGCTGCTTAAATAAAAAACTTGATTACATAGAGGGTTACCAGGTACAGTTGCTTGTCTGGTGGATCCAGAAGAAGGTTAGGAATTAATCAAAATAAATCAGTAAACATAGAATATATTAAAATAGCTAAACTCAATATAACTAAAACAAAACAACAAAAAATGGAAAGATAAAAATGGAGAGGTAGCAAAACTGAAAAAAGAAAAGCTCATACCTCTTAACCTGCAGATATTAAAAATCTGGAGAAAAGACTCTTAAAAAGTATTTCATTTGGCTAAACATCTTGATGCCTGTTTAGCATATAATTTGTATTATGAAATAAAATGACTCTTCTCACTTCTAAGAGGGTTAGAGGATTACTTACTCCTCCGAAACACAAGATTAAAACAACTGAGAGTAGCAAAATAATGCAAAATAAAAGCATATTTCATTGTGAAATGATATGTCAGAGCAGAAGGAAAAAGTGATCAGCTCAGTAGGATCACTGAGGATTAAGGCTATGAAATGTTAATTAGCTGCTTCTGGCAGTCCAAGGTTTGATTCCCGCAGCTTTCATTTGTCTACTGTGTGGGTATGAGCAAGTCACTTAACCAGAAAGTGCTCTCAGGCTCAGTCTGAAAAAAAGGTCCATGTGGAACGATGCTCTATCTCTGCAAACAATACAAATAAATATATAATTAAGCACATATATGGGGTCTATATCAGTTCACCACATTCGCATTGCATTGTACCCTTGATCATTGACACTCATTCAATGAAAATTAATTCAGGGATTTGCTGAATTTACTGAGGGCAAGAAAATAAAGTCCTACAGCACAACGTTGCCCTTTTCTCCATTGTAGTGCAATCTCAAAGTTGGTATATACAGTTTGGGGGGTGTAAAGCCCCCCCACTTGGGTGGGTTAGATTTGCTTACCTGACAGTCCGTTGTGCTGTAGGACAGTATTTCTTTGCCCTCAGTAAATTCAGTGAATTGCTGAAACATTTTTTGCTGAATGACGGTCGATGATTTGGTGTTCGTTGCAATGCGATTGTGGCGAACTGATATAAACCCTATATATGCACCAAGAAATCAGCCAAATAATGCTATTAGAATTTCATCAGATGTGATAAGTAATTATCATGTTACTTTCATAATCTGACATTTTAGCAAGGTGATAGGTACTCACACTGTGTAGTGTGAAACATGATCATGACGTGTGCATACAGACTGATATGCCACATGGCCAAAGCATATATAACAACTAAAGAAATAGCTATTACTACTAAATGTTTGTGCCACACCTTCCTCTTAGTTTAAGTGTTAAATACATAACTTGCTGTTTTTCAATAAACAGATGCTGTCATATAAACTCTGATTTGAACAGAAAAACACTTAATTAATATGAAAGGCTTCCACTGTTTGTGTTGCAGCATAGGTATTGTATATTCAGTCTTGTACATCAAAATACCTAACCTGCACAAAGACTCTTCCTCAAAAGAGATGAAGTAACAACTTTAATATCATGAAAGAAAACAGTGTGATATACAATTATGTTTGTGAAAAAAGATGAGTGCACTTGTACCTCAGCCAGACATTCAGCAGATGTCTGATGAAAGAGTCTTGATGATGCTTTATGCAGGAATGCATAGTTTACTTTTCAACAGAAGATAGGAAAGAAAAAAGCATGTGAATTATACCATTTCCAATATCATATTGCAACAGGTACATTTTTCCCTAAAATATTTCTATCTTCTCAAAATGATTGTCAGATGTGGCACTTTTTAACATAGGATTCCAAGACTGAGTATCTCTTAAAACTTTGTGCCAGTTAAAAAAATAAGATGAGTGTAAGACCACAGTAATGCTTTGAACATGTTAAAATTCTATCCTTGGGGCACTACACCTATTAATAGATTTGTTAACATAAATAACGCTGTTCGTCACAAGAAACGTGGTCTAACACACAGTCCCTATTACTATACCTACCTAGTTTTTATCAGAATTCATAAGAAAACAGAGTAACTACCTGCTATCAGAAGGAAAGAGTCTTTACAGTTGTGGTGGTGTTTAGGCACACAAAAAACATTATCAAGACAACTTGAAAACATTGCAAAGAACAGTTGATAAAGTCTTGCAATTTAAACTTGTACTACTTGTGATCACAGTTAATTTGCCAACACAATGGAGTTTTTCTAATTCATATTAGTTTTGTGTGTCTGTTCAAAGTTAATTTGGAAACACAAAAGTTCTCGGCTTGCACTCTATTTTAGTCAGTAAAACAAATATGTATAATTGTTATATACTTTCACTAACTTAATTTCTAATTACTTATGCATGTGATGCTGGTTTATCTGTCATTTCATCACATTAATAAAATAAGAAAACAGTATTCACCATGCTGGTCACATTCCGTATTACTTCTTTGGTACTTTCCATCATTGGAATGAGTGCATCTGATAAATATACCAAGATAATTTCTCAGTAACTTCTATAAGTTCCAAATGGTATTCAAAGTACAATATGCTTCTGTCATTTCCACAACACAGTGGCTTAGAGTTAAATGAATCCTTTTACAATATCAGAATGAGCCACGTATTAGCACAGTTCTACTAGTATCTATGTAGGAAGTTTCAAGCATTTCCATAAAACTATGGCTATTCCTTGAGATACATCTCAATAAGGGAATATAGGGAGTCGCATTAATATATACCTTTTAAATATACTTACACATATGTAGTGATGCACTTCATCTATGCACGTCTAGAGTATTTTAATTTGTTTTTATATCAGTGGCATTTCTGACTTACTGCCTGCATTTGGACACAGAGGGCAATATTACTACACAATGGTCCAGCATTTATATAACATGCATATAACTCAGTTTTTCTGCAAGTTTTAAAATGTAGAGAACTGTTCCTGCCAAAGAATGAGAAATCTGTGCATCTGTCTGTACTCTACCCTTTCTTACTTTCTCAATTCTCTCATCTAGAGCCTTTCAGTGAATTAACATCAATTATTGCAACATCCAGACTGCACAAAATTTTAATAATTTAGTTCTAACATTCACATAGCTGCTCTTCTACATTAACGCCAACAATATTTTTGGAGATCTGCAACACTAAAGTGATGCACTCGAGCAAATTGCTTCATTTGGATTCCCTGTGATCAATTTTTTTTTGTTTGAAGCAATTAAACCCAATTTAATTTGTTTATTAACATACCTGATGAATATTGTGAAATGTCTATCAAAGCTAAAATGCTCTATAATGTATTTTTGTGATAATTTTTGACCACATATCTTTAAAAGCTAATAATCCAGAACAGTTTTAGTGCAAGCCAAAATTCATTGACAGTTTTTTCTTTCTTTCACTGTAATTCATTGCACATTTAGAAGAGTAACCCAAGTGCATGTTGGTATTTATTTTAGCAATTGGTGTGTAAGGGAAAGGATTTACATACATGCATACAAATATTTCAAGCATGGACTTTAATGCCCTTCTAGCCTGCCAATATGCCATAACAGTTGTTCCCCTAATAAGTGTCAGGCTGTTCTTAAAATATCTAAACTAGTGCTTGTGTCAAAGTAATTTGTTGGTCTGTTCCATGCATCAGCTGCTCTCTAAAAGAACAAATTAGTGCATGTCTAATAACTATAGAATCTCCTGTATAGGTTGCCTAATGATTCTCTACTACTTTTTGATAACCCCAAACATTCTCAGAGGTAGTCATCTCTAAATGCCCTATATACCTGAATAAGGTATCTGAGTAAATATCTACATGACACACTGTACAGGTTCAGATATTTTGATCTTTCATAATAACTTAAATTTTCACAAACATGGATGCTTTTAGTATATTTCCACTGTTCTCTTCCCAGTTTACTTATACTTGTTTTTTTATAAAGTTTCTATATTGTTATTCCATACTCTAGTTAGGGTCTAGTGTGACTAGCAATGACTTCATCATTTCTGATTTCCTAGACTTTATAAATCGTTTTATACAACCTCTAGTTTTATAACTATTATTAACTAATTGTTTGATATGATCAGAATAAGTCAAAGCTGGATCTACCGATATACCCAAGTCAATCACTATGTGCTGTATTAAATATTCTCCTTTCAATTTATGTCTCCCAAATGACTCCCAAATCTCATATGCTTAGTTTTTATGTCTTTATTAGCATATTATTCTCCAGTGCCCAAATAGTCAATTTATTCAAATTATTTTGTAAAACAGCCCTATCTGTAACACATGTAAATCAATTTACCCAATTTCAAATAATCTGCATACAGAAGTAGAACACCTTAGATGAAAAAAATAGATCTGAAAGATATAATCTAAATAGGTATGGGCCTAGAACCGAGTCCTGTGGGACACCCTGACTGTAACCTCGAATTTTACTTGTCCAATTGCTGTATGATACTTGTCATGTTCTATTTGTAAGCCACACAGCTATCCATCCAAAACTGTAAGTTAGGACAGGAGGAGCAAATTGGTTTATAGCTTGGATTTTGTTCCTAGATGTCAATGCTGTTTTCAGGATTAATTTAAGTCTTCTAAAGTATTCCTTACAAAGTTTTATTTGCATTTGTTCATGCTTTATTGTTGATCCTTCATCAATTCCCAAATATGTATTCACTCCATCTTGCTCAAGTTTACTTTTATATCACATTCTTGTTGCAAATTAATGTTTTCTTGGTGCTGCATGGTACTTTAAGGTCTTGCTGAAGTGTTCTTAGGTTATTATTATTAATTCTGTCTCTTCTCTGTGCTTTGTGTGGATCCAGTTTGCATATATTTTTCAGTATAATCTAACTTAATTTCAGTATCTGAGGTTATCTGGATATCACTAGGACAATTTATCACCTCTTTGTGGATCCAAACTGTTTTGCATAATATTTTGTAAATATATTTATAATCTGTTGTTTCTAAAACTACATTTTAGAATCTACACACAGTTTATCAAGTTGTATGTCTTTACTCCTTCCACATCTTATGTAAATATAAAATGGTTTCCTATTATGCTCAATGTTGTTATATAAATTTTCTTCAAATTTGTCTTGATCTTGCCTCACACTAAGTTTAATTTGTCTGCCCAGCTTGTTTATTTTAGTTGTTAAAGCTGTAGTTTAACCTCTTTTCCATCTGTTATATGTTTTGTCTATCACCTTAATCCAGTATCTTGGTCTTATGGAAACATATTCTCCTAATGTTGCGTGCCTAGATCCAAATACATTTTTTTTATTTTTTGCCTTCAAACAACTACTCTCAATCCTTTCCACATTCCTTTTGCGGTTTTTCCACTGAATGCTTCACTCCAATTAGTTTTACATGTTGACTGTTTTACTTCCATATAGTCCATTATTAATCTTCTGTGCATTGGTTAGGATTTGAATTTGGCAGAGTTATCTAGCAACAAAGAAACGTTCATAACCCCATGATTATTGTATATCAGCAGTGATAAAATGTAACATGAAGTGACACCAATTTCTTTAGGAACACAAACAGTGTCTAGTATGTTCCATTACCTGGAAGGCTTTTTAACCGTCTGAAGCAATTGCTGTTCCTGAACATATGTTGTGAATAATTTCCATACTAATGTTGTTGAATCAATATTATTTCAGTCTGTTTCTGGTAAATTTAAGAAAGCAGCCATTATTTTTCTTCCCTTCTGTGTTTTATGCAAGAAATGCACATATTCCTCTTGGTCATCTGCACTTGACTTTGGTTTTGTATATACTCCAAAAATTGTTATATGTTCCAGGATAGTCTTTAGTGTCACAGTTAAGTAATCTATAGTACTGACGTTATTACTTAAAGTGTAATGATCACAGATATCATAACTATCTTTAATCCTATCAAAACGCAACTACCTGATTTTTGTGTTAGAATGTCTGTTACAGTAAAAACACTTCTACCCTGACAGAACTGGTTTCCAGTCATTGTTCTTTAATAACCATGTTTCACAAAAAATAACAACATCAGTCCTGTGGGAATGCAGCAAATTTTCCAAAAAAAAAAAAAAACTTTATTATCAATATTCCTGCATTAACAACTATAGGAGATGTATTAAATATTCCTATGTGTGAACTGTTAACTTTTCTACATGGCAAAAATCGTGCCTTGTGTTTTTCAAATTTAAGTTCATAGGTTCATAGGTAGGTACTAGGCTATCAGCCCCCAGGCCTATATAAGCCTAGCCGAAAAAGTTCCCTGGCTTTAGCCACCCAAGAAAATTATTTTCCTGTGCCCCTGTCGAGCAGAGTCACAGAAGTGATCCCCAGGGTGAATTTCATATTTTCTATCCAATTGTCAAGATTTTTCTTAAAGAGAGCTAATGAAGAGCTTTGTTTGACATGAATGGGTAGTCTGTTCCAGAGCATGGGAAGTCTCTGGGACAGGAATCTATCCCACCAGCATGTTCTGTTTATTGTGGTGACAAGGTTTAGGTCCCCGGATCATGTGGCTCAGAGAGATTGGGATTTCTTTAAGTGTAGCATGTCCAACAGATCTGGGTTTGACATGGCTTTGTATGTTAGGGAGAGGTCACCTCTGAGTAGGTGATATGCGATGGAGTAGAGCTGGAGTTTTTTGAGACAGTCTGCATATGGCATCTGTTTGAGGCCAGTAATCCTCTTAGTGAGGTATTTCTGAATCCTTTCCAGTTGTTGTAGATGTCTTGCAAGGTACATGCCAAATGGGGCATTGTACTCTATAATGGGTCTGATGAGGGATGAGTAGAGAGGAACAATGACCTCTTTTCTTCTAGAGGATAACCCCTTTGTGATGAGGTGTGCCGCATAGAAGTATTTCCTGACTACTGTGGCAATGTGATTATCAAAGGAGAGACCACTGTCCACCTGTGTCCCAAGGTCTCTTATCACACTTTCGGTGTTTAGTAGTATACCGCCTATGTGGTAGTTCATGGGTACAGTGTTTTTCTCAAAGGGGATGACAATGCACTTCTTGGCATTGAGCTCGAGGCCATAACTTTGACACCAAGCATCAGTCTCAGTGAGGCCCCTTTGTAGAATGTCCACATCATTAGGTGATTCTATTATGGCTCCTAGTTTACAGTTGCCTGTGAACTGCATTAGCCAAAGACCTGCCATGATAGCCTGGACTTCTGAAAAGTAAATGCCAAACAGGAGAGGACCCAGGACTGAGCCCTGTGGTACTCCACTTGTCACTGGTCTGAAGTCGATTAGTCGTCAGCTACTTTCATTGTGTGGGTTCTGTCAGTGAGCCAGTTGGCCACCCATCTTATGACATAGGGATTTATGCCAAGTTTAGTGAGTTTATCTATAATTCCAGAGTGGGGGGTGGTGTTGAAAGCCTTGGCGAGGTCAAGATAGGCTGTGTGCACCCCCTTACCCTTCTCTACGGCTCTGGTGACTGCTTCAAAAAAGTCAATCAGGTTTAGGAGACATGATCTACCTTTTACAAACTCAAACTGAGTGGGGTCCAGAGTTTGGAGGTTACCTATGTCTTTGTTTATAAGCTCCAAGGTGATATGTTCCATGGCCATGCAGACCAGGCTCGTCAGGTTAATGGGGCGGTAGTTCCCGAGGTCTATGGTGGCAACCCCTTTGTGGAGTGGGATAACTATTGCTGTGCACCATTCAGTAGGCACAAAGCCTGAAGTGAGGCTATGATTGAACATGGTGCTTAAGTGGCCAGTTCATTCTGTAGTTCGTGCAGAATGCAGCCTGGGATGTTGTCTGGTCCCATGGATGCTGTGTTCTTGGCTTTGGAGAGCGTGGCCTTTACTTGCTGCAAAAATTCTCCTCCCTGATTTTGACAAGTGCACACCATCCTGTATGAACAATAATGTGCCCAAAATGTGGCTTAGATGCTCTACACGTTTCTATTTTTTTTAAATGGGACATTATTTTCATGTAGGTATTTACCAAAAACAATCTCTTCATTCATGGAGACCTAACTCTCCTTTTTATGTGTTTTTTGTGAAAAATGCATCCTAACACCTGTACAAGCTATGATATCTAAGAGGACTGCAAGTTCCCTCCTAACAGTCAGAAAGTCCTTGCAGATGAGATAATTTACACTGACATAAATAAAAACAGATCTGTGCTTCCTTTATTAATGCATTTTAAGGCTTATCTCACATTCTCTATTTTTGCTCCTGGCAAATATAACACTATTTGATGTGCATTATCTTCTCTGCAAATGTAGGTATCAGTTCCTCTAATAATTGAATCTCCAATAACAAGATTATCTTTTCTGACCAGATCTGAAGAATCTTCAACTTCTAATTGAATGATATCCTCTATCAGTTGCTACAAAGTCATGATCTTCATCACCATTAGTATTATTAATCCCACTGTTTTCACTGCTTATTAAATTTGCAACATACAATTCTCACCCAGCTGGCTCTGTATATCAACATCTTAAGCATTGTTGTCAATATCTGCTTTTCTACTCTTTTTTTTTTCTTATAGTAATGTTCTCACATCATTCCACATTCAGTATTGAATTTTTTTCCTTTTCACCTGCCCTTTGCCTTTTTTTTCTCTTTTTGAAAAAAAATTATCCCTTTTTCTGTAGACTGAAGGTTTTCTGATAGAAAGATGTTACCATTCCCTGTAGTCTGTGTATTACATAACAAAGCAGTGTCCTTTTTATTATATATTCTCTTTGCTTTAGAGGCATTTATCAGTTTCTTTTTCTTCCTTGTTATCTGTTGTAAACTTCTTTTCTTTCAGTTTTTTTTTTAATTTTCCTCTATATGCTTTGAATCCTCAGATTCCTGAATACTTGTATCCAGAATTCCAAAGTTGTCAGTGGTATTATCTTGTTTAATAGTGGTTGAGTGATCTTTACAGACAATCGGAACTTCATTTCCTAAATGTATTCTATTTGCTCTTTCCCTAGCATTATTTATTGCATCAGCCTAGTCAATAATATATGTAACAACAGTTCTCCAAGCTTTTATAATTGCACACGTGCAACCATAAACAGTAAGTCAAGATTTACTGCTAATAATGATAAGCAAATCATCCAGCTTTTGACAGGAGGACTATAGAACATCAGTGTTATCTGGTGTTACCTTTAAATATACATATTATTTAGTACACTTTACAAGATATGTGTGCTTTAGCAAATCATTAAAGACATACTCATTTAAGGAATTGATATTCAGCTGTAAATGAATAATGAATTCTAAAATATAAGAATAATCAAAATCAGTTACCACAGAATTCAAAGAGAATTTAAATCAGTTATAAGAAAAATCACACTAACTATATTCAACTTTCTATTAAAGTAAGTATTGTAAAGTTGTTGCTCTGACTGCGCAAGTTGTGAAAGTCAGACAAAAGCTGGAATTCCCTTACCTTCCTTTACTATTGCTCCTCCAAGTCACAGTACTTGGAAAGTTGACTGATAGAACACAATATGGTCCATTCGGAAATGGTCTACATAGTTAAAAGCTGCAAGCACAGTGTAAGATATTAAATACTGGTGCAGCAACTTTATGAGCCCTCCTTGCAATGAAAAAAGCACACAAGCATTAAAATAACCACTTCAGTGATTGTACCAACCTTCAGAAAATTGATCTGTCTCAGGTAAATGCAAAGTTCTCAGCTCTAGTTACAGATCATGGATTATGCATGCTGTTTTGTATAAAGTCTGTTCCTTCTACATACTAGGACTTAGATTTTCATGTTCTTTGACTGCCTAAGCAGACAATTTGCTAATTCATAGATTAGACAATGAAGTAATCATTTATGTAGATTCAACTGTGAATATCCATTTTACTGTAGATTGTCAAACTGCACACTTTGACACTATACAAGACTGCAGTTTCGATACATACTATACTTTTTTGTAATAGAATAACCAATGTTATAAAAGGCTGCCACTTTCAAAATATGAGCACTATAGAAATCATGTGTACATGCATATAGACACACACACACACATGCAACACACGCAACACACATATACACACACACACACACACACACACACACACACACACACACACACACAACACACATATACACACACACACACACACACACACACACACACACACACACACACACACACACACACACACACAACTTGTAAAATAAAATGCATAAATCAAATACTGCCAACTGGAATCACCTTTAAAATACAAGAACAGTACTTTTTGGTGGATGCTGCCACAAAACTAAAAGAATGCTTTTTTTGACCTGCCACACATTTATTCCAGGTACATGGGAAAAACCATTTAATCCTAAAAACACAAAAGAAGAGGATTTTTTTATTGATGCGGATACTACTGTCAAAGTGCCGATGATGTACAGGCCTGGTGTATACAAGGTATTCCAAGATTCACATGTCGGTTGCACTTTCCTAGAATTACCTTATAAGGGAGCAGCTTCTTTGTTTCTGATTCTGCCTGATGCTGGTAAGATGGAAGATGTGGTCGAGTCGTTGTCCTTTGAAACAGTACTAAAGTGGCATCATTCAACAATCCATAGGTGATTCAAAAGCTTTGATTTATATTGTTGTTCTGATGGTTCATAAACATATTATTTGCATTATTAAAAACTGCAAGCACTGAACATTTATTAACACAAAACATGGTGTGCCAGAATATTGTTTTATATTAAAAATTCACCAGTGTTTGTAATGTGATAGAGGTGTTGCAGTGCAGTTTATGCCATGCATTTGCAGCAGCTGTGAGACAAAACTGAGATTTTTAACAAAGCAGGTATCTCTTATAACAATATCTGGTTAAATAAATAGCGCTGAGTGATTTCATTAAAACCAGATAACTTGAACAGGTTATGCACTGCAACAATGATTGTCTTAGGCTTCAGAGGTTACAAAAGTAAGACTTCATTCATTTCATAATGGTGTATGTTTTCAATGTATTAGAAAACCGCATGTGGTCAAGACAATATGATCGACTTTCTGAAGTGTTGAAAACTTAACAAAAACACTGTGGTTTTGCAGGCTGCAAGCCTTGCTGCACCCTCCACACACCAGCTAATTACATATACCAACTTCTAGATCACACTGCAGTGGGGAAAAGGACAAATTTCCAGATCTCCACTGTACTACAATCTCAGTAAAAACATTATCTATGCGCTACCCAGTGTTCATCATTTCAGAATGTTGATCATATGTGTAGTTTAACATTTGAAACACTGATAAAACAGCATAGAACCATTATTTATTCCTACAAAATAGATTTAATTACACTCACAACCATTATCGGTGTTCTTTAAACTGTGGCATACAGAGCACAGATATAAAGACTGAAATTTGAACTTCTGGTTTCACTCACTAATGTCCTTTATTTATTATTTTATGTTTTTATTTATTATTTCTATCATCTTATCTGAATCACAATTTGTATAGTTTCTGTAACTACCTCTTCCACTCCTTTTTAATTTGTCAAGTGTTTTTAAGTTTACATTACTGCCTCATCACCCTCTTCCCTTGCGCAAGTAGTAGGATGGTAGCTTCACAAAATCTTAAACCTTGCCTCATGGGGTTCTTGTGGTTAAGTAAAGCTAAGAAGAAGAATTAAGATTCGCAAAATGAGAGTCCCTCTACATGCACACCATGTTTCTCCAAACTCAAGACAAGCTCCCCTCCCATTCCAAAGAATAATCACACCCAGCAGTCACGCCAAACTTCTAGGCCTCAAAATTGACAATAGCCTTAAATTTGACATTCATATCTCCCAGACCATTAAAAGAGTTCACAGAAAAATGGGCCTACTCTATTGCAACAGTTTTTCACCAGTCACTCTAAGGTTACCACAGCCAGGACACACCTCCTATCGACCCCACTTTACGCCTCCCCCGTGCTTACCAATATCTGGAAAACTGAGCTCAACAAACTAGATAGCTACTACAATAAAATAACCAAATTTGCCACAGGATCTCCTTCTAGAACCCACCATTATGAAAGCCTCAAAAAACTCAACTGGCTAGAACTCCCCCTGACCCTTCAAGTCAGCCAACTAGCACGTGCTTACAAAGTACTATGTCATCCAGGCAACACACCAGCCCTGCAGCAACTACTCCAGCCTTACACCACTACCAGATCCTGAGATCTAGTACCCAGCACCTCCTTAAGGTAACAAACTTTAAAAATGAGGCAGGTAGATCTGTTTATAGCCACTTAATCTCTAAAATCTGGAACTCCCTTCCAGCCCACATAATAAATAACTCCACCACCCATTTCAAAAAACTACTCAAAACAAACTTCCTGAATCACAGATTATGTACCTGTACTGCCCCTGAATAGTAACTCATATGTCTCTGTTTCCAGCAACTAGAGTAACAGCTTATCTACTGATTTTGTAATGTATGCATGCAGTAATAGTATTACTGAACACTGTAAAGAAACCTAAAGGACATAGCATGTCTCTCATGTGTAGAAATGAGTTATGGAAGTTATCTACTCTATCTTCTTGCTATACTTGCTGTTAAACACCTCTATAACATGTATATATTAATGTAGCCTGTGAATGTTGGCAAATACACTCTTTGGTTAACTCACTATCTTATATGTACTGTACTTCTATATGAAGTATAAAGATTGTGCACTCTATATATTGTTTAATGAACCATTTGGTTAACATGTCTTTTTTTTGTTAATGATTTTACTGCTCTGGAGCTTTTCCCCCTGGGCCTCCACTGAAAATGGACATATATCCAGTTGGACACTCCCGGTTAACAAATGTAAAATAAAATAAATAATAAAAGGTAATGCTGAGACACAGGAAAGCTCAGCATTGTAGACTATGTATCTCTGTGCACTTGGTGAAAATGAAACAAACTAATAATATCACTGCAGCTGCTGTCCAACTTCTGCTAATGTTGTCTCTTTCGGATTTTCCCAGTTAGGGGTCGCCACAGCGAAACTCTGGTCTGCTAATGATTGGCAGTAGAATTTTACATGCTGAGTTGCCAGCCCAGACGCACAACCTTCAACGAAGGTACGCCCATTCATGCATGTCTCCACACAGAAGCGCTCTAGCTGAGAATCGAACAGGACGTCTGTCCAACTTCTGCTAATGTAGAATTAAGAATTTATTGTCCTTAATGTGCTAATAAATTCTGCCATTCCACAAGCTTTATTTGAGCCATTCCTTCCATTCAAATGTCTCAACTCTCTCTCTCTGTCTCTCCTTTCACAGAACTAAGTGATGCAAAAAAAAAAAAAACATCATTGCAAGGAAACTCCGCAGAGCTGTAGACTTTGAACACTCATGTGAATCAGCTGCCTGACACATTGCTTTTTCCTAAGGTTTCTCTTTATACATGGCTTTAAATAAAATGTATATGGCTATCACCACTCCCTTATACTCAAGAAAAATCAGGAAGCCCATTCTAAGGAAATTCTACAGAAATGGGAACTTTGAACACTTATATGAACTGGCTGCCAGGCAAATCAACAGGTCCTGAAGATCATTTTTGTACAAGTATGCTTCCATCTTTTTCCATTTTACCAATAAGAAAATTAAATGTCAGTTTATTCAAGTCTACATTTCACATTCTTGAAAGTGCACAATCAGGGTCAGACTTAAGCGTAATCACAAAATTTCAGACTTTTTTTTCATTTGTGGCAGTTTTATTACAATTAACTTGGGGGGGTATTAAAAAAAATCAGAGTGCCATCAGGAGCACTAAATGTCAAAGGCATCATAGTGCCCAGTGCTGCTTATGTATATGCTATAGGATCAGCACAGTTCTGGCATTCTGGGTAAAGGGCTGCACTGCAAACTAGAGCAGCCATGTTACTGGCTGTAGTCTCACTTCTAAGCTGTAGCAAAGTGGCTACACTACAAATGGACACTTGACCAGCTTGAGAAGTGCAATAAGGTGATATGCTCAAGGCTTTGCATGTTCACATCTGCAACAAAGAACCTTGTAGCTGTTACACTGACACTGCGAACAGACCACAGGACACCAGCACAGCAAGATACACATTTCATCATATAAATAAAGAGGTGAGGGGAGAGAAAAGGTTGTAAAGGGGCAAGAACAAGCTAAGGAAAACAGACACAAGGATAATCTGAAGCAAGGTAAGTGGTGGAACATGGGATTTTTGTGAGATAAGTGCCCATTTTACTTTTTTGAAGAAGAAGTGCAGATGGAGACAATAACAAAGAGGTTTTTGTGGGAAGGTAAGCGGAAAGAGAGAAGGATGATGGGACAGACAGGTGTATCATGAATGTAAAAGGATGGACAACAATGTTGCAACACAGACCAGTGGAGGGGGTAACCAATGATGGGGAGGACTAGATTACAGGATATAGAGGGTAATACATAAGGAAAGGCAGCACTATGATGAGAACTTGGGCATGGTACAGTGGGACTATCTTACTGTTCAGAGAAGCCTCCCCAGATATAATTCACTTTCACACCTGGAGGTTGTTAATACAATTGATTTTTTTCTTGGATAATTGTTTTATTGTTGAGTCTATTTAAATGTTTTTATATGTATACATTTTAGTACTCCTTAAAGGCTGTTTCATAGCCAAGGTGCTAGAGACAATAAAGTGCTATTTTATTTACTTTTTTTAGTGAGTGGTTCCTAGTTGTGTTCATTCTGGTTTTGTTTTCTTTTGTTTGTAGTTTTACATACTTCACCTTCAGGCCTGGCATCATGAGCAGACTTTGCTCTGATGGCATGATGGTTAAGACCCATCAGTCATGTAACTCTATCAGCCACACCAACAGGTACTACACAATCCTTAAGTGGGAATCCAGTTATTGGCATACCTTGGACATGATTAGCTGCTACACCTCATGCTGGGTGGATGGCTAAAATGGACACCGTCAGAGGATTCTGAGATGAAGAGCCTTCACCACGTAGTTGACAAGGAGCCATGGCAACCACCAGTAAGTCCCCCAAGCCATTTTCAGCAGGATGACTTTCATCCCATTGAGACATAGTCCTGATTACTGCCAGTGACTCAGCACCAGATACATTAGCTGGCAAAGACCAAAATGGCAATATGGCTGAATCTGAAGAAGGAGGAGTCAAAAAGAGCAAGAAAAAAAAACACAACACATTAGTACATGTGTATGACAATTAGAGTTTCTACTGTACAGAGTAGATATGGCATATATGTGCTCTGATGCATGGGCAACCTGTCAGACTACTTGAGACAGGCCTCTCTGTTGAAGATGATCTCTTTGGGTGCTATAAAAGAAAACTGAGACTATTCAGTACAACATGCCCCTGCCAGCAGAAGACAATGTAACAGACAGACAATAGACAGAAAAGACAATAGAGAAACCTTTATATAGTGCTTACTATAAAACAATGTCTCACTTTCCTTATTCTTGGCACCTCACTTATGAAGCAGGCCACAGTGGTGCTTCCACACAATGTCTGCACTGCATGTCAGAGCAGAATTTACCAGTGTCATCACTCACACCCTTAAAACACTTGTGCCATGCATCAGTTTTGCATAAGACACCTCAATAATGGTCCAGCAGAAGTTCCTAATAGTCCCTTTGCAAGAGACACAAAAAAATCTTACATTCTTAAATTCAGCAGACAAAATAGCTGCTGAAAGAAGCACCTGAAGAAGGCAAGGCCACTGAATAGGCCAGAATGAGGAGCAAAATAGTAGCCTCATGCATGCAGTCATATGTTATGGATAGATACCATCTGATTTTCAATACTGGGCCACAATAGTAAGCTATGGAAAATATTATTTATACAGAGCGACAGCTCTAAAAGCTTTGTATTGTCCATGCATATGCTCAGTATGCACAGTATGCAGTAGATGTATTAGCCCAGTAACAGTTTATGCTGCCTGAGTGTGATAGTGGAAACTATTATGACAGCGATTCAGAGATGCTCATAGTAAGTTAACTCATAATCACTACAGGACCAGTTGTAGTGCTATAAAAAAATGCAGTCACTATACTATGGAGAAAGCAAATCAGGAATAGGAATTTAGTGGGGAAGATTTTGCTTTGTAAAATAGTCCTAGTGAAAGAAAATAAGACAAATTGTAATGTGTCTCAGCATTGCACTGCACACCTGAGGTACTGGGATAGACAGGAAGCAGTAGATTTTCCATAGCAAAGAGCACACTTGTTGGATAGGGTATTATCCATCTGGGAGTGGTGGCTTGTAGTGACAGAGAACATAACATAAGGCATGAGAAGTAACTGACCTGTGGGGATGCTACTCTGTGATCTATGCACACAGATTACAAGACACGCTACAGGGGAAATAGTGGCTTCTCTACATAAGTCACAGCATGGCCATGTGTAAAAGGGGATGTGAGAGATAAAAGATGTGTATGGCACCAGTGACCTTTAGCACAGAGTTGCAAGAAGGTGGGCAGTAGCAACATGTCCACTGCTGATTTTATGGGATGGTGGAATGGTGGCTAATTAAGGGAGGTGGATAGTGGTGAAACAGGAGTCTGCCAAGGATACTCTTGTACTCCTCATACACACACACACGCACACACACACACACACACACTCATGGGCCAAAGAAAATGGTAAAGGATGAAAACGTGTATCACCTAGGAGACAGAGGTGTTATTATAGACCTTACACATACATGGCATCCACATCCTGGGAAAAGGGTAAAATGGAAAAAGCTTTCTGAGACAAGGACATCAGTGCTGATTAGACACTAGAATAAATGCATCACATAGTCATTAGTATTATACTGCATGCCAAGTCAAAAAGAATCAGACATGATTGACCCTCCGCAAAATGTGGACCACCAAGACAGAAGCAGCTCACAGAGGACGGTGGAGTACCTGGTATCTATGCTGGGGCAAGTGACTGAACCCTAATACCTGACAGTGGCTTGAATGTGGAAGCTGGGCTGCTGATGACTGCTGGAATGTCTTATATATCACTCTGGGATGTTAGAATTGGGAGTCTACCTCTACAAAGAGGCAAGTCACAAGCAGAGTCCCTCGGTGATCAGTCCTGGGACTGCTCCTTTTTGGCATTTACTTCTCTGAAGTTAAGGCAAATGTCAATGGCCTCTGGCTGACTAAATTTGCAGATTGTTGCAAATTAGGAGCTATCACTGTATCCCACATTGACACAAATGTTCACCATGAAGGGCTGGCACAGACAAACAACTGATGTTAGAGCCCTGAACTAAAACTAAATGCCAAAAAATGCATAATAGTATCCTGTGGGAAGTCATCCACTCCTGGTAACTATCATATTGACAACATAGCCCTAAGAGCTGACCCTGTAGTTAGGGACTTGAGAACACATATAGACACTAATATAGCCTTTGACCATCACATGTGTACAGTAGAAACGAAATCATTCTATGCTGTGCAACTTATAAACAAAGGTATGTTATCTAGCTCCAAGGAAGTCATTGTTACACTGTATTTGGCATTCATCAGACCTATCATTGAGTACAATGCCCCCTTTGGTATGTACCTAACCAAGCATATCAAACAAACTGGAATGTCCACAGAAGTTCCTTACTAAAAAGAATATAGGGCATAAGTAACATGTCCTGTGCAGACCGCCTCAAGGCCCTATCCCTGTATTCTGTCTCCTACAGACTATTGAGGGCAGATCTATGCCTGGCATATAGGGCATTTTCAGACCCCACACTGATGGAGCTCCTGCATATCTACAAAACAAACAGCATCAGATTTACCCATTCTTAAGACTTAAACCTTGACTGTGATATAAATAGGACCTGCTAGAGAGACAGGTATGTATTCCAGAGACTACCCCTTCTCTGGAACAGATTCCCCATCCACGTGAAGTAGAGCTCCTCCCCAACCCAATTCATGTGGCTATGCCCATGCAACTCCCACTCTAATATCATCCACCCCATCCAACCACTACCTTTCTTTCCACTCCACTAACTACCTTGATTATTGCAAGCTCAGATTCTCATAAGCCTAGTACTTATTATACAGCAGGAACTTCTTATTGTAACATTTGTTAATGTCTGGTATGTACTTCACAGATAAAGATTCTAGTTGTCTACTGATGTACTGTGTTCTTCATCTGTAAATATGTTGTAAGTAATTGCTATGTAAATTGTTAATCGCTATGTAATACAATGTAACTACTGAATGTTTATTTTAACTGTGGAGCTTTTCTCCCCGGGCCTCTGCTGAAAATGGACCTACGTCCAGTCAGACACTCCCGATCAACAAATATAAATAAATAAATAAGCGTTACATGGACAATTGGATGAGGAACAGGAAATTCCTCTCTGGTTTGAGACCTATGCCTCTAATGGACACTGGCAGCCTGTAAATGGTTCATCTCCCAGTCCCAGGCCCCTACTTGTAAAGGTTTCATCTCCCAAGCCCCTACTTACACTTATCGAGGGTTCCAGAACTTGTCAGAGATTTGGGATATATGGCTAGGCTTAAAAAGGCCCTTGTGGTTGTTAGCCTAGTAAACACCTGTACTAGCTTTTGTATTTTATGGTGTACATCAACTGCAAGTATGTGAAAGGGGTATTCAGCAGAACACCTATGCATATCCATTCTTTAGGGGTATATTGGAGCTGTAATTGGGAAAGCCTGCACTGTAAGGTATGTATATGCCCATATTATATTTACATAATACCAGTTTGTGAGTCACTATTTCGAGATGCGAGGCATATGTCCTAGGATTGACGCAGTTATATATTACCATGATGCTTTTTCAGCTTCCTCGTGTGGGTTCAGAATAGCAGATCAGGACATGCCCAAGGTCACTTGGTCATATGGGTCAGAACATGGCTGAGGTCAGTAGGTCATATGGGTTAGAACATGGCTAAGCCCAGTAGGTCATATGCACCTGATGATGGTGGCAACAAGCAAATAGTTCATTTAGATAACACTAACCCTGGATGGCATGTAGACATCATTTGAAAAAGAGGTACAGTAGTGTAGCAAGGGTGGAACAATGGGAGTATTACTCCAGGTGCAAAATTTAAGGTGCACGACTGGCAGATTTAGTGTAAGAAACCAGTCAGCTTCCTATAATAATCCAAATACTTTTTTTTTTGTTCTTTAGTTGAGAGATGGGGGCAGGGATTTTTGGTGGTGTAGCTGATTTATTATAAGAAGGCAATCCTGCAGTAAGCATACACTTTTTTTTTTTTTTGCTTTTTACTGTGGGGGGTGAGGCATGCAAGTTAATGGGACTAGCACAGGCAATTAGATTAGCCAATTACTGCTCTAAAGAGGTAATTGAGGAGAGGTAGGCCAGTCTTCAATATCAGCTCTGGATTTCCTGCACTGTAACCCAGCAAGGCCACTAAAATCATAAAGTAAATTCTCATGGCTGTTGCTCATCTGACTCCAGTATAGAGATACCTCACTAGGCCAACTCTTCTGATTCCCACAGTTGCACACAGTCTCTATTCCCTGTTGAATATTCAAGTGCCATTTCCAACCATAGCCATAGCCACTCTTGAAGTCACTGACACCATCCCAACATGAGCAGGCATAACAGAGCTCCTGCACACTTGACCAAAGTGCTAGACCATCCCTCTAAAAGAATGCATCCAGCCCTAGCAGTGCAGGGTCACATAGTACAACTGGCAAATATTTACAACAAAGAAACTTCACCCTGGCAATGGAGGATGTAATCCCTATTTCCTTCTAGCCTGTAACCTGCCTATGTGGCTAGCACATCAATGTCCTCTGACCTTCATACATATGTTAGATTGCTAACACCTGTCACTATGCCGTACTCCGTATGTGTAAATGATGACTGCACCCTAATGACCTGGGTGAGTAAGGTAATATGTGATGCACAGTGTGGCCAGTAAATGCACTGCAATGCATAGCCATGGTGTGTTAATGTATGCAACCATTTATTCAGTGTTCTTCCTGTCATGATCTATAATCTTTGACCAGATGCTATCTATGTCCTAGTGCTGCAACATGTTATACTCACCTATGCCTTTCATGAGGACCTGCTACTGCTGGTTCTTCCAATAGCTCTGCTCTTGTCTCCTCTTCTGCAGTTTAGCAGGACTGTCATGCAGTATTGTGATGTTCCCTAGCTGCAGCTGCTTATGTTCTGTTATATTGTGTAGCATGGCACTCATCAGAAATAACTGATCACAGGTCAGAGATGCGTACTGCAGTGTGCCACCAGATGCGTCCAAGCAGAGGAGGCATGCCTTCAGGAGTCTGAAAACATGTTCAACATGTTCCATGTCTGTCAAGACAGTTTTGCATGAAATAATACTCTTTGCAGACGATATACTACTCACCCTAGTTAATTCAGAAGAATCGCTTCATGAATTAAACTTACTAGTTGAAAAGTTCTATCATATCTAATGTTTAAAAGTCAATAGTTCTAAATCAAATCATATATTGTTAAATAAAATAAACAAGTCTAATATCAGCATAAACCAAATAATTGGGAAACAGGTCACCTCACTAAAATATCTGGGGATTATTTTATGTGAAAACTTAGATTTAACTTTATCTACCAACTATAATAATATTGTGAATACCATAAAATTACTAGTTGGGCAATTAAATAAATTGTATTTAACATTTGAAGGCAGATTACAGCTAATAAAGATGGTTTTACTTCCAAAGGTAAGTTACATTGCATTAGCTATCCCTATAACCCCCAGCAAAAAGTTTTTAAAAGAATTAAATAAGATCTTTATAAATTTTCTTTGGTACCCAAAAAAGAATAGAATAGCTTTGTTAAATCATATCAGACCTTGAGAAATGGGAGGAATTAACTTCCCTGATTTAGAATCTTATATTAAAGCTTCTACTTTCAAAACAGTAATAAATTGGTTTGATCCAAAATATTCTTCTGCATGGAAGACCTTACATACTACTATATTCCTAAATGAAAGGGAATTAACAAAAAACTTACGATTAAATGAACATACAAATAAACGCTGGCATATTACCTGTGTTAACTTGCAATACAATTCTACTAAACCCACCAATCTAAACTATATAAATTATATAAAATTATATTTACAATATTTTCTGGAGTTTTGTAAATAATAACATTGGTATTGAACTATGGTTACAGCTATTAATTCCCTTTAAGATTACAAAACATTTCTTCAATAACATTCCTTCAAATACTCTTAATTCTTGAGAAGCAAAAAGTTTTACTTGCTGGTTCTAATGTATGGAAAGCTTAATAGTCATGGATGCAAGGCAATTAATTAATAAATTTGACTTATGAAATTCTGATTGGTTTACTTCCCTATGCACAAGATTTATGCAGAACAATAAAAAGTTCTTCCTTTGCTTCCGTTCCTAAACTCATATATTTTTTACATGAAGTAATTTACAGGGACTTTAATTGGACAAATATAACCTCGAATCTTTATAAAATTATTATAAATTACAAGGCCATTCCTAATCAGAAGTTCTGGAACTTTTTCACTAAAGAATATCCATTATTGTTATCAAATGAGAATAAATCCAGCTTATTATATTCTATTAAATTAACCTCCAATATACAAATTTGGAATTTTTTTTTCATGGAAACTTTTGCATAGAGCTTTCTATACACCCAACAAAATTGCTAGATTCTCCAATTCTAATGAGATAACTTGCTGGAGATGTTCCTCAAAATGTAATGCTGATTGGTTTCATATTATGTATGAATGTACTCATATCAAGAAATTCTGGGAAGATATTGTTGATTTTTTGCAAGTCATTTTTACAGATTCCTTTATTTTGTCAAAGTCACAAATTTTTCTGAATATAAATGAAGCTGTTGTTTCAAAAAACGAAGACATTTATCTACTTTGGACTATAATGTCAGTTTCAAAGAAATGTATCACAAGGAAATGGAAGACATCCTCCACTCCAGCCTTCGATGATTTTTTAATCCTACTGAAAGATGTAGCACAGCTGGATATCAGAGTAAAGGAAATGAGAATCTTTCCTAGGAAATGGCTTAATAATCCTTGGGAGAAAGTTCTCTCCCTTATTGAGACTGTTAAAACAGACTTAAATTTACTTCCTTATGTGATGAAGAAGTAAAATGACTCTTTCTAATAGTGTGTAACTTTCTCTTTGTGTATTTCAATTTGTTTTTTCCCTTTTATTTTTTTTCCTCTTTTGCTTATTGCATACTTGGTTTAAGGCCATTTTTACATTTGTAAATAGTTCATTATAATTTATTCTTGATTGAAATGTAAAAGTTTATTATTACTTTGCTTGAAAAAAATTAATAAAATTACTTGAACAAAAAAAAAACAGTTTTGTATGCCATCTCTGCCATAATCTATATGTTTCATATGGGGGTCATGCACCATATTTCCAGGGCAAATACTGCATCCTGTGCAACAAACAACAGTAGTCACCATTATGAGTGGTCTACTGTCTACATCAATGACAACAGCATACCCTGTCATTGTATCTGGCAATGTGTGAACCTACCAAGTAGATGACATTGACGGATCTAACCTTCACAAGAAATGCTGGTCGATATTGCATGTATACCAAATGTATAAATCATGGGAGTTGCCAGGATGGTATAGACCCACTGTATATAGTACTCTATGCATTACACACATCACCTTGAAGTTGATAGAATAGAAGCCCTCATGGTGGATATACCACCATGTGGATCAGGTGAGGCCTTGATTGTAATATAGATTCAATCAATGGTGCCAGAACCTCAGGGAAATGAGATACATTGGCAAATTCTGCATAGTGCTGACAGATTGTTTGTTTTCATCTTTGCTGTATGTGAAAATCATACATGCTTCTCCACATGCTGCAGTATCAGGTTAGGAACTGGTGTAGGATCTGCAAGACTGACGATTGTGAAGCTCCTAATGTGTCCTTTTTCAGATGCTGGACCCATAACAAGAATGGATAATTCTATACAAACCTTTTTGCTCATTAGGATAGATGGTGCATGTATCCATTTTGATTCCATGTGTGTGTCTCTTACCAGACATTAAAAGTCAACAACATCCTGGTCATGAAGGTGATGGTATTTCTGTGATTCACCCCAGAGGACAACAGCACACATCATTTTTAGCACTGGCTCCCAGGTAGCTGCTAACGCTTGCTTCTCAGCCAAGGATGCTGCTACTCCTGGCCTGACAGTACAGGTGAAACCTCTAGACCAAGAAATCATCATTCAGTATAGAGGCCTGTCATGGGTCCTTGCACTAAATGTGTATGTCTGTGAATCACTCCAGCATATTGATTTTATCCTTTGCATACATAACGAGTGCCAGTTGTATAACTGCAGTCATTTGAATATTACTATACTTCGATTTGCATAGCATGAATATTGCACTATTTTCCTTATAGTGCAGTCATGCTAGTTGTCTTTCTGAGTCACCACCTACCTCTGCATAAGTGGTCATTGGGTTATTTCAGTAACATTATTTCTGAATACCTCTGCAGTCTTATGAAAGAGTATTAGGTCTTTCAGAGCAGCTGCTACCTGTCACCAGCTAATATTAGCAGATATCACAAGATCATATTCTGTACACAATTATTCCCATTCACTTTGTTATATTCTTTTCAGAAAAGTCTAGGCTGAAAAACATGTTCATCCACAGCTATTTTTTGAAACCTATGGGTAGTGATAGAACTGCTATTTCTTTGACTACTATGTGTAGCTTTTTAACTACTGAGAAAAATGTCAGTTAATGGCGCAGCTGCATTTCTTCAGCAACAATTATGTGATTCAAAGGCGTAGTCTATATGCTGTTATTTTTGTTTGGGAAGGAATATGTAATAGGAGAAACAAAAAGGAAGCTCAACATTAGACTTAGACGAAATTGCACAAATATTAAGAAAATTGGTAAGTACAGTCCTGTTGTGCAGCATTTGTTTTATGTCAGGATGGTTCGTATACCTTTCAATATGGTGCCTTGTATATGTTATTACCAACACTAATTATTTTAGATTGAATACTGAAGTATGCTTCAGAAAGAAAGAAAGAAAGAAGCCGCACTGCTCATTACATGTTGCCATAGAGGACTAAAGTCCTGACTACAACTCAGGTGCTTATGTTTAATTAGTCACTAGATCACTCAGTGGGGGGGGGGTGAGTATGCCAATCCTGGGGGGGGTGGAATGGAGCAATACACCCACTGCCACATTCCCTTGTAGGCGGAGCAGTGCAAATATGCATCCCAGGAGCAGATTTATGGCTCAGCAAGCCAATATTAGGTAGCAGCCTTCAAAGCAATTACATAGGAGTATGGCCTGCAAGTACAAGTCATTGTGGGATCCCACACTGATGCGTGTTGCACGTATGTCCACAAAAGGGTGGGGTTACACCACAAAATGTCCTCCTAAGTAAGATATCAGCAAGGACACAAAATTCTCTCATGGATGCTTGAATGACAGCCCCTTCCAGACAACAATGCCTATTAAAAAGAGAAGAAGCCCTGCCTGTTTAACAATTTAATACATTTTAACCAGCTGGTCTGAATAATAAATTTAGCTGGAGATACCTAATTGTTTAATTATTTAATTAATTCATTTTTTTGGTTATATGTTCCTTGTTGAGTTACATAAATGTATTTTTTTATTTCAAATTCCTCTAAAGGCTGTAAAGTCAAGGTGCCAGGGTTTTTAATGCAGATTTTTTTTATTATTATTTTTATACTGTTCTTTTACAAATTGTTGTTCAGATATGTTGTTTTTATATCTGCCCCCCTCATATGCTAACACCTGACTGATTGCCATGACTCTGCCCATTCATTCTATATAGGGCAAACCCTGATCGTGGCTCAGTAATAATGCAGGCAGTTGTGTGTGTGTTGGTAGTGGGGGTGCATACTCTAAAGCATACTCTAAAATGCTGCAAAGCCACTAAAGCAAGGAGAATATAATAGGCATAGCATGTGTCTGTGACCCACCTCCATGAGTGGCATAGCCCTTCATACAGCTATGCTCTCTCATCTTCTAGTGGACAGCTCCTGCTAGGTCCCTGGTCTCCAACAGTGATTTATTAGTGGGAGAAACACCCTGCAACATAGCCCTTCTACCTCCCCTCCTGGGAAGGGTGAGCAGGTGATGCCTCATATGTCTTCCCCTTTGCTGGTCCCTCTAGCAACTAGGCAGCTTCCACAACTAGTGCTGAATAGGTCATAGTGAAGGCTCCAAACCTTGCACTACAGAATCAGCAGTTCAAACATTTGAAATCAGCAGCAGACTGCTGGATATGGGTCATTGAAACACTTTTTTTCTTTACTGGAATGTATGCTCTGTCACCATGGCTGCTTGATAATGAAGTTAGTATATTAAAGTGAGAGAAACTGTGGGTGACCACCACCCCCTGACACCTATCCTGGTTCCAAGGAGTTTGCCACCTATAAAAACACTTGCTTCAGTATTTGTGTTCTTCACATATTTGTCAGGTCTCAGCTATTGTTGCAATGTTTGTAGACACAAAATGCCCTTTATATTTAGATATGAATCCTGGCACCTTTAAAAGTAATGGTTATGCATCCACAATCTCACTCATAAATGAAGTATCAATTATCCTACCACAACTTGCTATCTGTATAAAAAAAAAATGTAATGTGCTCTAGCGTCCCCTTCCCACCATGCCAATGCAGGTCAATGGTGTTTTTACCATCAGCTGATACAAAGCATCTAGTCTACCTGCTTCCACAAATCAAAGCATTCTTATCCACCAACACACACACACACACACACACATACACATTTTAACAATTTGCAGATCAAGTTAATTTGCCTAGTCGCCCACAACTGGGTTAGCCCTGATTCCACTGATAGAAAAGATAAACAAAGAAGAGCAAAGAATGGTCATATCTAGGACATGATTTATATCTTCATGCAGTAAATGTAAGCATTGCCTACTAATATTAGAGATCAGGAAATTCTAGCCTCTATAATATCATCTTATGCTGTGTCTCCTGCATCCAATCATAGAAGATTTAAGAAACTCTTCATATAAAGACGTATTTTTAAGGCTAATGTTTCTTCAGTGTGAATAGTTAACAAAACTTTATATTTTATGTGTACATCAAAATTACGAACCAAATAAAAAACTTGTGTTCTACATTATTTAATAGGTTTGCAAGTGTGTCCCTTCCAAAGTTTTCTATTGCTACATCCTATGATCTGAAAGAGCTGCTAATTGAAATGGGCATCGCAGATGTATTCAGTGACTCTGCAGACCTTTCTGGAATTACAGGCAATCGAGACCTGAAAGTTTCTAAGGTAAGCTTCAAGATTATATTGCCTTTTAAATTCTTTTGAAAGTGGACTCATATAAAAGAGAAACTGGCAAGAAAAGCTCAAACTGAGTTAACAGCAAAAGATAATAATACAGTAGTGCATTTGTAGTGTTTTGACATTCCCACTTAACACTTTTTTTAAAGTAGGAAGCCCATGTTGAGTGGCAGCAGGTGAAGATGAAAGGGCAACCTTTGGAATATTTCTATGGAATGTAATAGACCAATCAATGCTTTTCTAGTTCAGTGAACATGTTGGCAGTATATGTAAAGATGCAACATTTCATACCGAAGGTGATAGCTGTAAGAACAGTGACAGTACTTCAGATCTTTTTGACTTGTTACAAGTTATTATGTCCTTTTTTTCTTGTTAAATGTAATAATAGCAATTTCTGTTGGCAACCATTTGAAATATTGGACCCTGCTACAGTGAGTCGCAAACTGCAGAGAGTGAATAGCCAAAAGAACAGACGTAAATATGGTAAGTTTTTGTTGCCATTTCTCAGAATATTCCGTTTTCTCTGAGGTATGGCGATCTCAGAGTTGGTATATATAAGCTCATGGGGCAGGGTGGGCTTGACCCCCCCCCCCCCCGATGAGGTAAAGAAGGGCTTGTTCCCCCTGCAACATAAGTTTTAAAGTAATGAGAGATTTTTGAGATTCTCTCTTCTCTGGGTTTTTGGTCCTTTTTTTTCGGCTTTTCATACTCTGCATTTTGAGTGCCGATATTTCAATAGGGAGCCAAGTCAGTCTTTGTTTGCTTTACCTGCCCTGATCTGCTGCCCATATCATGAAGTACCTTTTTATCTTCCTAGACCATATCTTTCAAAATGCAAACCTTTTTTCATTAAAACATATTATTTTGCTGAAAGGTTTGGAAATACTTATGGCAATGTTAAAATAATGAAAAGGAATAATTGCACTCCCATGCTCTGTCTTTAATAAAGGTAAGCTGGATTCACATGTAGATGTATCTATGCTGATTTTGTTTTATATAATACAAGATAGCTAGAATAGGTAGGTGACTGTGTCAGAATATCTGCTAATTGTATACAATGTGAAAGAATTGATTAATTTCCGGATGGTGGCTAAGACTGTTGCTGGAGCACCTGCTTGCATATTGTGCTAGCCTATTTGTGGGAGATGCTGTTAAAATTAATGTTGCCATTACTGCGGCACCTTTTCCCTTACATTCTTCCTTTGATAACTTTTATACACTTTAAGCTAGTTTTTACCTTTTGCCTCACTGTTCTGTAGAGATATCTATACAAATTCATAATAATGTTAAAATTGTTTCACAGTTTCTTCCATATATATGTGTAGCATTTCTTTGATTGGTTTACTACATTCCTGCTAGCTGCTTAGACACATATTGTATTTCCTTTTATAAGATGACATTTTGCATAGCTGGTTCTTTATTGGCTCTACATAAGGTAAAGATTTACACAAAGTGTATTTATTTGCTTATGCAGGCGCATCTCTTTATATATTTTGTATTTTAGTTTGTGTTGTACATTTTATCATCTGCTTTTGTTAATCTAGTAATACATGTTATTGTTTAAAATTGCTCCTCTGATGTAGTTCTGCATATTATTTAGGTTAAATGTTTGGTAAAACAAATTGTATTAACAATGTTTTGTTGGCATAATCTGCCTGGATTATAAATGTCTGCAGTGCATGGAGTGCCATGATTAGGCTCAAAAACGGGTTAAATAATATTCTGGTTAAAAGCTATCACACAGCAAGACCTGACCTTCACAACGCTTAGAGGATTGTTAAGCGCCCCTTAGGTGCTGTTAACATCAAGTCTGCACTAAAAGCAGACAGGGCTGACCAGAAACAAGCAGAAGCATGGCATGAAACAACTTCATTTCAACTCCCATATCTGCCTGCTGTCTGCTAAAGTACACCCAATAATTTTGTTGCAACTGTTTCCCATACACAAGGAATACATAAGACATCAACCACTTCCCCACTGTTTTACCACATTTCAAAGCAGGCACAACACATCCTTTTTTAGCCCTAATTCTGCACTAACAAGTAGTACCTGGAGAAGATAATTCTTCATGCACTACCAAACGTTATGATCAGATCTCTGATCATAATGAAAAATTATGTATTCTCAATATAGATGCCAAAATTCCATGTCTCAGATGTATAATATTCTCGTTATGATTGGTGACCCGATCATGATCCTCACTATTATACTTATTTCATCTCTGACTCTTTCTAGCTTGCTTTCTTCACCATCCTTGATCCAAGGGTTATCTTTTGTGTTTTCATTCTAAAATACACATTTTCCTGCATTGTTTACACTTATTAGCATTTAATTTTGTGTTAATCTTCATTCATGTTTCATATGTGTTGCTACTTTTTATTCATGCAAGTGTTGCCCTGCAATGGCACAATAACTGACCACAAGCTATTTCTCTGCGAGGAACGGTGCTGTATCTTAACTATGTACAGTGAACTATAGTGTGGGATTCTCAGATGAAAACAAAACAAACAAGAAAAAAACTTGTTTTTTCTACAAGGTCTGCTCCTGTTTTTAGCACTACTCCTTTAGAGGCGATCCTACACTAAGGCAAAGTTCTTAGGTTCATATGTAGGTACTAAACTATCTGCCCGAGCCTTTATAAGCCTAGCCAGAGTGTATCAGCTTTCGCCACCCCATTGATTAATTAACTGAGCCTCTGTCAAGAAGAGCCAATGAAGTGATCCCAGGGATGTATTTTCTGTTACCCATCCACTCATCAAGGTTTCTCTTGAAGAGTGTTAGTGAGGGGCTCTGCCTAATGTAGTTAGGAATTTTGTTCCAAAGCATGGGGAGTCTCTGTGACAGGAACCTATCCCTCCAGCATGTTCTATTTATTGTTGTGGCAACGTTTAGCTCACTAGAGCGAGTGGCTCGCAGTGGCTTGGATTTCTTTAGGTGGAGCATGTCCATCAATTTTGAGTTGGACATGGCTTTGTAAGTCAGGCAGAGATCACCTCTGAGTAAGCGATATGCCACTGAATACAGCCGGAAATTTTCCAGTTGGGCTGCATAGGACATATGTTTGAGGACAGTAATCCTCTTGGTGAGGTAAGTTTGTGGTCTTTCCAGCTGTTGGAAGTGTCTTGTGAGGTACATCCCAAATGGGGCATTGTACTCTATGATGGGCCTGATGAGTGACGAGTAGAGGGGCACTATAACCTCTTTATTTCTAGATGCAAATCCTTTAGTAATTAGATGGGCTACATAGAAGGATTTCCTAACTACTTTGGCAATATGATTGTCAAAGGAGAGATTACTATCTACCTGGGTCCCCAGATCTCTTATTACCTCTTCTGTGTTAAGGGGGCTGCCACCTATATGGTAATTCATGGGTGTTTTGTTTTTCCCAGATGGGATGACTAAGCATTTTTTGGCATTTAGCTTGAGACCATGACTTTGACACCAGGTGTCTGTCTCAGTAAGGCCCTTTTGGAGAATGTCGTGTCAGCAAGAGAGTCAATTATGGCTCCCAGTTTACAGTCATCGGCGAACTTGGTTAGCCATAGTCCTCCTGTGTTTGCCTGTACTTTTGTGAAGTATATGCCGAACAGTAAGGGTCCCAGGACCGAGCCTTGTGGGACACCACTTGTGACTGGTTTAGAGTCGGACCTGGATCCCGCTATTCTTACAGTGTGAGTTCTGTCTGTAAGCCAGTTGGCAACCCATCTCATTATGTAAGGGGTTTATGTTCAGGTTGGTGAGTTTTTCTATAATTCCTGAGTGGGGAATGTTGTCAAAAGTCTTGGTGAGGTCAAGGTAGGCTGTGTAAACCACCTTCCCCTCATCTATGGCCTTGATGACTGTCTCAAATAAGTCATCCAGGTTTAGTAGGCATGATCTGCCCTTAACAAAGCCGAACTGGGTCAGGTCAAGTGTTTGGAGGTTCCCAATGTCTTTGTTAATGAGTTCCAAGATGATGCGCTCCATAGCCTTGCAGACCAGGCTAGTCAAGCTTATGAGGCGATAGTTAACAAGGTTAGTTGTGGCCCCTCCTTTGTGGAGTGGAATAACCGCTGCTATGCACCTTTCTATCTATGGAGAGGCTGAGGTTGAACAGTGTGCTTCGGTGGGGGCTTAGTTCGTTCTGTAGTTCGTGCAAGACGCAGCCTGGGACACCATCTGGCCCCATTGATGCTGTGCTTTTGGCTTTTGAAAGGGCTGTTTTCACCTGTGCGTCTGTGATTTCCAGGTCATTACACTTTTCCAGTATTGTTGTAGGCCCCTTTGGATGTGAGAGGGGGGGGGTGAAGTTTGCACTGAATATATCTGCCAGGATGTTGGCAATATCAGTAGGTTCAGTATATTTTGTGCTATTTTGCACTAGCTCAGAGCATATCTGTGATTTGCCACTTAGATTCTTGACATAGCTAAAGAAGGCTTTGTGGTTATCTTTCGAATCCTTGGCTATTTTTCTTTCGAAGTTAGCCTTGGATGATTTTATGAGGGACCTTAGTTTCTTACTGATACTGATCAGGGATGTCTTTCCTTCTTGGGATTTGCTTTTTTTCTGAACTAGTTTCCTCCTTCTATTGTATAGCCTGTTTATGGCAGGGGTCCACCAAACTAGGTTCCTTCTCTTAGGGGAGTAAGTCTTGGTTTTGCTAGGGATGGCACGATCCATGCATCCTTGTAGGTGCTCATAGAGTGCATTTGTAAAGGTTCCTGCATCTTGGACACTGTTATCCTTTAGTGTGGGGGCTGTGAAACTTAACACCTCTGTCTTAAGTAAGGTGAAGTTTGCTATAGAAAAGTTTTTCACTGTGGTTTCCTTGGTTGGGGGTGGTGGTGTGGTGTGGACATCCAGAGTGATTAGTTTATGGTCTGATCTAACCAGTGACAGGTTGACCTCTGGTGTGCAACACCTGTCGCCCATGTTGGTGATAACCAGGTCCAATATGTTTTCACCTCTGGTAGGGGAGTTTACCAGTTGATCCAGGGCATTTGAGTTGATAAATTCCAGGAAGCGCTGGACCTGGGAGTTTGGACTTGAGTAGTTTTCCCAGTTAATGGCAGGGTAATTGAAGTCGCCCAATATCAGGGTGTTCGGTAGGACCTTCATGTTTTCCAGTGTCTCCAGAAAGGTGGAGTGGTGGTCCTGGGTCATGGAGGGTGATCTGCAGCAGGTGACAATTTGCATTGCAGATTTGCCCAATGTTACTTGCACATGGAAGTTCTCAGAGTTATCATGCTGCACCACTAACCTGGAGATGTAGGTATCCTTGATGAATATGGATATACCCCCTCCTTTTGTGTTTCGGTCCATGATCTGTGGCCGAAATGTGCGGTATGAGTTGTAGCCCGGTAGTGCTGGGGTGCTCTGTGGAGCCTTAAACCAGGTTTCAGTTACTGTACAGATGTTGATGTTCTCCATACTGAGGAGTGCTTCGAGCATGTGCATTTTGAGATTTTAACTCCTGGCATTGAGTAGCATAACCCTCAGTTTTTTTTTTCATTTCAGTTCTTATTATTGTCTTGACCTGGCATTGCAGTCTTAAAACAATAAAACCAATGACTGCCTATTTAAAATGGCTCATACCTTGTAGAATGTTCTCCTCTTCATGTTGCTATCTCTCCTACTATTGCAGAACCCTAATGTTCTGAAGAACCACTCTTTCTCCTCAGGTATCATTTAAGATTGCTTCTCATTTTTTGCAATGCTGGAGCTACTTCCAATAGTAATTTTTATTACGGTCCTTAACAGATTACATTTTTGGACCTTGCTCCAGTATGTTTAAAAGCCCTGCTGTCTGTGTCATAAGAGGACTGTTTTTTTCTTTATTGGTAGCACATATAAATTAAGTGATTGTTTCATACTTTGTGGGAGATTTGGCTGTGTTGCTTGCTCACATTGTGGAGTCATACTTTTATTCCATCTTTGTCACTTCCATTAATACTAAAGATGTTCAGTGGAATCAGAAAGGACTACTGCCAGTGGTAAGCTCTAACACGGGTAACCAACCATGATGGATGCCTTTTCTGATTCAGAGACAGGCCCAACACAGTTATTCTATGCATTCAGTAGGATCACAGTGGCGATCTGTCTCCACAGATGTGCTTACTGCTAATGAGCCATTTCAGGAAGTGGCTAATGTTCTTTCCTCCTCCAGAAATGCATGTAGGAATGGAATTATTTAGATGAAAGATTCTAAGAATTTCTCTGATCCGTAAATTAGCATGGCCAGCCATGTGGCTGAACACAGCCAAAGTGTCGCATTCCCCATTGTACACAATGGATGAAAATATGTTAAACTTAAGGTCAGGTAAGGGGCAGTGGAGATGTAACAGTGGGAGGATGTCAGTCTATGTATGTGTGCAGCAGTGTGTGGATATCTGAATTGGTATGAGTGGTCTCAGATAATTTTGTGTGTGTGTGTGTGTGTGTGTGTGTGTGTGTGTGTGTGTGTGTGTGTGTGTGTGAGTGCATCTCTGCCTGGGGTTGCAGTAGGGTATGTTAGTGGATCGATTGTCTACGTGTGTGTGCGGAAGGGGGGGGGGAGTGAATGGCTAAGTTTGTCCATGAGTGTGATTGAGTGGGGGCATTGGTACACTAAATGTCCGTTTGTTGGGATGTTTGTGAGTCTCTGAGTGTGTTTGTATGTCTGCATGCATGCAGGAGAGTGCAAGAGGAGTTACCTGTTGCAATGTAATGCATGGCCTCCCAGAGATAATAACACCCTAAGGTGATGTTTAGCACTAATGTTAATTATTGATGATTCAGAGACATAAAAAAGCCAATAATAAATCTTCCTTGTTACATGCTAAACATGTCTCTGAATTACATTTTATATGATTATGAAAACTCTCTTTTGGCCACTGCAGTTTATGTTCACATTTTAATTTTTTCCAAATCCCAGAGATTGATTAATTTTATTTGTCTCTTTTACTGCATATAACCCACCTGTGTAACTACCGCTTGTAGATTTAGCAGCTTTGCAGCATTTTTTTTTGTTTACAACCATTTTCCTATTATGACCAAGCCTTTTAGCTACTCCCTTTCTTCTTATAATTTTGACAATCTTCCTTACTCCATGACCTCTCATTCACTTAATCTACCATTAAACTTTTCTCAGACACCCCCAAGACCACCATTTCTTTCCACTTTCTATTTCTATACTCATGGTAACGTCTCTCTTTGTTGACATTCTGTTAAACGTTTAGTCATTCTCCTCCCCTACATCCTACTTCGACACTCATAACAACTTCCTTCTTTGTTGAGATTCTGTTAATTTGTAGTCATTCTTCTCACTTTGTTCTTATACTAACAACTTCTTTCTTTGTTGAGATTCAATTAACATTTAGTCATTCTCCTCACCTACTTTCTATTTCAGCATTCAAAGCAACTTCTTTGTTAAAATTATGTTAGAATTTTGTCATTCTCCCACCTACTTCCTATTTCTACACTCACAGCAACTTCTTTCTTTGTTGAAATTCTGTTAAATTTATGCCATTCTCCTCACATACTTCTCATTTCTACACTCATGGCAACTTCTTTAACATTCTGTTAATATTTAGTTATTCTCCCACCCACTTCCTATTTCTACACTCATGGCAACTTCTTTCTTCGTTGACATTCTGTTAATGTTTAGCCAATCTCCTCACCTACTTCCTATTTCTATACTCACAGTAACTTCATCTTTGTTGACATTCTTTCAACATTTAGGTATTCTTCTCAGCTACTTCTTATTTCTACACTCATGGCAACTTCTTTCTTTGTTGACATTCTTTTAGCATTTATTCATTCTCCTCACCTACTTCCTATTTCTACACTCATGGCACCTTCATTTTTTGTTGAAATTCTGTTAATGTTTAGTCATTCTCCTCACCTACTTCCTATTTCTATACTCACAGCAACATCTTTCTTTGTTGACATTCTTTTAACATTTAGTTGTTCTCCTCACCGGGTGTATTAGAAGACCAAACACTTAGGTTATCGAACACCTAAACATCGATCTTCAATATCGAACCACACAATGTCGAATGTCCCAGGGAAACACGTCCCTCGGCCACATAAAAAAAAAAAAAAAACATTAGTTTACATCTAAATTAAGTGAGGGGCTATGCCCCCCAACACCCTCCGATGTGGGGGGTTGTGCCCTCCACACCCCCTAAATAAATATACCAACTCTGAGATCGCTCAACAGTAGGGAAATAGCAAACTCCGGCAAATGGCCAAGGGAAATGTTTCCCCGAGTTAAATTGGCCGTTCACCGTTGTTTGCTTTCGACATTGGATCACCTAAACATTCAGTCTTCTAATATAGACCCTCATCACCTACTTCCTATTTTGATAGTCATAGCAACTTCTCTCTTTCGTGCCAGTCTGTTAACATTTAGTCATTCTCCTCACCTACTTCCTGTGTCTACTGTCTTGGCAACTTTTGTCTTTGTTGATATTCTATTAACGTTTAGTCATTCTCCTCACCTACTTCCTATTTCTACACTCATGGCAACTTCTTTCTTGTTGACATTCTGTTAACATTTAGTCATTCTCCTCACCTAATTCCTGTTTCTATACTCATGGCAACGTCTTTCTTTTTTGACATTCTGTTAACATTTAGTCATTCTCCTCACCTACTTCCTATTTTTACACTGTTAGCAATTTCTTTCTTTGTTGATATTCTATTAACATTTAATCATTCTCCTCACCTACGTTCTATTTCGTATATTCATAACAACGTCTTTCTTTGCTTACATTCTGAAAACATTTTGTCATTCTCCTCAACTACTTCCTATGTCTTCACTCATGACAACTTCTTTCTTTGTTTACATTCTGTTAATGTTTTCTCAATCTCCTCTCCTACTTCCTATTTCTGTAGTCATAGCAATATCTTTCTTTGTTGACATTCTGTTAATGTTTAGTCCTCCTCACCTACTACCTATTTCTATACTCAAAGCAACATCTTTCTTTGTTGATGTTCTGTTAACATTTAGTCATTCTCCTCACCTACTTCCTGTTTCTACACTCATGACAACTTCTTTCTTTGTTGACATTGTTAACATTTAGTCATTCTCACCTACTTTCTATTTTGTATATTCATAGCGACTTCTTTCTTTGGTAACATTGTGTTAACATTTTGTCATTCTCCTCACCTACTTTCTATTTCTATACTCAAAGCAACTTCTTTCTTTGTTGCCAATCTGTTAACATTTAGTCATTCTCCTCACCACCTTCCAATGTCTACAGTCTTGGCAACTTCTTTCTTTGTTGATATTCTGTTAATGCCTTGTCATTCTCCTCACCTAATTCCTATTTCTATAGTCATGGCAATTTCTTTCTTTGTTGACATTCTGTTAACATTTAGTCATTCTCCTCACCTACCTTCTATTTTGTATATTCATAGTGACTTCTTTCTTTGGTTGTATTCTGTTAACATTTTTGTCATTCTCCTCACCTACTTTCTATCTCGTATATTCATAGCGACTTCTTTCTTTGCTCACATTCTGTTAACATTTTGTCATTCTTCTCACCTACTTCGTATTTCTATATTCATAGCAGCATCTTTCTTTGTTGACATTCTGTTAAAGTTTAGTTATTCTTCTCAACTACTTCCTATGTCTTCACTCATGGCAACTTCTATCTTTGTTTACATTCTGTTAATGTTTTGTCAATTCTTTGTTGACATTGTGTTAACGTTTAGTCATTCTCACCTACTTCCTATTTCTTTACTCATGGCAATTTCTTTCTTTGTTGACATTCTGTTAATGTATAGTCATTCTCATCAACCACTACTTGACAGTCAGGTTTCTAACACCCCCAACTGTATTATTTTCACAATTGTAGGTGCAGTCTTTGTAATCTGAACTCTAACCTCTCTCTTCAGTCACTCTCCAGCATTGTGATGTAATCAGTCTTGTTTCTTTTGTCTATTTCTTTGTCATGGAGAACTAGGACAGGTAGACCTGTGATAAATTTGAGGGTACTCATTTAGTCATATACATTCTGTTTGGTGAATGATAATCTATTACACTGTTAAACCTCCAAAAGCAGCTGTGTAATGAACCATTCTGTCCATCATGCTCCATTTATCTTCTGGTAAATATTTGGGTTCTGGTATTTTCTAAGGTATTTGACGTGTAGAGATAAATGAGATCAAGGACAGCAGACTCTCCAAAGTTGCAGTATGTGAGACACAGATCATATCTTGTGTTTATAAGATACTTAATGGAAATAGCTTTAGCCTCTCTTCATAGCTGATGGTTTTTAAGTTTGAAATGTTTTTAGTTAGGAACCTCTGGGGCTTCTCCACTTGCTTGATATGTCGAGTGAGGCACATCCCAAAGGGTATTTTTATGCTGTAATTAGTCTAATCAGTGCTGCGCAGAAGGGAACAATGACATATTTTGATATTAATGATATACCTTTCTCTATTAATTGTGCCAAGTAGAAGGATTTTTGAACTTCAGTTGCCACATGATGATCAAAGGTGAGTGAACTGCCAAACCAAACCAGGTCCCTGATTGCATTTTTGTTTAGTTGTTTACCATTGTCTATACTTTAGTTTGAGGGTAGGATTTTTTGTGATATGAAATGATACTGCACATTTCTGTTGTTAATTTGAACCTTTTCTTCAGTATACCGTGTACTAACCAGGGTATGTTCATTCTGAAGTATACCAGTATCAGAAGGGGTTTTGATGTAACAACTAGTTTGCAGTCATCTGGAAATAATTAAATGGAGGTCATGGTTATAAGTTTGGAGATCGGAGAAAAAATGCTAAAAGGGGGGTCCTAGTACAGAAGCATGGGAGACTCAGCTAGTAACTTTCAAATTAATTATCTACCATATGAATTGTGTTTTTTTTTTCACTTTTAGCCAGTTTGCTATTCATCTGACCACATAAAAATCTATACTTAAAGTATCAAATGAAAATTACACCTTAGAACTAAAAAAACTATTTTTTCACCCCTTCTTTGTTTTCTGAGTCAGTTTAACCACCTCAAAATCACTCTGAGTACCTCTTACAGAATTTTATTTTTTTCCACAAAATGGCTGCCAGTGGCACCTGACATATCAAAGTGATCTTGTTTTTCTTGAATCCTTTATCTTTCCCATAATCCATTAGTCCACTTTACATGGGTCATGCTTGACATAAGGAAATAGTGGTGAATTCCCATGTCATTGACATTTAATGGGATTAATATCAGCCACTGTCATCTTATATATTTTTCTGTAACAGGTCTGCTTATTTTATTTCACAAACTTTCTATTCCTTACTTTTGGATTACGTCACAGATATCTTCTAACATTATGTTCTTCTCTTTTAATGTTATTCTGCTCAGCAACTGATTTGTTACTGTACATCACAATCACTCCTCTACAAAACTGACTCTTTGTTAATGACCCAAGTACTACTTATGCTCTGGGCTCTGTAAGTCTTAAAAATTACTGTGTACTTTTGCAGCAAATTGCACTTCTGAAGGTTACAACCATCAGTTAATTCAAACATGTAGCAACTCATTCCTGTTTCACTAAATGAACTTTTCATGTCCTGCAGTAAGTATACTCTGCCTCATCTGTATTCAGTGCTGGATTATGTGGCTATTGTAATGGAGCTAAAAACAATAAGTGGCTTATTTAGTATTTCAAGAGCACACAATTTCAGACTAAAGTGGAAATTAAAATGGCAGAATGGCAGGGCCTATTTCGTACTCTTGAGCCTGGACCTTCAGCCCAAATGTTCCCATTGTAAATAAACAATGGGAACATTTGGACCTTCAGCCCAAATGATCCCATTGTTTATTTACTTATTTACATTTGTTTACCAGGAAAGTCCTACTGGGAATAAAACCCCCTTTTCAATGGATACCCATGGAGAAAAGCTCCATGGTTACATATACAAAATTATTATGACAATGTGCTAAACATCTATTAAAGCAAAAGCGTTTATATGTTTATAACAAAGACATCTCAAGATTTAAACAATGAATTAACTGCACATTAGAATACAGTACAGTGTGTAGTGAAGGAGAAAAAGGGGAAAATTGAATACCATCATGGAAATGTGGAACAGAAAAAACTATAAAGCAACTAAGGCAAGAAGTGTCACTATTAGAAAAGTATAGAAGAGGGAACAGCTCAACAAAAATTCTCAGAAGATAGACGTGATAAAAGCAATGCACAGTACTAGAATAGATCAAGATCTATCATGCTCTATTGCAAATAAACTAAAAATCTCAGCACAGGCAGAAAAACCTAGAAGATACGTAGACAAATATAAAGGAAAAGTATGAAATAAGCAATTTATTGATGACCCAAAAAGTTTTATATAGAAATGGGAAGTAAGGTAAAAGTACTTGAAAGACCACCAAAAAAAAGAAATAGATACAGTTTGGAGAAATATCTATGAAGAACATAACAAAGATGCTAAATGGATAGAAGTAAAAGAAAGAATAAGAAGTTTAAAGGTACAAGATATGAAATGGGATGAAGTAACAACCATAGAGATTGAAACAAAGTTAAGAAAGGCCTCTAATTGGAAAACCCCAACTCCAGATGCAGTACAACTTCTGGTTAAAGGTATTAACATCTTTGCGCAAAGAATTAGCCATGAGTAAGAATTATTTATATGTGCGCTCCAATGACGTGCAGACAGACAGCCTGTCAGAAGGCCCGAGCCATTACTTAATTTAATTTAACTTAACTTTGTCCGCATGTTATACAGACAATGCATCTTCCTCCCTGGATCCTCCAGGTAAGGGCTTAAAATTCTGGTTACCAGGTCTTTTGATGCTTATTGTAGTACTTTTTGGGAGAGAGAAACAGCAGTCTGCTGGCAGCACTGTTTAGTCACCGCATCTGAATGGAGAAATCTGTTAAGTGCACACCTTTCTGAAGGCAATGCTCAAATCTGTATTATGGTCTCTGTTAACCTGTTTTTCTGTGAGAAGAAACCTGTGAACCTGTTTATGTGCAATTCCGAAGGCAGTGCTGTACACTCACATTCTGCATGGGCTGTACTGTAAGTGCTCACGGTAGTTTTACATTCTGGTCTCTGTTAAGCTATGTTTTGCTGTGAGGAGATCTCTGTTAAGCTGTAAGGAAGTGCTTATATTACATTCTGGTCTCTGTTGCTTATTTCACTGAATTTGAAAGGAAAGATGAAATATGTATGGTTTGCATTCTGGTATTAAGCTCAACAGCAGTTTATGGCAGGTTTACATACTTAAATTTTAAGTGTGTGTGTGTAATGCCCCAGTTAGGTTTAACTGGTGGTTAGAGTTACTCAGACTCAAACCCTGTACCTCAGGTACAGGGTGCAAGAGCATAAATTATCTACCCATACCACCACCACTTGCAATTTAAGAAGTTAAGTTCATATGTTTGGTTCATACTCTTGGTCTGTTCCTCTTAAAATTTGTGGTTTTCTGGCAAATCAGTGAGAACTGAATTCACTAAACAATTATAGCCCTTTAAATTTCAGTCTGACTATCTTTCAAGAAACATATGGTAACACAGAACATTTTATTCTAGCAAGTTTTCTAAGATTATACAAGCAATATTTAAAACGTGTCCCTGGTTTGGGGTCTTTGCCCCCACACCTCCCAATAAATGTTGGCTTTTTCCAGGTTGCTTGTGCTGCATAGTTCTTCAGGGGGAGAGAAGTTTAGTGCTGCTTATGCCAAATTAGTTCATGTTGTTAGTAGCACAATCTGTAGAGTACTTGCTTTTGATGCAGAAGGCTGTGGGTTCTACTCCCACTATATGTAGATGGATTGCTGATACTGTACTGTATTGTACTTTTAAAGGGGGTAGATGCTGAAGTACTGAGAATGTCCTCTTTGGCAGAGATACCTAGTAACTATGAACCTATCTTCAGTTTGCCAACCATTCCCTATTGCAATATTACTAATTTATTTTTTAAATAACATAGGCAATTTATTCCTCAAGGGCAACAGGTAGTTTATATTAGTAGATGAAACAATGAACTATAAAGTTGTTTGCTAGCAGCAACCTCTTTGTTAGTTACAAATCTCTAACATGTGGAATTATTTAGATGACTTTTACTTCTGCAGAGATTGTGTATATTTACTGATGCTGGTGGATTGTAGAAGTCTGAGTAGACTTTTATAATGGAAATGTTCTAAATTGGGTAGTTTTATCATTATGGATCATGCATTTGTTTCATTGCTTACTGGAAAAATGTTCAAAACAGTACATTTAAAACATGTTCTAAGTGTGCCATATTATACAAGAAATATAATTTAATATAATCAGGCAGGTGTATTAAAGAACACATGTATGTTTCATGTGCAAGGGGCATATGATTTGAAAACAGCCCAAAGGTAATCTTTATCCACCACTGGCCAGATGCATTTTCTTTGAATGTGGATTTCAATGCTCTTTCAATGAATGTGAGTTTCAAGGGCAGAGAAGTTTTAAAGCTAAGTCTGTTTTCATTGTGAAACTGTATTGCTTTGTTTAGCACATGTATATTAGTGTTTGTGCTATAAAATGTAAAATAAAACTTTCAAATGAAATCCAGATAATATTGTAGAAGTAAAGCAGTATGCACATTACAGTGTTTATGGTAAATAGGGTGAAATAGCGAAGTAATGGGTAATTGGAAAGGCTGCAGGGAGAGGGCTGTGTATGGGGGGGGGCCATTCGACCATGATTTTATGAGGGTGGAAGGGTGGCAAACTCAAAGACAGCCCTGGGCAGGACAAACTCTAGCTATGCCACTGATCAGTAGGGCATGGAGAATGACTTTCCTTGCAAACTATAATATTCGTTTTTCTAAGATTAGAATATTGCCTACCACAAAACCCACATACTGCAAGTCACCAAAAACAAAATCCTAAGGTTCCTCATCTTCCCCCTTCTTAGTGAACATCATCATTAAACATTTCAAAAAATGGTTACCATTTACTTCAGGGTCTTGACCCTGGGCTATATTTTGATTGTCTATTCTTCAGTTTGCATCTGAAAGTCGGCATCCCACAATTCCATTGGACTGAGTGAGGTTACATAAATATGTTTGCAAATTTTATGTTAATCAGTGTACAGATTTGTACGTATTTTGTCATGGACCTTTGCCCAGATTTTTGATGTTCCCAGGTTGAGAGGTATGATTGGCGGCCCAAGATAGTGGGCTACATACTCGTCATTTTACAAAGTCCATTGAACATATGGGAGAAACAGACAAATGTAGGTTTTGTAAAACAGAATTGAAAACAGTTGCAGACTTGTTGCTGGCTGTGACATACTAATGGCAGAAGGACTGTATACTGAAAGGCATAATAATGTGGTGAGACTGTTGCACTGGGGATTGTGCAAACATTATGGTATTGAAACGTGAGCCACAAAGCATCATAGAAAATGATGAAGTTGACATTACATGGGACCACCCATTACCAACAGTTCAAAAGATATATGCTAGAAAACCAGATATAGTGGTCCAAGAAAAAAAGACAAAAGTAGCATTGATCATTGAAATTGCCACACCCATTGACTACAGTGTCCTGCGTACAGAGAGACACAAAGTAATAAATATCAGGATTTGCAAGCAAAAATGAGAGTAATGTGGAAGAAGGATACCCAGATAGTTCCAATAGCAGTAGGAGCAACGGGTCTTATAAAAAAGACTCTACAATCCTATTTAAATACACTACCAATGCATGTAACTCCATATGAATTGCAAAAAGAGTCATTACTGGGCATATTGCGGGTGCTGTGAAGAGTACTTATGGCTGACATCAAAGAGTGAAACAATACTAATTTCATGAACTTTAATCATACTTTCACTTAGGAATGGGATCCATTCCCATCATGGTATTAGAAACCCAAAGGATTTGGAGAAATTAAAAAATAAAGTGAGTCTTATACCAAACAAATAGAAACATGGCCTTGGTGGTTGCATTCTGCAATAGAGATACTTTAAAGGCATTTTTTACACGAAAAAAGTTACTTAACTGCACAGTGGGAGGTAAACTATGCTCGCGATGGTGTACATACATACACACTGCCATACAATTTACTTCTCCATCATATGCAAACACTCATATGTTTATATACATGTAAGATGTATGCTACATACGTGAACTTCATATATAGTTAGATAGATCAATAGATTGATAGGCAAAGTACTTCTGATTTCCCTTTCCTAATGTTTTAATGAAAGGGTACATAACCCCTGTACACTGAAATAAATTCAGCTGTATATCATGGCTGCCATCAATGGTTACATTTACTTTGTAGACCAGAAAATGTTCAACTATTCCATCTGTGTGAGGACTGACTCAAAGTCAGTGAAAGATGTCTCTTCCCATAGACCTGCATACCATATATGCATTCTCCTCTGGAAGGATGCTACAAGAAATGTTCTTATTAACACTATTAGTGCACCTAGTAGAAAGGGTTGCCACCTGTCTCACTTCTTGCAGAGAAGTCCCGATTTGGGCAGATCTACCCTGTTGTGGGGAGGGGAGACATGCAAATGGTAAATGTGTTAGCACTTAACAAGAAATAATAAATATTATTTTCTGATTTTTCTGTAAATGTCACAGACATCTCTAATACTACATGCAAGTCATCTTAATTTATACAGTATTGAAAAAGACACTGTTTAAAGTTTAAAGCTTACCAATTCAGTACTGTGGTGCTGCTTATGTAAATTTGTCAAAAGATGTGACTACTCCCTTTGATCCTTTGACTGATCTGTTTGCTTTGTTTTCCTATGAAAGTCATGGCTACATTGGAACCAGCTATGAATCAGTGTTAAGTTGTCTTCCTATCTGCAGTAAAGATATTGGAAGAGAGTTTCACACATCTCTCTTTTTTTGTATAGCAACCGCTAAGCTCCAGACATCAGCAGGATTAATTACTGCCATAAGAATGTCAGTGCCTGACAGGGTAAACTACAGATTTCTCTGTGTCTGTGGTATGTCATACAGGTAGAGACAAATTCCTTTGCAAAATATGTAAGAACTTAAGCTTAAAAAAAGTGGGTAGGCTTTCTCTTCCTTTGGTTCCAAGGCAAGGAAATTAAAGTTTTATGAAGTGCAGGCAGGTTTCTGGTACCTACACAATACTGGAACCATACTGCAGGGAAAAACACAACCTAAGGGTTGAGTTAAACTGTGGGAGAAGATGGAGTTTTCCTTTAAGCTTACCTACAATGTGTGAATGGCATGTGGTGTGAAACACTTAAGCTATGTAAACATACTAAGAACTGTCAACAGTCTGTATGACCATCCTGAAGAAGTTAACTTAATTTATTAGGTGGGATCTCCCATTGATGAAACCAAACTATTGAAGGTCTATACTCTTTCCTCTTCTCTTAATGTTTCCTTACAACCTCTACTTTCTGTATTACCCTATTATTTCATTACTGTATTACTACAACATCCATTCAGTTACTGTTATGAGTATTTCATTAATCTCTTCACTGCATTATCTTTCTGGTTACTATTACCAGTACTTCATTATTTTATAATTTCATTACTCTATTTACTGCAACATCCATTCAGTTAGTATTACCAGTATTTCATTACCTTTGTCACTGTATCATCTGTTGAGTTACTATTACCAGTATTGTATCATCTGTTCCTTTACTATTACCAGTGTTTCTTTACCCTCTTCAATGCATCATCCATTCAGTTACTATTACCGGTATTTCATTGCTCTCTTCACTGTATCATTCTCTTGTTTATGGTGTATATCACTTCATCAAACTGTCACTTCAATGAATGGCACTTCTTCAAAAATGCCATTTATCAAACTCCCCTCATGGGGGGCTGTTCCCCCACACCTCCTACTAATTATATATATACCATCTCCAAGACTGCACTACAGTGGGGAAGGGCAAATTTCCCGATCCTCACTGTACTGCGATCACAGTATGTCCAGTTTACAAACAGCATGCTTGATGTAATTGCACTGAAAATGCCATTTGATGAACTAATTTTTCAATGAACTGATAGGGACCCCCTTATTTTTACTATTGCCACTATTTCATTACTGTATTTCACTGCATTATCTGTTCAGTTACTGTTACAAATATTCCACTACTCTCTTCCCTCCATCATCTGTTCTTTTACTATTATAAGTATTTCACTACCTTCCTCACTTTATCATCTGTTCAGTTACTATTACCAATATTTCTGTACTCTCTTCACTGTATCATCCATTCAGTTACTATTACCAGTATTTCATTAGTCTCTCCATTGCATCATACATTCAGTTATTATTAGTAGTACTTTATTACTCTCTTCGCTGTATCATCCATTCAGTTACTATTACCAGTATTTCATTAGTCTCTCCATTGCATCATACATTCAGTTATTATTAGTAGTACTTTATTACTCTCTTGCTGTATCATCCATTCAGTTACTATTACCAGTATTTCATTAGTCTCTCCATTGCATCATACATTCAGTTATTATTAGTAGTACTTTATTACTCTCTTCGCTGTATCATCCATTCAGTTACTATTACCAGTATTCCATTACCTTCTTCATTTTATCATCCATTCATTTGCTATTACCAATATTTTGTACTCGCTTCATTGCATTATCCATTCAGTTACTGTTGGACAGTGCAGTGGTGCAGCAGTAGCATTGTCACCTCACAGTAAGAACATCTCTGGTTTGATACTCAGCTGGAGTGCCTTCTGTGTGGAGTCTATATGTCCTCCCTGCGCTCATATGGTCTGCATGTCCTCCCTGTGCTCGTGTCAATTTTCTCCGGGTACTCCAGTTTCTTTCCACATTACAAAGACATATCTGGAGCCTCTCTCCCTGGGCCTTCATTGAAAATTGGCTTTGTTCCAAGTCAGACTTTCCCAGTACACAAATGTTAAATAAATAAATATTATGAGTATTTCACTACGCTCTTCACTGCATCATCTGTTCAGTTACTATTACCAATATTTCATTACTCTTTTCATTGCATTACTCATTCAGTTACTATTGCCAGTATATCATTATCCTCTTTACTGTATCATCCATTCATTACTTTTACCAGCATTTCATTACCATCTTCACTGTATCTTTTGCTCAGTTACTACTACCATTATTTCATTACTCTCTTCACTACATATCTATACAGTTACTATTGCCTGTATTTCATTACACTCTTCACTGTATCATCTATTCAGTTACTATTACCAGTAGTTCTTTACCCTCTTCACAATATCATCCATTCAGTTACTAGTACCAGAATTTCATTACCCTTTCCTAAATCATTCATTCAGTTACTACTGACAGTATTTCATTACTTTTTTTACTGCATCATCCTTTTGTTTACTATTACCAGTATTTTATTACCCACTTCACCGCATCATCCATTCAGTTACTATTACCAGTATTTTATTACTCTCTTCATTGCTTTATTCATTCAAACACTATTGGCATAATTGCATTACCTTCTTTATTGCATCATCCATTCAGTTACTATTACCAGTATTTCATTACCCTTTTTGCTGTATTATCCATGCAGTTACTATTACCAGTATTTCATTACTCTCTTCATTGCTTTATTCATTCAAATACTATTAGCAGAATTTCATTACCTTCTTCATTGCATCATTCATTCAGTTACTATTACCAGTATTTTATTACCCTTTTTGCTGTATTATCCATGCAGTTACTATTGCCAGTATTTCATTACTCTCTTCATTGCTTTATTCATTCAAATACTATTAGCAGAATTTCATTACCTTCTTCATTGCATCATCCATTCAGTTACTATTACCAGTATTCCATTACTCTCTTCAATACATCATCCTTTTGTTTACTATTACCAGTATTTTATTACTAACTTCACTGCATCATCTGTTCAGCTACTATTACCAGTATTTCATTACCCTTTTTGCTGTATTATCCATGCAGTTACTATTACCAGTATTTTATTACCCTTTTTGCTGTATTATCCATGCAGTTACTATTACCAGTATTTTATTACCCTTTTTGCTGTATTATCCATGCAATTACTATTACCAGTATTTTATTACCCACTTCACCGCATCATCCATTCAGTTACTATTACCAGTATTTTATTACCCTTTTTGCTGTATTATCCATGCAGTTACTATTACCAGTATTTTATTACCCTTTTTGCTGTATTATCCATGCAGTTACTATTACCAGTATTTCATTACTCTCTTCATTGCTTTATTCATTCAAATACTATTAGCAGAATTTCATTACCTTCTTCATTGCATCATCCATTCAGTTACTATTACCAGTATTCCATTACTCTCTTCAATACATCATCCTTTTGTTTACTATTACCAGTATTTCATTACCCTTTTTGCTGCATAATCCATTCAGTTACTAGTGCTTGTATTATATTACCCTCTTCATAGTATCATCCATTCAGTTACTATTACCAGTAATTCATTACTGTCTTTACTAGATTGTCCATTCAGTTACTATTAGCAGTATTTCCTTACTCTCTTCACTGCATCATCCTTTTGTTTACTATTACCAGTATTTTAGTACCCACTTCACTGCATCCTCCATTCAGTTAGTGTTACCAATACTTCATTACCCTTTTCACTGCATCATCCATGCAGTTACTGTTGCCAGTATTTCATTACTCTTTTCACTGTATCATCCTTTCAGCTACTGTTACCAGTAACTATCTCTCTGCCTTCCAGGCATATATAGTCATCTGCTGCACAGCCCCTCCGTCCCATCCCTCTACTTTTCCTCATTTTCTTTCTCTGGCTTTTCTTATTAATCTTTTTGTTGAATTATAAATGGATACTCAGGATTAGACTACATATAAAACTGACCTTCAACCCCTAGGGATGTACATGCAGTTTGGTGATAAATCTGCTTGGCCAATTTGCCATGATCCTTAGAGGACATGGTGGTGGTGATTGTTTCCCCTTACAAAGCACCTGATTGCTATTTACAATATAATACAACATAACTATATGTATATTCTGTACTAAGGCTGTGATTTCAAGTGATAAGCTAAGAGTGCAGCTGCTTCTTGCATTTCTGATTGCCAGTTCACAGTGCCCAGTACAAGTTTTTTTTTTATTGTAAGAACATTTAAAATGCTTGAAAACATCACATTTATGGGCAAATAAATATTTTTAGTTTTTGCACTACAAAAGCCCAATGTAGTTATGTTTTGTGTAGATCTATTTGCTTCAAGAAAAGAAGTGTACAATTGTTAGTAAATTACTTTAATGATGTACAGGAGGCATGATGGGAAATTAATTCATTTATTTGTTTATTTATTTATTTATCGACATTTATTTACTGAGAAAGTCCGACTGATTACAGCTGCCCTTTTTCAGTGGAGCTGCAATATATCCATTTCTGAAGTACGATGGGAAATGTTAACAACATAACATGGATTTTAAGCATTGGGTCAAGCTGCTGGTTTGTGCAGCTATTAGTCAGCCTGACCAAACCATCAAAAGGCACTTCTGCAACTCTATGTAAGGAGCACAAATCTGCCCTCTCTGCTGGATCCATGCTAATGCACTTCCTTGGTTTGTGGACCTAGAAAATGAGGGGTAATGGACTTACCTCCTCTAAGAGCCCTTATTAATGCTTAGTCCCTAGTTTTATTACAAGCCTCCAAGGAATTGTTTCATTGGTTTGCAGCCTGAGGAATCAATGTTCATGTTTATTGTACAACTATAAAGCAAACTCTTAGATTTTAGCTCCATTTCCTTTGCTTCATGAAGTGCCACAAACACTAGTTTCACTGCTGATTGCACAGACTGTCCTAGGAGAACATTCTCTTGTGATAGAGTATGCATTCTTTGATTGTAAAGAATTACATAAACTATTTACAATTAAAAACTGTGATGGCTGTCTTCCTACATGCATTTTTAGTTCCCTTGATACAACAGATCTATAATCTTTGCACAGAGTGCTTTCTCACTTCACAAAAATAAATCCTTTCTTGCAGGGTACACATATATGTGACTATAATTGCTAGAAAGTCTAACCACAATGGATGTTTCAGCTTGACTTACATACCCCCTCTATGCACAGACCCCCCCACACACACACACACATACACACACACACAGGCAAACATACTGTGTCTGAATCAGACAAGGCAAATAACACACACAGAGTCTTTCCACATTCCAGAATGAATCACTTGATGACTAGATATAGATATATATATTTTTTTCTTTCTCTTCCTGTTGTTAATCTCCTCTGTACTGAATAATAATTGATCAGTAGTGCCCATGCCTTGGTTGTCATTTCAGCCTGTTTTAAAACAATCACAAATGCATACAGGAGTACTCAAGCATGTTCACACTACCTCAAATAAAGAATTTTGATAATCACTTGCTTTCACATATAACTTCTTCTGTCATCCCACAAAATAACATTTTAGGTGTATAAATGTTGCATGTTTGACTGTGAATATTTTATTTATTTATTTTACATTTGTTTACCGGGATGATCCGACTGGGACAGTGCCCATTTTCAGCGGAGGCCTGGGGAGAAAAGCTCCAGCCTAAGCTTACATACAAAATCATCACATTAATAGAAATTATAGACAAAAATGAGTGTTAACACATTTACAAGATAAAAATATAAAAACAAAAATATATACATAGTGTCAAATAGAACAAGACTTTTTGAACAAATTAAACAATTGAACATAGACAAATATATGGTTGAACTTATATATGTGGAGGAACATAACATTAGTTGTCCTGGTCCCCTTCAATAAACACATCACACCGAATTACATTTGGCGACCTTTATTAAACTTCCATAACTTTTGATTACTAATTTATTTACAACTTGACATAGTATAGTTGATTCTAAACACAGCATAAACATCCTTATAATGTTAATCAGGAAAGCATACCTGCTCATCCTGCCCAGTAAGCAGTGAACATACCCTTGCTCACTTACTTTACTTATAAACCTCCTTGTGATGTTAATCAGGAGAGCATACCTGCTCATCCTGCCCAGTAAGCACCATCCATACTCTTGCTCACTTACTTTATTTATAAACCTCCTTATAATGTTAATCAGGACAGTGTACCTGCTCATCCTGCCCAGTAAGCAGTGTCTAAACCTTTGCTCGCTTAATAAATCATTCACCAAATTACCAAAACCAAAATACCAAATAAGCAGCATCCTTACCTCCGTTTGCTTACCTATTCAGCAAACTTCCTCCAGCTGCTCATTTCTTTTCAGAAATCCTTGGAATAAAACTCCACACACCAGAGGGGAAACAGAAGAGGGCAATCCTGTCCCTCTTCTCTGCCAACCAGCCTGACCAGGCTGTTCCCCCTCCCTTCTACCCAAAATTGTCCAGCCAATAACCTCCCATAAAGGGAAAGGGTTAAGCCAAACATCATTTGGTGTACCCAACTGAAAGTCCCTTAGAACCCAGTGATCAACCCCATGCCTTGACCTACTAGCACTGGAATGCACCTTGATAAAACCAAATAAAGTAGGATTACCCATGACCCCACTGTATCACTGAAGCCTCCACTCCAAAAGAATACATTCCTTTAGTCCATTTCACTCAAGCCGCTAACCATGGCTTGACCTTTCTGGAATGACAACCTATAGCCAGAACAAGTGCCACAGAAACTATAACCCCTCGAACACAATTCTCAAACCCAGGACCCTGTCAACTATAGCATCTCACACTAGCCCACCAAACTACACAGCTATGTATGTACAGTAACCTGATTACTGCAGGGAATAGACTAACTCCAAAACCATGCCCTAACACTAAGATCCAAAACTAGAACCCCGTAACATTGTTCCTGAAAACTCACCTAAGCCCAACCCTGAAGTAATCTACGTTTCCAACCATAAACACCACCAGTGTACTCATTACCAAATGGCAATCACCCCACCTACTCAAAGGACAAACTTACCGCCCCAACAAGCCCATGTTAGGAACCCCTCAGACCTCCTGTCAAAAAAAAAAAACAACTCGTCTTTGGCCCTTCTCCCAAAGATATGGTTTAAACAACTGGATGAGTAACTAAAACCCCCAAGAGTCCAACCACCTGAAAGCATGGCGTTGAAGTCAGAGCAATGGGGCTTTAGCCTAATAAGTTCCTGTGCTCCTATGAATGATGTGACTCTACTCCTCCTGTGGGATCCCCACACCCCGTAATCCATCCCCACTAGTTTCACCCTAGCCCTCTACCTACCTCTACCTACTTTGCACCACATTCCAATGCAATAATCAGCTCCCCTGCTACTTGATCACAGCACCCTAACTTGCCTTAATGACCCAACAAGGGGAATTACCAGAGTCCACCTTGTCCACCACTCCATCCACCACTCATAGCTCAAAGTAGCCCAATCAAACTGGCCAAAATAAATATGTCCTACATCTGCAAGAAATCACCACTGCCCCAACTGTAATGTGCCTTAATGACAATTGAATAAAATTACCTACTACCCTATAGCCTCTCCAGCCCTCAAAACATCCACAAAACAAAAACCTTTACCTTTCAAGTCCATTTCCATCAGGACATTGACTGTTACTCATGCAGCACTCCATTCATGACCTCATTGAGCCCACCCAAGTGACTAGGACGTCATTTAAACATGCAATTCCTACCATATATTGTACATTATCCTGTATCACAAATCAAACAAGGCCATAAGACATCATCCTGGGTAGCCACAAGTTTCTTCTTCTTCCGAATCACTTTGCTTGCCTTTACACCTATCCATTTCTGATTACTCCCATGTCCACTGTGCGGTCATCCCTCAATGATCTGTAAAAGAAAAGAAACTGTAAATTCACAACCAAATATCTTAACACTGAGTGCTATCAAGGGAAACCCACTGCTATATTCCCCCATCAACTTTTCCAATGTAATCTTGGCTTAAATGCGCTCCTTCTACTCTTCCACCATCCCCCCCCCATAGCCTACTAAATTGTTCACAGTTGAGGCTGTAATATGCCATAATATGCCATTAGTATGTGTACCACATTCTGCTCCTTTTGTTCCTCTTCAGCTTGCAAAAGCTCTAAACCCACATACCTGTCTACCTCTTAGCCCAGGTGATATCAACAAAGACCATGCTTCCTAAACTCTTAAAATGATGTTCACAAGCCATAAATAAAGAGGAACTGAGATATCCTCTGATGGTATAACATAAGAAACTCAAATGTCTAACCTGTTCCTAAATTAGTCTTTAATACTGTGCTACAAATTTTCAAAACCACAGACTATGAAAACCAAGCAAATATGAAGCAAAATCTGGACATTCTATGAAAATCTGTACAGTTCAAAGGTATGACTACAGCTAGATACCCCCCCTCTGACTGCCTTTCAGCCCACAGAACTTCTACTTGTATGGACTACACACCACACCCAAAATCATTCAGCAAGCATGCCCCCTCTAGCAGACTAGCAGCAACTCTGCCACTACCTTTAGTTACATACTGTAAATAATGAACTCCATACTGAGAACAAGCCATACATAACTGAGCCACAGGCCCACTAACTAGAGAAAATATTTTGTACAATAAATGGGGTTACTGATTTAATAGAGTATGGCAACAACCACTATACCTCTCAATGTTCTATAGCAAGAAATTTAGACAGCCATAACAATGTAAAAAGGACCCCAAAATAAACACAGTTTCTAATATTGCTCTTATCAACTGAAAAACTGATAGAATACCAGGTTTTGCATCCACATGGATCTTCCAAAGGGAACAGAGTCTGAAATTTAAATGTATGTCATTCCTTCGTACCTTCAACCCCCAATAATCTGCCAATGACTTGCCAGAAAACCAGGACTCCATGAGAAACAGACCAACAACTGAAGATCCAGACATACTGCTAAAGTCTGTGCAGGACTAGCTTACTGCAAATCCTGTACCATAAAGAAATATGCCACCTGCAAATTCCCTTGACAGTGCAGGGTAAAAGTCTGCCCTGAGCAACCCAACCGCAAGATGACCTGCATGAACACCAATCAGAACAAAACATGGACAAAACCAAGGTTGCTAAAACCCTCAGGGACACCTGCCAGGAAAACAATCCAGTTGTATTACTGTCTCATGAAACTATCGAAGCCCAAGATGTAACAGAGACCAAACAGCTGTATCCATGAGACAGCACTACCTATTGTATCTCAAGAATATAGCTCAACATATGCTTATTAATGAAAAATTGAAATTAGCAATTTTGCTGCATGAAGGGACCATGTGTGTTCAACCACCTTCACTAAACAAGCCATAGCAGTTACACAACTATAGTGTTCTTGATTCTGAGTCATGGGAGTGGCAAGGGATGCTAAACTTAGCTTACAAGGGCAAGCACTTAATTAGGATCATCAGTGTTATGGTCTTTGCAACAAGACCTACCTCCTTTAATTCCCTCCAAATTTTGAAGCAGAGGTTCTCGCTCCTAACCAGGTACATCACGGAGGGCATCACAATACTCAGGAAACTCCCCCATGACTGCCCACTGTGCCTGTGCCGTACCAGCTATTGTGGACTTCACCACCAAGCCCCCGAAAACCTGGCAGTCACCTCAAAGGAACAACTCAACAGCACCATGCCACAACAGTCACTCCACTACCCGCGATGGCCCCCCAAGGATGGCCTCTGAACCCCACACAACCTAAAAGTAAACCACTGAAAGAGCACCTGCCATGGCAGCAATTAAACATGATGTCCCGACTCCAGACAGCCCCCGACTGCTATCACAGCCAAAAACTTCAGAAAAAAAAACAACACTCTGCAAAATGTTATGTGGTTGCAGCTACGCCCGAACCACCATGTACTGCTCTGATGCTGATATAAACCATTCATCAAATAACCACAGATAAAGGTAGCTTTAGAATGATGCCAGAATAAGGGGTTGCGTTAGCAAGGTCTTTGAAAATTATACATATAACATGACCATATATCCACTACCTGACACACTAACCTTAACCAAAAAGCTGTATCCATGAGACAGCACTGACTAAAATGAGCCTACCATTGTGCATGAATTTACCTATATATCGACTACCGACACACTAACCTTAACCAAACAGCTATATCCATGAGACAGCAACGACTGAAATAAGCTTACCATTGTAGAAAAAAATAAAAACATTTTTAACGTGTAATGGTTCTCATCCAGTTTCAAAGCGCTTCTCTTCAACGCAGTGCTTAAAATCTGAATAACGAAACCCTCACCAGCCAACCAAGAAATTACTTGAACTACACATCTCCTAGCCTCATGGAGCAAGCGCACATACACAACTAAGGCTGTAACTGGTCTAAGGCCCACAGCACTATTGTACTTGCACAGATTGAATGCCACATACTACTGTCACCAAACCAATGAGTAACTGTGTATGTGTTTCAACACTCATGTCAATATTTACCCCTTTTGTTTCACTTGGCTTTGCATTTGAGGTGAATTTGAGGAAATCTTTATTATTTCAAACACATCACATGTAGGTTATGATAGGAAACCTATAACCCATTCATAAATGTTTTTTAACTAATTGAAAGAAATGTGTACTAGAAGATAATGTAGAAAGATGTGTTTTGGAAGCAAACTCTTCATCTTCAAACAACGAGACTCAAGCTCTATAGAAACGGCAGATTCCCGAAAAGGCAAATTGTGTCATCTCACCACCATTCCCCCAAAATAACACACTGTAGAAAATATTGCCACGAAACCCCATACATTACTTGCTCCTCCCCTCACTCCAAATAGGGCATGCTCTGTAAATGCTGCCTAACAAAAAAAAAAAAAAAAAACCTTTACACTTACTGTTGTAATCACCATGCCACAATCCACAAACAATGAAGGCCTGACAGGTGCGCACCATTCACATAATGTCGACAGCTGCTAACCTATCCCGCGCATACATGACGAAAGGCCATACCTTCACAAACCCCTGAACCCACGAAAAACACTCCCATCTCACCACTAAGCAGAACCATTGAAAATTGCCCAACACCTGAACTTACTGTGCCCATGCAACCAGTACTTAACAGATGCCTCGCGATCTGTGAAAGCACCTGAAACTATAACTCTGATTTTTTTTTGTTTTTTTTTTTTGTTTTGTTTTGATGCAACAAATTTATTACCAAGTTGCCCAACTGAACAGTGAGGCCACACTGCTTCCTTTAAGCCACCCCAGCAGTGAAATTACCACAAAGCCACACTTATTCCCTTAATGGGAAGGCAAGGTTCTACAATCCTAAGAAGATGGAAAGCCACCCCAGCAGCGAAATTACCACAAAACCCCACCAACAAAATACTGCTGCCTTGTATCCACCACCAAATTCCAACATCATATCCCATGTACCTCTGCTTACGAGCCCCACTAAGTGCCGACCATAACCATAAAACAGCACTCCAAACCCTGCCCCAGACCACAATTCAATAATTCTATAAGTATTAAAAGAAAAGTAAAACACTGCCTTACTCCCCTTTAAATAATTAACAACCAGGAATAAAGCATAAACAATCTGGCAATTAATAGATATCCCCAACCTTGCAAGTGGAGTCCCCACTACACCCCTCCCAAAAAAATAAATAAATAAAATAATTGTACCGTACCTTACCACTATTAGCCCAAGGCCTACCTTAACCACCTACAGGTCATAAAGGATGTAGTACATGCCAAAATGTGATTTATTACCCAGCTACACTTGTCTAATCCCCTTAAGCCCTTCCCCCTCTTATCTCATTTCCTCCCAATCATCCCTCCCTCCATTTAACCCTTTCACCTCCCCCACCTACTTAACTCCCATTAATATATCAGCCTAACCCTACTGAAAATGTCCCAGGACAACTTTGTTTGTTACCAAACCTCATTTAGGAAATTAAGGAGAGAGAATCACTTAGGCAAAGTAGTGGGTAGTTACTAATACTTTCATGGTGAGAGTTGCAGCCAAGAATGTAACTACTTATAGAGAAGTAGTGTTGTTAGATGGGATATGTTAACAAAGTTAGTACGTACAGCCAAATTGTATAAGTAATGCTAAGTTAATAATTAACCTGGTGTGTTACAAGTGTAAAGCCAGGATTCAAATGTGTCATTTGAGAGATATTTTGAAATTATTAAGATTGCTTATGGATCTAATACTATGTGGAAGGATATTCCAATTTTTAGCAACAAAGTCAGAGTAAAGAGAGTTGCCTGCTGTATTGGATGCTTTGTTAGATGATCGAAAGCTACGAATGTTAGAGTAGGGTTACAGAAGATTTTTTAGTGAAGGTATGTTGCTAGGATTGTGCATTATTTTGTGAGCCATTATTAATTGATTATAGTTCATAACATGAGGTAGCTCCAACCAAGAAAGATTTTTAGGCATTGACAGTGATGGGTTGAATGTGTGGAATCTGTTGCGAATTTGGAAGTCTTATTGCAACATCATTCTAATTTACTTAGTTCTGATTTTTTGACTTTGGTAAATAAGGGGGATGCATATAAGAGTGAAAAGAGAAGGTGGGTTCTAGCTCTGGCAATTCTTGCAATGTCTGTTAAGAATTTTTTGTTTCTATACATTGTTCTCATTTTCTTGTGAACCTTTTTGATTGTGTTAGAAATGTGCATGTCAACTTTTAGTCTGTTGTCAATTATGATGCCTAGTTTTGTTTGGAAATCTGGGAAAATCCTAGTATTATTACTGGCAGTGATATAAAAGTTAGCTGGGAGGTTAGTGGGTTTAGATGGATGAAAGATCATAAGTTTAGTTTTATTAGGGTTGAGAATGAGTTGTGAGTTTGCTAGCCACATTTCAATATCAGATAAGGCTTTTTGTGTGACTGTAAGAAGTTGAGTTATTGTGGATGCTGTACATATGAGGGTTGAATCATCTGCATATTGTATGATAGATGCTTGACAGGAGGCAGTATTAAGATCATTTATGAATATGCTGAAGAGGAAGGGCCCTAGAATTGAACCCTGAAGGACTCCTATTGTAACAGGAAGGAGTGGGAATAGATCTTGCTTCCATTTCACAGCTTACTGGCAGCTAGACAGATAAATTTAAAACCAGTCAACAGCATCAGGGTTGATATTAAGATTATTCAGAGTGGACAGTAACTTGGGAATCTGTATTGAATGCTTTAGACATGTCCAAAAAGACTGAAAACAATATTTTGTCATCATCTCTGAAGTTATTTTTAGTATTAGTGAAACTTAGAAGAGCTGTAGTAGTGCTATGATATGGTCGGAATCCATGCTGTGACAATGAGAGGAGATTATTGTTTAGAAGGTGTTTAAGAAGATGAAAGTGGATACATCTTTCCAGCATTTTAGAAAGTGGTGAAAGCATAGCAATGGGCCGGTAGTTTGTTAGTTCTGTTGAATTGCTTCCTTTGTGTAATGGTGTGATATATGCAATTTTCCAAATAGCTGGGGCATACTGTTCTGTTATAGAGCGGTTTATAAGTATTGACTCAAGGAAGCCAATTATATGTGCTGTTAATTTTAGATATTCTGCTGGTAAGTTATTTGCTGTCAGTGAAGTGGGTTTCAACTTCTTTAATAGTTTTGCAATAGTTTGTTTTGAGTCTGTATGAAATGAGAATGCATCTACAATATTGCCTGGGATGTTGGTTGTTGGCATTGTGGGAGATTTACTATTCTTTGTCAGTGCTAAAACACTTTCAGTGAAGAAAATATTAAATCGGTCAGCAATATTGTTTGCATTATCAGGTAAGTAGGGGTGGAGTTGAGTTTTGGCCAGGATGAACTATGTTTTTGTGGTTTCATTCTGTTATTTCCATTATAAATTAGAATAGTAGTGCTGTTTGTCTAGTTTAATTTGATGTTTGACACTGTTTCTAACCTGCTAGTAAATTAAACGGTTTTGGAAGGATTTATTTTTAGCCCAAGTTTGCTATGCTTTGTACCTTTGTTTTAAGTGGGTATGAGTCTCATGGGTTAACCATGGTGTGTAGTTGGCTTTGACACAAACTTTTCTTGGAGGTGCAAGTCTATTCAGAATAGTAAGGAAGGTGTTACTAAAGTGTTGCACAGCAGCATCTAAAGGCTTTTGCTTAAGAGGAGTCCAGTCTATTGTTTCAAGAATATTAAGCAAAATCTGTAAGTTAAAATTTTTCTTATTACAAAATGAAAATTTCATAAAATGAAAACGAAATATAAAATAAATTCCGGTGAAAATAAAGTAAGTTAGCTTATTTCATTCAAAAATCATGCATATTCACATCGTCTCTGATTAACCAACATAGTGATATGTAAACGTCTCACACACAGACTGCCCATCCCTAGAAACAATTCATTTTTTCTGGGTATACCTCAGTTGCTTAATTTTAATCAAATCTGGCTGTCCCCTGCCATAAACAAACTTCACAACAAAAGGAAGAAACTGTTGCAGAAAAGAGAAAAATCCCAGGATGCAAAAAAAACCTCCCGTACCAGCCTCAGTAAGAAGCTGAGATCCCTCATAAAATCTTCCAAAGATAGTTACGAAAATAAAATTGCCAAAGATTCCAAAGACAACCACAAGGCATTCTATAACTATGTCAAGAATCTAAATGGCAATGCTCAGATCTACTCTGAGCTACAACAGAATGGCATTAGATATACTGATCCCAAGTATATTGACAATATCCTGGCAGATCAATTCAGTGCCAACTTCACCCCTCTCTCACCCCCTAAACAGCCCATCTCAATACCGGAAGATTGCCAAATTCCAGTAATAACAGCCACACAGGTAAAAAAATGCACTCTCTAAAGCTAAGAATACAGCATCCATAGGACCAGATGACATCCATGGCTGTGTACGAAATGAACTACAAAATGAACTGGCACCTCATCTAAATGTCATGTTTAATCATAGCCTCACCTCAGGCTTCGTGCCCACTGAGTGGTGCACAGCTACAGTTATCCCACTCCACAAGGGGAGATCCACCTTGGATCCCAGGAACTACAACCCCATCAGTCTGACGAGCCTGATCTGCAAGGCCATGGAACGTGTTATCATGGAACTTATAAACAAAGACATTGGCAACCTTCAAACACTGGAACCCACCCAGTTTGGGTTTGTGAAGAGCCGATCTTGTCACCTGCACCTGATTGACTTCTTTGAATCAGTCTCCAGAGCCATGGACAAGGGTAAGGTGATCCACACAGCCTATCTGGACCTTGCCAAGGCCTTTGACACCATCCCTCACTCTGGAATCATAGATAGACTTATTAAGCTGGGCATTAATCCCTACGTCACTCGATGGGTTGCCAACTGGCATACTGACAGAACCCACACTGTGAAAGTAGCCGACTCCAAATCCAGCTTCAGACAAGTGACAAGTGGAGTACCTCAGGGTTCAGTCCTGGGACTGATCTTGTTTGGCATCTATTTCTCTGAAGTACAGGCCAACACTAAGGGACTCTGGCTAACAAAGTTTGCAGATGACTGCAAACTGGGAGCCATTATTGAATCCCCAAATGATGTGGAAACTCTACAAAAGGGCCTTACAGAAACAGACGCTTGGTGCCAGAGCCATGGGCTCAAGCTCAATGCCAAGAAATGTATAGTTATCCCCTTTGGGAAAAAGCATGTACCCATGAATTGCCACATAGGTAGCAGTACACTAAACACCGAAAGTGTGATAAGGGACTTAGGGACACAGGTGGACAGTGGTCTCACCTTAGATAACCACATCACCACAACAGTCAAGAAATCCTTCTATGTGGCACACCTCATCACTAAGGGCTTTTCATCCATCAAAAAGGAGGTCATTGTCCCACTGTACTCATCCCTCATTAGACCTATTATAGAATACAATGCCCCGTTTAGTATGTACCTCTCAAGACATCTGCAACAACTAGTAAGGCTGCAGAAATACCTCACTAAAAGAATCACAGGCCTAAAGCAGATGCCCTACACTGACTGCCTTAAAAAACTCCAGCTATACTCTGTTGTATATCGTCTACTCAGAGGTGATCTCTGCTTAACATACAAGGCCATGTCAAATCCAGAGCTGTTGGACATGCTACACTTAAAGAAATCCCAATCCCTCAGAGCCACACATTCCAGGGATCTAAACCCTGTCATTACAATAAACATAACATGCTGGAGGGATAAGTTACTGACCCAGAGACTCCCCAGACTCTGGAACAGACTGCCCATACATGTCAAGCAGAATGTCTCTTTGGCCCTCTTCAAAAGGAACCTTGACGATTGGATGGGAGAAAGGAAATTCACCCCGTGGATCACATCAGTCGCCCTGCTAGACAGGGGTGCAGGGAAATTAATAGTGTGGGAAGAAATAGCCACGGAATTGTTATGGCTAGGCTTGTATAGGCTCTAGGGCCGATAGCCTAGTACCAACCTATGAATGTATAAATGAAAGAAATTCTGGACACAGTTAATATTTCAAATTGTTTTATGTAAATCTGTGTGTGTGTGTGCATGCGTGTGTGTGTGTGTGTGTGTGTGTGTGTGTGTGTGTGTGTGTGTGTGTGTGTGTGTGTCTCGTGAGCGTGTGTTTGTGGGTTATGTACATTTCATCTCATGCTCATTAATCAAGCAAGAACTATTGAACTGTGGTGGAATACAATTCAAGTCCTAATTAATTATATGGAAATTGTTGGACATGCCTGCCAGAAGGACATATGGTAAATCTCATTTCAGATATGTAATGTGGTATGTTTTGTGACAGAGTAGTTTCATTGAGCTAATGAGGTCAATAAAAAGGCTGAAACATGCATGTCCAAACCTAGTAGGGTTTGGCTTTATTGGCCTGAATTAAGACTTAAAAAATAAAAAAGTCAAAAGCATTGAGAAGCCAAGCAATCCACTTATGCTGTGCTGATGAGGTCAATAAATAGTCGGAAACATGCATGTCCACAGCAAGTGGGGTTTGGCTTCACTGGCCTGAATGTATCTATAAACACTAAAAAAGTAAAAAAGACATGGGCATTCAGAAGGATAACCATTTGGAATGTCGGGATGTGCTACAGTGATTCCTGAAATGTGAAGAATGAATGACAAAAAGAATGGACATATATATTAAGTCTGAGGTGCCATTTCTTGAAATATTCCATTTTCTCTGAGGTATGGTGATATTAGAGATGGTATTTATAAGGTGGGTGCAGTGGAGTGCTTGTACTCCCTGCAAAATAAAGTTTTATTGAGAATGATTTTCAAGATTCAGTCTTCTACTATGTTTTGGCCTTTTTTTTTGTTTTGTCAGCACTCAGCTTTTTGAGTGCTAATATTTCAATAGAAAGACTTCAGAAGCCATGCACCTAAAACACTTGATGTCCTTAAGGGGTAATTTGCAAATATTTCATCAGCCTCCATTACAGGAGGTTTAAGGTAATTACACAGTGAAAACTGTAGCTTGGCTGTTTTTTCTTGCAGTTTTTACTGAATGATTTGTTTGTGTACCCTTTTTAACTTTTGGTTATTTGAAATATATATATGGGTCTACTTCAGTAGACCGAAATTCCATTTAATAGAATCTTACTTAACACTGAAGCATGTCAAACCCACCCAAGTGTGGGGCTTCGGCACCCATACACCCTCCTATACTGCTCCTAACTAAATATACTAACTCTAAGAGTGCACAATAGTGGGTAAACAGCAAGTTCCCCCATGTTGACCAACTGCCCCCTTTCCCAGATTAAAATTGCTGTGATGTGAACATTCATCGAAATAAGGTTTTGGTGTTGTCGTCTCGGTTAAGTAAGATTAAATTAAATGGAATTTTGGTCTACTGATGTAGACCTACACACACACACACACACACACATATATATAGATATATATATATATATATATATATATATATATATATATATATATATATATATATATCCATATATATATATATATATATATATATATATATATATATAATGGATATATATATATATATATATATATATATATATATATATATATATATATATATATGGGTCTACTTCATTTCATTGAAAACTCATTCACTGAAACTCATTTGATAGTCCCTGAGCACAATTCACTGAAAACTCATTTGACTGAAACTAATTTCGTCGAAAGGTATATGCCCTCATCCCCACTGTAGTGCGACCCTGGAGTTAGTATATACAGTAAATGGGGTGTGGGGGGCACAGCCCCCCCACATTGGGGTGTGGGGGCATGGGTCCCCCCACATAGTTTGGGTATATATTATCTTATGGAAATAGTTATTCATTTGACTTTTTAAGTATGCATGTTTGTGATACCCCCCACACTCCCACCTTATATATATATATATATATATATATATATATATATATATATATATATATATATATATATATATATATATACTAACTCCAGGGTCGCACTACAGTGGGGAAAAGGACATATACCTTTCAATGAAATGTATTTCAGTCAAATGAGTTTTCGGTAAAGTGAGCTTTCAGTGCAATGAGACTTCTATCAAATGAGTTTCAGTGAAATGTGCTTTCTATCAAATGAAGTAGACCCATATATAGATATAGATATAGATATAGATATAGATACAGATATATCTGTTAAGTTGACATAATTTGGTTGACTAAGCACATGGTCAACAGATGTGCAAGATTGCATTCATGGGGTTGGGGAATATACCCTTTCCTCAGTATTGTGTGAACTTGGAGTTAGCATATGTAAATAGCAGTGGTTACGGGGATGCATGTTTGCACCCCCTTAAAGTTATGTTTTTTTTCTTCATGTGCAAGATAATTGCTCAATGCATAGCATATAGCAAGGCTAGCTGTCCTTGTGTGCCAGAATATCTATGGAATTTGATAATAGAGTATGTAGTACCCTTGTAGTAATAAAGTATATAGTATGACTGAAAGAAAATGATGGGAGTTTACTTGGAAAGTAAATGTCATTAAAGAATTAACATATGAGGACAGACAAGATGGATTGCTCTTCCTGAAATAGAGATAGTTGTATGGAGGTATAATCCTGGTATATCATACTAGCAGGGAAAAGTTTTTCTCTGAATGCACTGGATTACATTCTGTGAAACACTGACTTAATTTAAGAAGTGCGCTATGCTGCATGAATGGAACTAAAATAACTAGATGCATTTTGTTTCTTTGACTTATCTGACACTAGTTGATTCCCCTGACAACTCTGGAATTCTAGATACAAGTAAATACAAAAAGAAAGAAAGGAGAAAGTTCACAACAGATAACAAGAAAGAAAAAAGAAGCCTGTAATGTAAGGAGAACACATACTAAAAAGGACTCTGCTTTGTTATCTAACACACAGATTACAGGGAATGATAACATTTTTCTGTCAGAAAAACAATGCACAGAAAAGGGTATCATGTCCAAAAGAGAAGGTAGAAAAAAGAGGCAAGGGGGCAGGTGAAAAGGAAGAAATCAAAATTTAGCACGGAAGGACTGAAGAACATTACTGTAAAAAATAATAAATAAATAAAAATAAAATAAAATAAAAAAAAGGGCAGTGAGATGTTGACAACATGGCTTAAGCTATGGATGTACAAAGCCAGCTGAATGAGATCTGTATACTTGCCAATGTAATATGCAGTGATCACAGTGGGATTAATAAGAAATAGTGGTGATGAAGATCATTCCTTTGTAACAACTGATACAGCAGATATTACTGAATTAGGATTTGAAGATTCTTAGATCTGATCAGAAAAAATATTCTTGTAATTGGAGATTCAGTTATTAGAGGAACGGATACGTTTGTTTTCAGAGAAGATAAACATTGAATTGTGTTATGCTTGCCAGAAGGAAAAATAGTGGATATTAGACAAGCCTTAGAGTGCCTTAACATAAGGAAGTATGGATCTGCTTTTATTCATGTTGATATCATCAAATTATTTCATCCGCAAGGACTCTCTGTTAGTAAGGAACTTACAGCCCTCTTAAATAGTATAGCTTGTACAGTGCTTGGAAGTATTTTTCACAAATCACATATAGAAAGGAGAGTCAGGTGCCATGAATGAAAAGATGGTTTGGGTAAATACCTACATGAAAACATGTCCTGTTTAAAAAAAAAATGGAAATGTGTAGACCATTAGAGATTAATTTGGGGCACACACATGTTCAGAGAGGATGGTGTACATTTGTCAAGAACAGGAAAGATAATTTTTGCAGCAGTTATTTTGCAATATTTGCCAAACATAAAGAAGGAGTTTGCCAGAATGAAAATTTAACAGTTCACAGATATCTAAATTTGATGCATCTCTGATGGTTGTTAATTCTAGGAGCATTAATAATAAAGTTTTATTATTAGAACATTTGCTACATTCCCACAAGACTGAAGTTATTGCTTGTGAAACATGGTTAAAGAACAATGACTGGAAACCAGTTCTGTCAGAGTTTAATTTTTTTTTTTACTGAAATAGCCATCCTACCAAAAAAAAAAAAAACAGGTGGCGGTGTTATGATAGGGATCCAAGATAGTTATGAAACCTGTGATTATTACATGTTCAGTGATGCCACCAATACTATAGATTGTGTAACTGTGACAATAAAGACAACCCTGTAACAGATAACAAGAAGTGGAAATGTGTAGACCACCTAAGTCAAGTGCTGATGACCTACAGGAACTCATACATTTGTTGCATAAAACACAGGAGGGAAGAATAATATTGGCTGGGCACTTAAATCTACCAGAAACCGAGAAACAGCATTAGTAAGGAAATTATTCACAATGTATATTTATGAACAGCAGTTGCTTCAGATTGTAAAAAAAAAAAAAAAAAAAAAACCTACCAGGGAAATGAACATACTAGACATTGTTTGTTTTCCTAAAGAAATTACTGTTACTTCATGTCAAGCTTTACCACCATTGATGGTGTTATAAAGGTAAATTTGTTGCTAGATAATTCTGCCAACTGAGAGCTAAAACAATGTACAGAAGATTAATTACGGATTATATGGAAGCAAAACAATTACTATGTAAAACTAATCAGAGTGATGCATTCAGTGGAAAATCTACATAAGGAATGATAAAAGTTTAGTAAGAGGAATTGTTTGAGTGCAAAAAATTAAAATAAAAAATGTTTAGCACTGGGATTTATGCATACAATGTCAGGGAGATATATTTCCATATGAACCAGATACCTGGTTAAAGTGAGAGACAAAAAAATTAAAAAAATGGAAAACAGGTTGAACTACAACATTGAAAACTGAAATAAACAAACTGGGCAAACAAATAGTATAAGACAAGATCAAGAACTTTTTGAGGAAAATGCATATAAAGAGACTGAGCACAGGAAACCATTTTACAGATGTGGTGCGGAGACATGCACTTGTTAAACATTTCTTTAAGAAAAAGGGAGTAGAACAGCCCCAGAGACATAGAATCTTAAGTCAACTTTCATGTTGTGGTAAAATAATGAAGACGGCAATATTAGATAAGTTATTGCCAGAACCGTATAGGTTCGTACTTGTAACCATATATCAGAATGCGTACACTGAAAATAGATCTCTTACCTGTAACATGGTGTTCTATAACAATATAACAGTTATGAATGAAAAATTGTGCTGTGATGTAATTTATATAGTTTTAACTTCAGCATTTGACAGTCGTATACAAAACACTGATCAATAAATTAGAACAATTAGGTATTGATTTACTTTTGATAATATGAATAGCTGCATGGCTAACAAATAGGACATGGCAAGTATCATACAGCAACTGGACAGGTGAAATGTTTGGCTACACTCAGGGTGTCCCACAGGGCTCTTTTCTATGCCCTTACTTGTTTAAATTATATCTTTCATGCCTATCATTTTCATCTCAAGTTCTACAGTCTGGATGCAGATGACCTGAAATTAGGTAAACTGATTACATGTGTTGCAGATAACGCATGTTTGCAAAAGAACTTGACTAAATTGACCATTTGAGTACAGGAGAATATTATGCTGATAAATCCATCAAAAACTAATTATATGAAATTTGGGAGACATAAACCGATAGCTGAATATTTAATACAGCCCACAGTGATTGAAACTATAGATTCATTTAAAGACCTGGTTATGTGGGTAGATCTAGCTTTGAGTTTTTTTAATTATATTAACCAATTAGTTAATGATAGTTATAGAACTATAGGTTGTATGAAAAGATTTATATAGTTTAGGAAGTCAGAAATCATGAAGTAATTGTTTGTTAATTGCATTGGACCCAAACTTGAATATGAATAACAATATGGAAACCTTATAAGAAAACAAGCATGAGTAAACTGGAAAGAGTGCAGTGGAAATATACCAAGAACATTATGGATGTGAATATTTAAGTTATTAATAAAAGACTAAACTATCGATACTTGCACAGTGCCTGTTAAATATATTTAAGAGGCAATCTTATTTGGGTATATAAGGCTTTTAGAAACAACTATCTATGGGAATATTTTGGGTTTGAAGAAATAGCAGAGACACATCAGACAACCTGTGTAGAAGATTCTATAGGAATGTGAAGTGTACTAACTGGCTCTCTGAGAGAACAACTGATGCATAGAATAGACGACCAGGCTACATTAAAGCAAGCACTAGTTTAGATATTTTTAAGAACAGTCTGGACATTTTTTATGGGAACAACTGTTTTGGTATATTGGCAGACTAGAAGGGCATTAATGCCCAAGCTTGAAATATTTGTATGCACATATGTAATCCAGGTTCAAAAATTTCTTAAATGACAGCTTTAGTGCACACATTCTCATAATGCATGGACTCAAATACTTAATAGGAACAACTACGCCATATATATATAAAAAAAAAATTGCAAGAGATACACCCCCTGCAAGAACCTTACCATTATATCCCATTACTTTGTAACTCTTACTTCAAGGTGGCTGTACCCCTAGAAAACAGTGATCAGTGTTAGGCAACACAACACTTGTTTTGTTCTTTCTCTAAGAGGCTGTGAGAGTGGACCACAGATAAATAACTGCTATTTGAACACTAGGATCATATTCCAGCATGAAGCAATCAACATTACACATGCAACAGCTACAATGGGTTATGATGCCAAAAATTTGTGACTTAAGCTCAGTTGTTCTGAACAAATGAATGCAAACCAAAAGAACCACTATGAAAAGGGAAAATACAGTGAAAGGGTACCATCTGACTCGGACAGCTTACTTAGTAATTCATGTAAGTTGAAGATGCTTTTAGATAAATGCACGGATGAAGAATGTATCAATGATCTTAATGGCTGGGTGTTTGTAGTTTTAAACTGAAATTCCTGGATTCATACTGTAAGTTAAGGTGAACCTATTCCCATGTACTAAAAACCATTATGATTGGTCCCCCAGTCAAGACTGATGATAATGTAGTTTGTTCTCAGACAGTAATTATAGAGTTCGTCTGTTGGGTGTTCCCTTAGAATGCTTATCAGGCTGTTATCTAACAAAAATAATATTGCTGCTGTGATTAAAGGAATGAACATAATGTTCCATCTGCAGTGCATATGCAGAGTTTTCATGAGACAATACTGTCTAAGTAACAGTATAGCAATAATACAGCCTCACACAATTAAAGTGGTCTAGATATTTAGGCAGTTAGCCTATGTATGGCTCATGTCTCACTGGAGCTTCAAGGACTGCACTGATGCAAAACATTTTGATGGTCATTAAAAGAATCTTTCTGTGCTTAAGAATGAGACTGCCTATTTTTGTATTGTAATCATTGTTTATTGTATATAGAAGCAAACTATGATTTTAAATGTTTCCATTATTTACAGGCTCTTCACAAAGCAATTCTAGATGTTGATGAGACAGGAACAGAGGCTGCCGCTGTAACTATAATTGAGCTGACACCAAGGACAGCCATCCATGAACAGTACTCTTTTAACCGACCTTTCCTTTTTCTGGTTTGTGAAAATGAAACAAAAATGATACTCTTCATGGGAAAACTTGCAAACCCTTCAGAAATTTCAGAGCCAAACTAATATATAACTGATACTTTGTTTAACATGTACCTCAACAAAAAGAACTATGTTGTTTAAAACCTGTTTACTATAATTTTAATATATCAAAAATATTGTGATATAAAATAAATCAACTATATATATATATATATATATATATATATATATATATATATATACATGCATATACATTTATTCATATATTTGTTTTTATCATTTAAGAACAGAGTCAGTTCACTAGCAATAACTGAGAAGTGATAGTCAAAAACCACTAAATGCTCAAAAAGCCCATGTATATATAAAAACTGAAGAATGAACATATTTGGCTGATTCATATCAACAACATGCTTTGATAAATTCAATATTTATTTATTTATTTATTGACATTTGTTTACTGGGAAAGTCTGACTGGGCACAGGTATCCTTTTTCAGAGATGCCTGGGGAGAAAAGCTCTAAGGTATCATATGTAACACAATCAATATTTGCAATACATTTTATATTATAGTTTTTTAATGTACTGTTTATAAGATTGTTCTATAATGTGCATGTGGATGTTCAGGAGAAGTGAGAGGTATATATTCAAAATATTTAAGTAATGCAAATAAAAGAAGCATTATATACACGTGTTGGTAAAAGTACAGTACAACAGTGCACAGAGAGTGGCATCTTGTCACCTTTACCTACCTTCATACATGGAGGCAGTCAAGGTCCTTCAATTATTTTGTAAACAATGAGACTTCAAGGTTGTTATTGGAGAGTGTCTAATTGGATCAGTCAAGTACCTCGGTTAACAAACTAGATAAATAAATAAATATATTTTTTAATGTATTTCTTCTTTGAACTGAATTTTATGTGTTTTAATACTCTGCTACCTCCTGTACCACTCTTGTTTCTAATCAGATTAATCTGACATTCTGCATTATTCATCCGAATAATCGTATCTTTTGCATTGCCTAAATCCATCTGTAGATTGAGTCACAGTGCTGACTTTCTCAAGGGCAGAGCAAATTCAGATCACTTAAATGCTCTAATCAGTATTTGTAAGCTATATAAATTGGGTCTACTTCCCAGGTCTGATAACCTTTAGGAGCAAAATGATAAGGTTTTACATTAGGCGTTTGGTCCTTGAAGTGTGTTACAACCTTCTATGTAGAGCATATTGTACCTCCAAGAATGAGACCATTCTGCCTAGCACAAGTTTAAATTGTCAAGTAATACTAAACATTGCACTCTGCAGTGTACATCATTCACATTCGAACAGTAACATCATTTGTAATAAAAAGTAAGGACTGCCATGTTAAAGATACTAGACATCACTGTTGTGTTCACGCTACTTCCCATCCTAGAGACCAGGATGCCAGTTGAATAACAACCAACCTTATATTCACAAAATTCACATGTCTCTGGTCTAATTGGCAATTGTTCTAAATAAGCACATTGCACAGAATTGGTTGTCCATTTATTTATAGAACACCCATCCTATTTATGAACTGAGTTGGAGACTGCAGTCCTCAAGCTAACCTATGTTGTCTTAAAGGCAGTATACCAGGCATTTCATAAACAGGTGTAGTGAGCAGGACCATTTATAATGTGGTCAGACATTGGCCTTTGCAACATAGAAGACAGTGGGCCTGGTAGGGCAGTGGATTGTACAGACCACTATCTCATTGCTTGTTTCACTTTGAATGTCAGAGATTTAGCAATGTAAGTCCCTGTACCATTAGAACCTGCAGGACAAGCTATTAATAAGCCTTCTAAGTGACAATGGCATGCAACATCAGCAGTAAAAAAGCTTTTAGAAATATATATGGTTGTCGGCATTATGGATACTGCATATCTATGACTTCAGATTGCAAAGATCCAAAGAGATGAGACTTACCAAAAAGATCCCTTCTTTACCGAAACACACAGCAGGTACCTAATGATCCACTCTTACTGTTAATGAGAACAAGCAGGGTCTGAAACAAGTTTCTAACAGTTCATGATCAGTACAGTGTAGGAAACAGAGGCAGCATAAAAGAGGTTTAGTTATGGCATACCATTCATCCCAGTATACTAAAGTATATGTTATTTATGCTTTCATGCCAACTGCTATCAGATTAAAATGAGATTATAAGTAGTAGATTTGACATTCAGCTATTACTGAAAAGGCTGATCCCTGATGTTCCAGCAAGATGATGTGAAACTATGCCCTGTTTCAACTTGTAGAAGGAATCATATGCACAGGTAAACATATTAGTATGCAGCCCACATCTAAAAGCAGAAAAACAAAATTGAAAATACTGATGTTCACTTTGAAGGTAGTGTTTTGGACTATGTTTTCAAACAAATGGAGAATCCATTTTCTAATATATGGGATGGACCTAACGGTCCATATGTAAGTACTGTTACTTCTGAAAGTATGTTGAATGCTAGCAACAACTGCAGAAAAGACATTTCTGAACTTGAAAGACAAACTGTTTGGTTTATTTCGCTAGAGGTTGAGATTTTGTACTTAGAGGAATGCATCAGATGGCGATGCATTCCTCAGGGGCTCAGGACCTCTAGATTTCCGAACTGTGTCAAATTCAGTGACTCTCTTTACAATAATTTGCTTAATTTATTTAATGAGACTGGGATTACTATGATGCAATTGTTATAGTGAGATAGAGAATATCAAAAGAATTATGCATGTCCTGGACTCTAAAACCATAGATTATATTTGTTTCAACATGATGGGTCATCTTTACAATGGCATTGGGGCAAAAGTGGATAGGCATAGGGCCTCAATAATCAGTAGGAAGCAAAATAAGCATATTTTGTACAACATGATGGTTTGAACAATGGGCCTTATGAAGTTATCACTACGACTCCTGGTGATAATAATGTCCAGATCAGCAATGACAGTGTGCATTACAATGTTAATGCAAATATAGATATCCCTGGGACTAGTGGTGTTAATATAAACACCAGTGAAGTCATAATAACAAAAATGTCACTTATGTGACAGTTACTTCTGGTTCAGTTAATAGCCAGACTTCAGACTTCAGGTCCTTTTTGTGATGGACCAAACAGGGAACAAATGGACTCTCAGGTTGTCCAATCACACACAGAACAAGACGAGAGGGAAAGGAAAAAACAACAGGAGAAGAAATTAGTTGATGTACATTTTTTGAATTTTGGTATTCATGTCTGGAATTTGTCTAAAATTGAACTGTCTCAAGATGCTATTTCAGTTTTGAAAAAAGGTTTTTCTTTTATTCTTAGTCAGTCTGTCAACATTACTAAACTTATCGTTGATCTAAAATTATTCCTCAGGAAGTTAAATTTAAAATACATTTTGCACGATACTACTTTTTTGATCAATAATGGTGTCAATAGATTCAAGCGTAACAGTACTTATAATCCACCCTTGCGTAACACTTTACAAGCTTTTGGTGAATTGTGTGAAAGTGATTTGAGGAATATCAAACGTGATACAAATGTGTATAATTTGACCCATAATGAATATCAGGCGCTTTGTAAACTTAGAAAAAATCAAAGTGTTAGACTAATGAGAGTAGACAAGGGTGGTATGATTGTCATTATGCAAACATGTGACTATATTAGTTCTATGGAGAAAATGTTACACAATGATAACACCTATATTAAAGTAAGTATCGATACTATCAAAGCCAGTTATTTAAGGGTGGATACAGATCTGTTTGATATGTTTTGTCAGGGTAACATTGACCACGACACCTGTGAATTTTTGCAAGCTGAGCATCCTAATATGGGTGTATTGTTCAGTATACCAAAAATGCAAAAGTCTCAAGTAGACCCACCTTTTCGACCAATTGTTTCAGCAAAGAGGTCTAAGACTGAAACCATTTCATTATGGTTAGATTCTGTATTAAACCCAATTGTCCAAGTCTGTAAATCTTATGTAAGGGATTCATGGCATTTATTAGAAATTCTCAGTAGACTTATACTTCCTGCTAGCGAATTTTATTTTGCTTCTTTAGATGTGGTGTTATTATATACCTGTAGTGACCAAGATACTGGAATAGTATATCTAAGGGAGTATTTAGCCACATTTATTGACTTCAATGATGTTAAGATACACACTATTTGTCAACTTATGGGGTTAGTGTTGGACAACAATTTTTTTCAGTTTAACAACCAATATTATAAGGAAACATCAGGTGTAGCTAAGGGGGCAAGGGTTGCCCCATCCTTTGCAAATTTAGTTATGGCTATGTGGGAATTGAAATTTCTACAAAACCACCCACAGAGGTAAAATGTTTTTTATATCAATGATACATTGATGATTTGTTTTTTGTTTTGTTTTTTTTTTGTGAATGGGGAACAAGGAGTAATTTTTATCCCTTATAAATGATTTAAATAATACCACTAATTTTCGCAAATTCAGTATGATAAGTTTTGGTACCATCCTTAATTTCTGGACATTCATTTGACCTTTCAGGTGTGTGATAGGACATTAATTAGTAGTATTTTCAGGAAGGATATTTTTGTCAATCAATACATACACAGAGATAGTTTACATCCACTTCATATGAAGAAGAGTGTTATTAAAGGTCAAATAATTAGACTTAGTCGTCTCACTTCGAGTGATAGTATGTTTTCATCAGAAGGCAGATGGTCACTGAGACCAGTGGCTTCAGTATAGCTTTTCCCATTCCTATAGTTAATGATATGCTGCGTATTAAACACATCATTATTGACAATTGGAAGGTCCTAGTAGGCAATAAATAATTTATCCAAATAGTAGGGGATAAGCCTAAATCTATCTATAAAATATGTTTCAACATCAAATCCATGATGGAACAAGCTTCTAATATGACTCAACATTTTAGACATAGTATGGCAAAAAGGACTTATTCATGCAAAAGATGTAAACAATGCAGATATATAAGTAATGCGTCATTGATTTTCTTTAGACACTGTAACAGAAATATTTAGTCCACAAATCAGTTTTTCTTGTGATACAGAATGTGTAGTCTATGCAAGTATATGTGATTCCTGTTTTTCCTTCTACATTGGAAAGACTATTCAGAGTCTTAAAAGAAGGATTTATGAACATTGCTTGGCTATTAGAAAAACAGGATTTAACCAATGCTTTAGCCAAGCATGCTCAAGTTTGTTCAGATTTCAAGAAATCGTTTTCAGTGAAAGATTCTGTAGCCAATAGGGAGTTTATTGGTAATTATAAGATTTTACTTGAATGCAAAGAGTCTCTATGGCAAATTAACCTGGCAGCTGACAAGCTACCAGGTTTGAATGAAAACATTAATATTAAGTGCTTCTTAGCACTAAGGTGAATTTTTTATTAAGATTTCTATATATGCATCTTTTTATACACATGTTCATACGCATATGTGTTTTAGATGCAATTTTTCATGTACTTGTATTTTGTATATAGCAGCATCGCAATATGATTGGATAGCTGTTATCATGTGATATACATTCAATTGTTTTAAAATGGGGCTGTATGAGAGGTTTGTTATTTTCTGAAGAAGTTCAAGTTGAATAAATTGAACAAAAGCGCTAATTTTAGTGTCTGCTTCTCCTGTGTGTTCATCTATGTGCATTGTTCCTGGTTTTAATCATTTTTGTTCGCATTTCATCCAGATCATTTATTAATTCTAAAATCATTGACTAAAATTCCTTATACTTTCTTATCTGCAATAAACAACCAAAAAATGTAAAGGTCCATTAAAACCACAAAATCTGCACCAGCTCACATTTAAAAACTTAAAAATAGTCATCATAAAAACCTGTTTGACAACCACCACCATATGCTTCCCCATCCACCTTCACATCAGGAGACAGGGTACTTCAGTAATATTATGTTAAATCCCACTTATAAAGTTGAACACAAGCAAAACAAGCAAATACCCCCCTAGATATATTTTAGTTCTGCCACATATATTTCTTTAAAAGAAATACAGGGGTTTGAATTGTGCCTTGGCCAAAACATTAAATTGAAGATTATATAAAAAAAAATCACTAGGGCAAGTGACAGAAATAAAAGTAATGGGTATCATTTAATTTTTCTCACTTGCTGATAAGTTTTAAAACCCATTAAATATCTACCAAAACTCTTTGTTTACAGCAAAGGTTTGAGCATCTGTCAGCCAAAATCTTGCAAATCCAAAACAAATTATAAAAATATCTATGCCAAAAAATCAACCCTTACGAGATCATCATTTTACAATTTAAATAATATCAGTGTGTTAAAGAGCAGCAAAGGATTCCAAGGTGTCTTATCCTAAAAAATGGGCTTATCTGCTTTACATTGGTCTATCTGAATCTATGCAATGCAAGCCTAAGCAGTATGTCATGTATGTCGCACAGGTATAGTTATATGTACATGAGCATCAGGTCTCAAACTATTGTATAAAATTGCAGCACCCTGTAAGTACGTTTATATGTATGTCACTTTCCAAGCACACTGGATCATATAAGTTAAGTAGTAATTTGTAAGAGCAGTAGAGGTAACAGAAAGATGAAAAGATGCCAAGTATCTGAAGATGTGAAATAATTTTCCTCAGAAAGGGTGATGATGCAGATTTAGGAAACAAGACATTTAAACATTCCTGTGATGAAAAAAATTCATTTGTTAAGAAGAAAAATATCACTACCAAAACAAACAGCTTACTGACTCAGCATCAAAGAAAATGAAACTGCGGTGCAGATATATTTATATTGCAGACACTAGGTATATTATAACAATTCATTCATTGAGGGACTAGAGACAAACAGAATAAAGAACAGTTAATCCAGTCTAATAAATCACATAAAATGTTCCTGAAAAATATAACATCAAAAAAGCAATTTCTTAGGGGAGCAAACCCCAGTGTTCACCTTTGGAACCCCCTTAATTGCTGATACTAACTCCAAGTTTGCTTATCAGTGAGATAAGGGAGAAACTCTGTGTGCAAGTGATCAGTGGTCTCACAAAAACAGCAATCCTACTGGACCGGTGCAAATGACAGTTCAAACATGAAACTCAAAATACAATAAAATCATGTCCAACATGACCCACATCCGAAGGAAAAAAACAACCCAAACTGAAAAATTCAAAAATGCATTCATGCACATAATGAAAAGAAAATCAGTGAAAAGTCTATCAAGCGACTCTGCAGCAAAATGCAAACCAGAAACAATCGCCCCAATCTGAATCTGTCTTGAAAATATACAGAATATAATTTTGATAAAATAATACCCTAAAGCCCAGAGAACAAAAGACAAAAATAAATTTATGATCTTCCAAAACATTGTCTTGACCTTTTTAATTTGTGATAGTGGCCTTGTACAAATATATAATAACCAAAGAGGCAGTATGTTTAAGGCAATAATCCAAAATGACATTTTGTTCCTAGTGCATATATGCGAATAACTGTTCCAAACTCATTGCTCTGAAGCATTAGTCCACTGAAGAAATGCTACAGAACAGCTAACAGAACCAATAAAGTTAAGTAGCCAAGATAATAGCCACTTTTTATAGATATGCATGATAAAGGTTACCATTAACTGTAGTGCACTATCTCTCCTTACTTATGTTTGTTTCTCATTATAATACATGCTAGGCATACCTGTCAACTGTTATGATTTAGGCAAAACACTATGATTTTGTCCCACAGATTTATTTAGCCATATTCCTTCAAGATTTACTGAGGTTCTTCATAAATCAGACCTGTTTATTGGTACATACCTTATTAAATAATTGGACTAAGCCTATACAAAGATTCCTTTTCACTAATACTATATAAGATATGCTGTAGAAAGATATTCTACTATGAAAAATAAGAAAATCTTCCTTTTTCTGTTTTTCCTCCTATGATTTTTAAAAGCCAGCTTTGGGATCCTTAGTGCTAAAAGGTTGAGAGGTATGTGTGACATTCCCAATCTGGGCCAGTAATCAAGGATCCTGAATCCTCAACACTGTCACTGGAGAGGGATGTTCACCTGGAACAAAACTGGATATACCCAGTATTTCCAGATGCAGCTCCTTGCATCAAACACAAGAGCACATAGGGAACACACTCAGCCCAGGGCTTGGGTTTCTCTCTCTCTTTCTCTCCAGGTCCCTAATATGACTCCCCACTGGCACAGCTCTAGAGTTAAGTTTTCAGCCAAGTATTCAAGCCTAGTCATCCACAACTCTGTCTGTAAAACCAGTGCTTTGCATCCCTGGTCCAAGTATCTGACACGCACACTCTTTGAGATTTGATTTGTGCACACACACACACACACACACACACACACACACACACACACACACACACACACACACACACACATACCTGGGGAAGGCTGGCAAAGTTTACTAGCTATGCCCCCTTTTGCGCAGACTATAAAGTAGTTACTGCCACCAGACATTCACAATCCAGCTACTCTAAGGGTCTTAAAGGGTACCCAATTATACTGAGTGAAATTGATATTAATACAGATGGTAGTTTGACCAATGCAGTAAGGCTTTCAGGAGTGGCCACAGTCACCAAAAAGATATGAGTACTCTCAAAGGGTATTTTAGTCACATCATGATTTTAGGTTTCATAAATCTACATTTATTCCACCTACTAATAAACATGTGGATATTTTTCAACAGTGTGTCCTCAAATAAAGATTGCATGTCAATATGACTACTGACCCTATACCTAAATCTAAAAAAGAAATTGATAGGTTTTTACATCTACTCTTAAGTGAAGGTATAATCACCAAACAAACTTTACATCATTTGACTGGTTTGGATCCATTGCCACAAAGCATTATTTACTTCCTAAAATACATAAAGACCCCTACCAACCACTGGTAGGCCTATTGTGTCAGGGAATGGATCCTTGACTGAATCCCTTTTTGCTTTATTGACTACTTATCTCAAGCCATTGTTGAAAGGTGTTGGGGCTAGAATCCAGGGTACTACACAGTTTTTGAACATCATTTCTGAGATGCAGTTGGAACCTAGTTGAATTATGTGCACTTTAGATGATACGTCATTATACAATAATATACCATACTGGGCTGGTTTAGCTGCACTGAATTATTGGCTTGATTGTATTCCTTTGTACAGTCCTGGTTTCAATACTTTTCTCATTTGTCTCACAGAACATGTCCTCACTAAAAATTTGTTCTCCTTCAATGGCAACTGTTTTTTTACAGTTAAAAGGCACGGCTATGGGTGCATCTTTTCCACCAATATATGCTGACCTTTTATGGGGTATTTAGAACAACATATATATGATCATAATCAAAATTTGTTTCTTGATGAAATTGATATTTGTTGAAGATATCTTGATGATTGCTGGTTGGTGTGGAGGTCAGATGCTGATTAACTCCAGGAAGGTGTTCAGTTTGTTTGTTTGTGTCTTTCGGCTTTTCCCGGTTAGGGGTCGCCACAGCGGAACTCCGGTCTGCTAATGATTGGCAGTAGATTTTTACGTACCGGCTTGCCAGGCCTGACGCACAACCTTCAACAAAGGTACACCCATTCATGCATGTCTCCACGCAGAAGACAGTCTAGCTGAGAATTGAACCAGACAGAGTCTTACTGTGAGGCGACAGCGCTACCGCAGCACTACCACTGCGGGTCCAGGAAGGTGTTCAGTATTTGAATGAAAATAAGTGGGGATTCAGTTTACTGCACAATATAATACTGATTGTATTTAATTTTGGATGCTAAAATAAGCTGCCAGCAGGATGGTGCTTTAGTTAGTGATATGTTTTAAAAGCATCCAGGTTCTAATACCTTATTACATGCATCAAGTTGCCATCCCAGACATATTATATGTAATATTCCCAAATCTCAATTTCTAAGGATTTGTATGATTTGTTTTTCTGATGATATCTTTTGTTTACAACAACAAAATCTTATTACTAGATTTTGTAATACAGGCTACTTACTGTAAGTCCCAAGTGGTTCATACTAGTAATGAAGTTCAAACTTATAACAGGTTTGATTTGTTACAATATTATTACAAAACGAACAAACATAATACAACTAGATTTAATATAACATATGTGTGTAATACTTCTGGATTTATGAACCTGATTCAAAAACATTGGGATATCTTAATGGCCGAGGAGAGATTATCAGACATTTTGGGTCCCAGATGTCTTTTTTCATTTAGAAGAGGTAAGACAATGCGTGGGTTCTTTAATCAATATAAACACAAACTACAATACAAAAATATATCTCAGGGTACATTGGATAGGGGTGTTGGGTTGTGTCCGGTGTGGTCACTGTTCTTTTTGTAAACATGTCATTAAGACTAAGGAATTTACCAGTAGAAATACTCCAAAAATCTTTAATATTAATATTTTTGCAAATTATAGAACAGATTGGGTTATATATCTTGCTACATGCACATGTTCAGCCTTTTACATAGGTCAAACATAACGCCCCTTTAGATTCCATATATCGGAACATTTAAGCAATATCAGAAACAAATGTCAGTCCAATACTTTGTATAAACACACTATTAAACATCCCACATCATGTTTCAAATTTATTATTATTGACAAAGTAATTGCAAATAGAAACATGAAAGCTGGTTGGCATGACATTGACATTCTGAATAAAAAAGAAATAACTTGGATTATCAAATTAAGTGGGTTTTTCCACTGGTTTGAATGACAACTTTTAAATACCAAATGCAACTTAATTATTTAATGAGTAGGGTGGATCTAATGTCCTGTATCAAGTACATATTGTAGTCAAAGGAAAGTTCATGATATCATGCACTGATGAAGGCTAATAGGCCAAAACCGGTTTGCTTTTGGTTTACACTTATATATCTACTTAGTAAAAGAATTCAATGTACCTCTCATGGGAGTGCTGGCCGTTTTTTTGTGTTTGACTTTGGAATACTCTCAAAGGTTAAAATATTCTCTAAAGGACCAGCCACTATGAAAAGTTTAAATGTATTTAATAATAAATAATAAAAGAACATGAAAATACTAAATATCTATTTACAACAAACACTAGGGTTTCAACCATTGAAAATATTAAAATAATACAGATAAATACATTCATACAGATATAGAAAAACAGTATTTAATTAATCTCTCTATATTTTTCTGATTGATATCAGCAGTTACTCTTCTGCAGTTGATTTACTTACTACAGCATGGCAAGATGAAGCAGGTGAGTGATCCTTCTATGTTAGGTTTCCAAAACAGAGTGCCATGGGACTTCAGCCTCAACTTGTATTAAAACATTATTTTTGTCCTAGATTACAAAATGACATCACATACATCTGGTAATCTGACTTCTGGTTGATATGCAGCCCCCTCCCCCCCATTTAGCACCTACACAGAGAGCCTTGCTAAGATCTGCTGCAGCTCACGAAATTCATAAAACCTTAAAATACTTCCACTCTTCCTACAGGAGCTAATAAACCATGCTTCTTACAGACATGGTATCTCTGCCTTCATTCAAAACTGTGAACTAACATTTTTTTATGGAATAGGCCCAGTAATTTAATTTATTACTATTTTTCAAAGTTTGAGATTAACCTCTTCTCTTCCAGTATCCTCTGTTAAAACATATTCATTTAAACAGTTACAATACAGTACAGCCTGATGTACATATATATTTCTTTTCTGTCCAGCAGGGCACACTGTTGATACATTTTTAACACAATCAGCTTTACAAATAATTTTTTCAGCACAAGCATCTGTACAAATCAGTTTAATATATAAATGGCATGTAACTCTTTATAGAATTCCAGCTAGCTGTGGTAGAGTATGTTACACGTCTACTACCCTACTTCTCCTGGCATAGATGACAATACCTCACATCATCACAGTATGTATAAAAATGTTTGTTAGAATTTGTTACTTAACTTTTATGAAATGTTGTCTGGTGCTGCAAAATCTTTGCATTTCAGATGTACTGACTCAGAAAAATGAAAATTTTGGGGTTCTCTTTTGCTTCTGTCTTTGCACCAGCAGTGCTTATCTATGTAAAGCAGTGACTGGGGAGTAGTCAATTAGTGAGTTTAAACTGATGGATTAAAAGCTTGTCCATTTGGAACTCATTGATTAATAGATTACACAACATAAAACTATTATTTTAAAGTGCCATTTCATGGTTGGTTGTCTGCTATGCTGAGTTGTCTGAGCTGGTTGGGCTTCAGTCTCATAACTAATCATGGCAGTCTTGAATCAGCCAAAGGCAACTCACATCCACTTTATATTGTTACTGTTCTGCAGCTGAATAGAGCTATGCTCCATATAAAATGTAACATCCCATATGTAAACATTATTTTTCAGTATAAGTATATAGTGGCTGCAAAAATATGCTAATGAGTAAATGGAAATGACTTATTATAACTTACCTCTAGCAGAAGAATGACACCCTAATGCAAGTCCTATGGATATACAAATGAGATACCAACATACATGCTCCACTCATATACTATGCTGCAAAAATTTAAAATATATCACAGTATCGCCACTGCACTATCTTTTACTCACACTGGAACCAAGGCCAGAGATAATAATCAACTTGTATCTTGTCTTTTCTTCGACCTTTCCAAAGTCTTTGATACTGTTTCACACTCTTTACTTCTGTCTAAACTATCTGATCTCAATCTATCTGGGCCTTCACTTGGTTGGTTCACTAGTTACCTCTCCAACAGGCACCAGTCAGTTCAATGGCTCACATCCTGCTCCTCCTTCCTACCCATCAAATCTGGAGTCCCCCAGGGCTCCATCCTGGGCCCCTTCTGTTCAATATCTTCACCAATGACCTCCATACCTCTTGCAATCCTCCCTCATTCAATATGCAGATGATTCTACACTCATCTCCACCTCAAACAATATCTCTCATCTCCATGCACACACCCAAGACTCTTCCCTGCCCATAGATAAATGGCTCTCTGCAATCAGCACATCTTAAATTCAAAAAAAACTAAACTTTTGCTATTTCTTCCTCAACCTCTATTTCACTATAAATCAACCTATGTCATCACATCCATTGACAAGACCACCATTAAAGCAGAACCCCACACTAAGCTTTTAAGTACCATTATCAATGATGAACTTAATTTTAACTTGCATAAACACCTAAGTATTAAAAAAAAAAATCAAAAACTAGGTTTACTGTACAAAAATAAGAAATTTCAGCACTTGCGTATTATCGCAACCACATTTTCACAGTTGTGAAATTTGCATACTAGAAAGGAAACTAGTGCAGAAAACGCTACAAAGTGTTTTGGTAACTCGTTACTGCTAAGGAATACATTTGGATTGCCTTAACGATGACAAATAACTGAACAATTACTCTTCTTGTTTTGCGTGCATTACACACGCACATTTGAATTGACATGGCTGCTGTCTTACTAATGAAAGGAATGTTTGCACTGTGAGGAACGAATCCTGAGAATAAAAAGACAGACGTAGGAATCATGCTTTTGGTAAACTATTTATTTCTGACACGTTGTGAACATGATTGAAAATATCCCTTTCAATGTCAAAGTTGCAGTAACTGATGCTTTTCTAAAGGGGAGGGTGGATTATGTGAACAGCTTATTCTGGGGTTGGTATGCAATCTGTCGAGCGTGAATACACAGACCAAAGAGGCGTGCACTGTTTTAAGAGTGTTAACCTGCGCAAGTAACAGGTATTTTGTTCCTCCACACTCATGATGGGTGTGGTATTTATTTCAAAGTCCTTTTAAACCAGTGGTTATAAAAATGTCAGAGGTGCATGTAGGTTGTTGTTTTTCTCTCTTAGGCATAAAGAAGTGCCAGAAGCAGCAGTCACCATCGTGAGCGCTGTATTCATTGCCTGACGTCAGTAAAACATGATACCCACTTCTTTATTTCATTCTTATTCCTCTTTCAAGCCCATCACCAATATCCCAGAAGACTTCTTAACAGTTTTGCCAACCCTTTTAAACTTAACAGAGATTATTTGAGTGAAACAAGAGCAATTATCGCAACTGTGAAAATGTGGTTGCGATAATAAGTAAGCACCGAAATTTCTTACCCCAGCACTAAACTCTCACTGGCTTAGGCACTCCTCCTTCCCTCCCTTCTCTATGCAGCTCCAGTCTTTACCAACATACACTTTTATCTAAACTAGAACAAACTTACCACAAAATAGCTAGACTTGCTACTAACTCACTTCACATCTCTCACCACTGCCTTACTCTCAACTCTATACAATGGCTAGAATTCCCCCAACAACTTAAACTGTCACAATTTCAAATCACACATTCCATTCTATACAAACCTACTTCCTGCCCTTATCTCTCCTCCCTTGTATCCTACTACTCCCCCAATCATCCTCTCCATACCTCTGATCAACATCTCCTTGATATCTATAAAACTAGCAAAAACATTGAAAAACTACCACACAAATACTCTGTAGCCGAAGCCTGGAACAAACTTCCCTCATACATAAGAACCATAACCCAATCTACACACTTCATAAAGGAACTAAACAACTCCTACTTAACACATATTTCTGCCCCTGTTACAACTCTACCTAATTCTCTGCACTCCTTTGTCTCCAATATCCCATACATTAATATTACACACTTCAATTTTTTTCTAAACACACTGTTTATTTCATTGTAACTCCATAAGCTAGGCTGCTTCATTCATGTATAAATATGTATATATTAAGCTCTAATTTAACTATCTTCTGTTTATTATAATTTAGCTCTACTTTAATATTTTCTCTTAAGACACGTCATATACTAATATTGTTTTTCTTGTCTTTTCCTGTTGTATCTAATAACACCATTCTTTTTTGTTAAAACATTTCTTCTTTTTCCATATGTATTAATTACAAGTTTTCCATGTTTTTTTCCGCACTCATAAGTATTTTGTGTGTATATATTGCTATATACTTTTTCTGTACTCATAAACATTTCTTGTGTATATAGTATAATGTTTTGGTCTGTATAACTCTGGAGCTTTTCTCCTTGGTAAATCACTGAAAATGGGCTGTTGCCTCAGTTGGACCAGCCCAGTTAACAAATGTCAAATAAATAAATAAAAACAAATAAAAAGTATACTACTATAAATACAAATTAAATCAACAAAGATAAATGAATCTTAGTTCTCTATATTAATATAAATAGACATGAATATAAAAAAATACTTTTGATTTTTACAAATAATATAACATTGTTATAGCTTTAAAAATATTCTAGTCTTCAAAACACATCCATTTTCTAAATATGCACCTCCTCCAATTATTTTTAAGTTTAAGCTAGAAGCAAAAATAATGAAGTTCATTCTCCGTCTTGTAGTGGTATGGTCATCAGATTGTATGCCTCTGTTGGCAAAAATTGAAAAGCTGAAGTAAGGCAATCACTTACACAGGAGAATACCTGCTGGCCAGTCAGTGGCTCAAATAACACAATAGCCTATAGGCTTCTGCTCCCCTATAGCTGTCTTTCTCTAAATGTGCTAGACCTCATCCACTGCACTTTCTGTTGTGTATCTAGCATGACTCTGTCATATTTTAATTAATCCCCTAATAACCACATCAGCCATCAATTGCAATTTATACTTTTCCATAAATGTGACAACATTCAGTTTGCAAGACAAGGACAAGGTCAATCTATGCTGTGAAAAACAGTGATGCATTTAGTAGCTGTGCTTATTATCAAGCTAATGTGATTTTATCACATAGTCCAGCCTAATTTTTCCTTTGATGTCCTTTTAATGGACTGTCTGCTGATGATTCGTGAGACTTCATAACCCCCAGTGCTGGTACTTTTAACGTCTTTTTTTTCCTAGAGTCTGACATTTAGCACCAATCATTTCATGCACACATACATTGTACTTTGTCTGCACTCTTAGTTGTAAAAGCTCGATAACAGTTAAATTGTTGTGGGGGATTCAGGATTCATATAGTCTGCAGTTCTTGAGCTGGTGTGCAGACAAAACTTCACAACAGAATACTACACAACGCTGCGGCAGAGATGAAACACAGTGTCCAAGGGGATATGCTGCAAGACTGAAAATAGGCTTTTGGAGCTCATCAGTTATGTAGTTAAGAATGACCATATGCATAGTGGTTTGTACATAATCTACACATCTCAGAATTCCTCACCCCAGCTGACAGTCTGTCCCATGATGTGGTGTGATGACAAGTCTATGATCATGTTAGCAATATCACTATACAGATGACACAGAAGAGTGTCAAAGGTAATGGTGGTATAGTATGACATGGAAGCACACACAGTTCTGTCTCAAGGTCTGGCAAAGTCAGAAACAGGCATGCTATACCTAGGGGAACACACACCACAATATGGTATGATCACTTGCAGATGGGCATGCATGGTATGCCTACCTAAGCATCGCAACAAAGTAGTTAAATGTATCATATTCAACACAGTATATGTACTCCCTCCCAATATAATGATATGATAATATAGCTTGGTAAACCAGCATCACAATTGTAGATTGCATCATGTCTAACACCTGTGGACTGTATAGCAACAGTGTGTGTAGCAGCCAAAGAGAAATGAAAAAATGACGAATGTCCTGTAAGATGGTACAAGACAACATGCTGGAGACAGAGAGATGTGTCCTTCAGTACAGCACCTTGTGGGGTTAGTTATAAAAAGTATTACATCATGTGATATTTAGAGCAAGAAAGGTGTCAGCACTGGATGCCAAAAGAAAAAGAGAGAGAGAGAGAGAATGTACGGAGTAATTGTGATATGTGCATACACTAATGTGAAGTAGAGGGAAATAACATTTGAATAAATAAAACCGCATGTGTGTAGCAATATGAAAATAATTTTGTGTGATTTTAATAGTATAAAGAAAATTTAGGGAAACATGAAAACAAGTTATCATTATCAGTAATGAGTTGATGAAGTGCAGGGATTTGAAATTAACATAAGGGAGAATGTTTACTGTAGTAGGGTGTCATTAAGAACAAAGCTGATTATCTTATGTTGTCAAGTCATTTAAGGGAAAAAGCTGCTGTGGTGCAGCAGTTAGCATTGTCGTCTCACAGCAAGAGGTTCTCTGGTTCGATTCTCAGCTGGAGCACCTTCTGTGTGCAGTCTGCATGTCTTCCCCCTGGTCAAGTGACATTTAAAGACATGCAGGTAGGTGTGTGTGAGAATGGGTGTGCCTTCTTTGAAGGTTGGGCATCGGGCTGGCACCTTGGCACTGTAACAATCCACTGCCAATCATTAGTGGACCAGAGTTCCACTGTGGTGACCCCTAACATGAAAGGCATTAGGTTAGGAATGAAAGGAAAATAACAAAATGTGATAATGTGGGCAAAAATGGAGAGAATGAAGAGGTAAAAAATAATCTTCTTCTTCTTCTGGCTTTTCCCGGTTAGGGGTCACCACAGTGGATCACCTGTCTGCTCATGATTGGCAGTGGAGTTTTACGGTATCAAGTTGCCAGCCTGAGGGCCCAACCTTCCACAGAAGGCACACACATCCACGCACTCACACCTAGGGCCAATTTAGAGTGTCCAATCCACCTACAGCATGTCTTTGGGATGTGGGAGGAAACTGGAGCACACAGAGGTAACCCACGTGACCACATGGAGGACATGCAGACTCCGCACAGAAGGCACCCCAGCCGGGGATTGAACCAGAGAACATCTTGCTGTGAGGTGGTAACACATACACAAAACACAAATACACCAAACAAACAGCAATCCACAGACATACACCTAAAATCCTACATCTTACCCTACACTAAACTGTACACACACGACTAGCTATCCACTTACCTTAACCCAAACCCTAACCCTAAGGTCCATCACTACTGCACACTCACCTCACTCGCTCCCTAACCCTAACTCACCTACCCCACCCTAACCCTCACGTCCACACAATCGCACACTTACCTGACCTGCGCCCTAACACTAACTCACCTACCCTGTGCCCTAACCCTCACGTCCATACAATTGCACACTTACCTGATCCAGACCAGTAACTTTCCACCACAGTGCTGAACATAGCGAAGCCACAGGAACGGCCAACCGAATTCCTTCCCTAGGAAGAAATTCAGTGTTCCGCAGCTTCACTATTTTTAGCGTTCACTGAATAGGGGTCAATATTAGAACATTCGAAGTTGCGAAACTTCAATGTTCTAATATAGGCCCCATTTGAAGTGCCATATCATTATTATACATGCTAGGCACAGTACATCTTACTGAAGATGTGTGTAGTATGAAAGAAGTATAATACACCACCCAGGTACAAATGGTATTTGTAGGCATAGCTCTGCTCTCACTCACATCTCCCACAGCACATCTGCAGACACACACACACACATACACACACACACACACACACACACACACACACACACACACACACACACACACACACACACACACACACACACATGCATGTGCATGCACACACACACATATGCGCACGCAGACACACACACAGACACACACACACACACACACACACACACACACACACACACACGCACACACACACACACACACACACACACACACACACACACACACACACACACACACACACACCAGAAACTACCAGTTATGTCACTGCTGTCCTACAAGCACATCATAGCATAAGGACAATAGCATATTAGCTGTAGGCAATAACTTGCAATGTGCCATTAAACAACTATTAATACTTGTGTTGCTATTTCATTGTCTGGATATTTCCTCTATAGTCCTGTAAATGGTCCAAAGAGACCAGTGTTCTACCACAGTTAGCAAGCTTAAATAAATGATAAATTAATAAACAAATAAACAAACAAATAAATATCTCAATATATGCCATATGTATGTCTTTAATAAATAAATATCTGAATATCTACCATGTGTATGTCTCATGTCTGTTTTTTTTTTCTGTACCTCCTTTTGTTGTTATCTTTTTTTTCATCTACATTTTTCTTGGAATTTTCTACTGCATCTGCCATGAATGTACCAGTGTGTACCATCAGTTTTGGCCTTTCCCTGCATCCAGTCCACTTAGATCCAGGTCTGCTACTCTGTTGGATACAGCAAGGGTAGGAAAGAAACCCACCTGCCACTTCTCATAACACCTTACTTGTTTGGGAGTGCCATTATTCTTTTTGGTGGCACTGTCAGTGAGGAGCTACATATCATGTCCACGAAGCTGATACAGGTAGTACAGGTGGAGCTAACAGACCAGTGTGGCTGGAAACCTATGTAGGCAACCTGAAAATGGTACTCTTGTGGTTATCTGGGTCACATTGCTGCCCGTTTCTGCCATCATCATTGTAAGTGGGGATCATTGGAGAGGGTGCTGAGGATGATGACTGACCTGTCCTTAGGTATTGCACAAGCAATGTGATACAGAAGGCAGAAGGCCATACCCACCCTACTCTCATTCTGGTGTTCCCATTCCTTGAGTGTCAATGTCCCCCCCCCCCAAACTTTTTGCTATAAAACTTGAAATAAAAGTTTTAAATTAAATTATCTTTCTGATAACTGTAAAAAGAAAGAAGAAAATAATATTCATTCTGACAGGTTTGGGAAGTGTCTCATGGTAAGTGGGGAAAGGCAGGCAAACAATGGGATATTGGGATGGCTGGAGATTCCCACTCCATTACCTGGCACAGGACCTTATTTGACCATGACCTAATTCTAGGTTTATTGTATAACAAGATAAGAGATGATGAAGATGATTTGGCTAAAATAAAAAGGTGTTACTATTACTAGAGAACAGGATGGACACTTTTCCTCAAGCTTGTTTGAGAAACCTTGTAAGAAGAACAATTTCTTACACAGAAGAAGAATGCACCCTGTCCATATATACAATAATATTGTTAAAGGTCAAGGTATGAGGTTATCAATGATGAACTGGTGGAACTGCAATTATACTAACTGTGATGTGGTCATAGATGGTTTTAGAGCTGATTTGTTAATCCATGGCTACTCTGACTATGAAATTAATAGCAACATGGCTTCAGATAAGTTAGACAGAAAAGGCAGAACTAAACCTTATTTTTCTGAAAAGCTGGTTGTGTCGTCAGTTTACTGCTTTAGGACATATAGGTGTTACTTTGTCTTTTTCTTCTGATGTCAGTTTGATATGCGATGTTTTTGGTAAGAACTGGTCAATATTAACTGCAGTGGAAGAAATTAAAGCAATTGTGGGACCCAAACCAAGATTTCTTTTTAAGAACAAAAAAAAAATCATTAAGTGTATGCTGTGTTAAAAGAATCCATCAAAGGTGATTAGTAAGGTGTTTCAGGCACAACCGTTAGGCACTCCTAGTTGTGAGGCTGCACTATTTGAGCTTATATTGATAGCAGCAACATTTTTGTTCACCCACATAATGAGAAGGAGTACAGATTTAGTGCACATACTGATTGTAATAGCCAACAGTTAGTCTATTTAGCAAAGTACAGCACCTGCACTTCTTTTTATGTAGGCAAAATGGACCGCACACTAAGGAAGCGGGTCCATGAACATGTTTATAGTTTAATGAGAGAAATGTGTTAGACAGATATGCCAAAGTAGTGGGCCAGAACATCTGTTTACTTTTATGGTGATACTGATGATACGTGATGACTTCATGTTGGGTGAAGTGACGAATAAGGTGGAACATACAGAACTTAGATGGATCAAATTTCTGAAAGCTGATATAGGTGATGGGCTAAATGAGATTGTTTCCTTGAAGCCCCATCTCAGATCACCAGGTATGAACAAGTTCTAGGATTGGCTGCTTTGTATTTTATATGAGTTATTTAAATGCTTTCATGTGTGAATTGTTTTTATTATCTGAAGAAGCGTCTTAGATGCAAAAGTGCTTATCACATTATAGTTTTGTTTGCCAGAGTATGGTGCATCTCTTTTGCTCAATTGTTGGTATTTACTTATTTTACAGAGGTGCAACTTTTTCATCTGTTGTTGATCTTGTCTTCATTTCACTTGTTTAAAATAAAAAGTTGGTTTTGGAAGAAAGGATGTTGTTGTTGTGTCTTTCGGCTTTTCCCAGTTAGGGGTCGCCACAGCGGAACTACAGGCCGCTAATGATTGGCAATAGATTTTTACGTGCTGAGTTGCCAGCCCTGACGCACAACCTTCAACAAAGGTATGCCCATTCACGCATGTCTCCACACAGAAGACGCTCTAGCTAAGAATTGAACAGGACAACGTCTTACTGTGAAGCGACAACGCTACCGCAGCACTACCACCAAAAGAAGGATGGGGGACAGAAAAAAAAAATAGTTGATTTTAATTTGAATGCTAGGATAAAGAAGGAAAGTTGTAAAAGTGGATATATTGTAAAAATTAAAGATGTGTAAATTATGTCAAAAGTGTATGTAAAGATTGTGTGAATAAATAAAGCAAACACCTACTCCTTTTTCCAATAAGTGTCATGAAATCATTTACATCTACCTGAGCTACCACCAAGTAGGACAGATGAGACCTTGGTTTAACATCTCATTCAATGGCGCACACAGGAGTGCACATGTACAGTGTCAATAATGGAAATGTAATCCAAGCACCTGCTGTAGGAAGAGACCCTACAACCTTCTGATCTTCTGGCACCAAAGGTGAAAGTGTTACCTGGTGAGCCATTGACACTGACTGCACTAAGCTAGTACAGTAAAGCCATATTAAAATGCAAAACAACTTCCTAAATATTATACACTTTTATTACTTAAACCATGTTGTTGGAGGCTAATCCATACCCTTGCACCATATATAGAGGGCTAGACTCCAACATTCGCACTGCTAATATATTCTAACTTCCTGGCAGAAGAGCCTTGGAGAAATAAAACTTATTTGTCTGGGGAAACCAAGTAATCCATTGTTTTGAACATTTGTAGCTGAACAGTTGCAATTATATAGTATTAGTAACAAAATAAAAAAATGCCTGATTCATCTCTCATGAAGGTTCAAAGCTGACAGTTTATTAAAATAAAATGTCCAGCAAGGATAAGTGCTTTCATCCCGTAGAAACAGACCATCAGATACACACCCAAAATGCAATGCACACTATAAATAACTTAACAAAGTTCCAACCCTGCTAAATGAATCAGTTAAATATTTACATACTTGCATAAAGTGATGCCTGTTGAAGTTGCATTCCTATTCTGAAAAGACAATGCATATCCATATTCCACAACTACCCAACCCCCCATTAAACTAAGCTTTTAAAAATAAAACACTTAGGTTATCTCTCTTCCCCAAGTTCATATTAGACGATCATTTAAAAATCTTTGAAAACAATAAAGTGGAAAAATAAATTAGTGTGCATTGCATTTTGGATGTGTATCTGATTAAGTCTCTTTCTAAGGGACAAAATAGCTTATCATTGTTTGACATCTTATTTTAATAAATTATCAGCTTTGAACCTTCGTGAGAGTTGAATCGGCATTTTTGATTTTGTTATTGGTACATTTTCAGCCGCACGTTTCTCATTTTTTCTGGTTATATAGTATAATAGTTGACTCATGGGAATGCAGCATAACCTATGTCCTGCAGAAATAGAGCATTTAATAACACTTTCAAAGAATAATGTAAACTGATTACCTATTTATTTTACATTTTCAGTTCAGTCAGTTAATTAGAATCTTAGCTTCAACATAACTGCTTCAAAAATTTTCATCATCTAACATTTCTGCTTTGAGATTCTGGATTCATTATTTTCATATTCAATATTTATAAGTAGAATCCTGCTACACACTGTTTCCACATCTGAATCTGAAAAAGTGTTATTGTAATGCTGATAAATTACCCAGCGTACTATATGTTTTGTACTTGTCTGACACACAGATACACCTTTTCAAGGAAGTGGAACCATTTTATGTATTATCATGTCTTTCTTGAAAGGCTGCATCTGTGCAGTTTTTTTATTACTATGCTGAGGCTATACTGCATGGTGTTTTATATTCTGCTGAATAGTTGTTGGTTTGGCATTCACTGGATATATTGTGTCCTAAATGAGCAATATAGTTCTTGTGACTTTGCAAAAATGATGCCTCGCCTGAAGAAGTGCTCATTCTGTAATCTTGCTGATATACTGTTTGACTTCACTTGATTGTGATCTGCCTGAACTTGATTAAAAGACAGAATGTTCCTGAGAGTTCCTTTGCACCTAGTATCATGTATAAAATGTATCTTGAAGGTTGCTACATTGCATCTCATGTGTATCAATTGCTCTAGGCACAAACCTAAGTGTCGGTCCTGTTGTACTGGAGACATGATATGGTTGATTATCTATGATAAAATGGGCTTGCATTCAATTATAGTGTGCATCCCCTAGGCTAGTATAGTTCACTAGCTAACAGTTTAATGACTGATGGATTATTTAGAAACTATCTTCTTTTATGAATTATTCCTTGCCAGAAGTCTTCTTTCTATTTATCCTGAGAGGCTGAGTAATATATCATCAAACCTACTGACAGACTATTCTAACTGGCAGAACCTTCAGCCAGATGAAAATTTATAAAAAGGAATTTCTGCACCACTAAATTTCCCAGGATACATATATATGTGTGTATGCTTTATATAGCTATATATACACAACTCCACAGTCACACAACTGTCTGGAAAAGTGAAAAAAAATGTGAATCAGTCCTGGTGCAATAATAGACAATGATTCACTAGAAGAAATATAAATTACTAAGTTGCAATGCATTCTTAATTTATAATGTCATCCTTTTAAAATCAACAAGTGTTAGATAACACTAGATTGACAAAGATGGGACTGTTTTTAAAGGATGACGGTATTTGTTCTCTTCCATACTTCAGTTTCTGATATCTACTATTGGATGAAATTAGTAGATATTATAAAAGACGTTTTCATAGTTTAGTATTTCTACATATCATCTGATAAGGCTATTCATAATACACAGTGTACTCTATTCCAAAATGCATACAAAACAAAATGTGTAATCAATACTGCAGAGCTGCAGAATAAGAAATATTTTAATATTAGTTCAGACATTTTCATAGCTTTTTGGGAATTTGCTTTGTTTTTTATGTTATTAGTGATATTAGCTTCAAGATCCTTGTATTTGAAAGTTCTGATAGTTCAAAACCTCACAATTTGCTACTAAGTAATGGATTTCTTTTGCCAAAAAGCATAATCCCCTCTTTTGTCCTGGCTAATGTTTAGATCAGCACTGCTATACCAAAATATCAAATCATTGAGGTAGCTATTAAAATTTGCTTCCGCTTTAATGCTGGAAAGAGATACAACATAGCCTGCAAGATGACTGACATGAGAAAAACAAATTAAATAATCTGGACTCTAAACAGAACCCTGGCATGGATCTAAAGTAATTCTACCTCAATCTGAATATTGATTTGATATTTGCATTCTTTGAGTCTAGTTGTAAAGTCGTGATGGTACCCAGTTGATACTATATGGACTGATACAATGTTTCTTTAAATAGTGAATAATTAGACAGTGATGATTGCAATCAAAGACTTTTGAAAGATATAAATAACACATACACATAGCCTCTGGTCCAAACTGATACTAACTGGTTCATAGAAGTCAACCAAGTTAGTGGATGTAAATGTGTTTCTAACAAATCTATGTAGCGCCAGATACCATAATGGACCAATGGTGCCATTAGATTCCAATAAAAAAAAATAAATCTCTCAAAAGTGTTGCTTAATAAGGGAGTTAAGCTAACAGGCCTGTAGTCTTTTTTTACTATGTTAATAGTACCACCTTTGGGAAGGGGAATAACATTAGCTGATTTCCATAATAGTTGGACAAAAGCATTTGACAAAAATGTGTTAAGTGCAGATGTTAAACAGAGTAGAATGAAATTCTTGATTTTAACCTGAATACAACCTGCTATACTACCAATGCGATTGCTATATACTTATTTTATTTTTTGTAAAGATTCTATAGCAACATTTTCACTAATAACTGAAAGAATATTTAATGTTCTCTAGATTTCACAGGGCTGAAATTTCTCAGGTACTGAGTTGAATTAAATATTTCAAAAATGTTCATTAACTATCTCAGCCATCTCAACGTTGTATAATAATCTGTTATGATAAATTAATCCCTGACCATTATTTTTTTTTCATTTGTTTTGTTGACATAAAAATAAATTATTTTTGTTACCAGGCAGGCATATTTGATTCTAATAACACTCCTTAGCTTTTTTAATCATTGTTTAAATGTTTTTACATGTAGCGCTGTTATCTCTCTCTCTCTTAGCTCATGATGTATTAAACCATTTATAGATGGCATTTTTGTCTGCACTTTAATAATTTGTCATATTCTTTCTTTCACCACAGTGGACTTGAGTTGTCCCTTTCAATATTTACAAGTTTCTTACATTCATCTAACAAAGATGAAAAAATATTTTTAAGGATGATCAGCACTGAGGCACATCGAAAATATTATTTGTCGCAGTCCCCTTCAATAAACACATCGCACCGAAAGACATTTGAAGTCCTTTATTAAAATTCCATAAAAAATTACTGTTAACCAATATTTATTAATTTCAACCAAAATGTGATACAGATGAAGATAACATCTAAGCAACATTAACATAGGACAGAGTGACCAGCTCATCCTGATTAGTAAGCAGTGTCCATCCATACCTCCGCTCACTTACTTATGAAGCAGCGTATCACCACTCACTTCAGTTACTATTTATTGAATTATACCTCCAACTAAATAAGCAGCTTCCTCTGCTTGCTTATTTACTTATCAAGCAGTGTCCAATCACTCACTTTCATTTCCCAGCTTATTGAACTGAACATCCAACACCAGAGGGGGAACAGAAGAGGACAAGCCTGCCACTCTTCTCTGCCCACCAGCCTGACCAGGCTGTTCCCCCTCTCTTCGACCAACTTCCAGCAATCTAACCACCATTAAGGCACTAGGCCAAACATCATTTGGTGTACCCCATCCTCTGTAACCAAGCTGGATATGAATCATCACCTCCAAAACCTCTGTCACATAACTAATGAAAATAGCCATCTGCCTAAACAGCTGAAAGCAAACAACTGATCCCTCTCTGATGCAAAGGTAGCGAACTATAACCTCATAACCTAGCATAACCACTGCACATGATCGCATAACCACTGCACATGATCTAAATAATCTTTACCTCACAACCAGTGGAAGCCTTGCCATGATTCCAAGGGTGTTACCTGCCTCCTGAACAACTAAACACTAAGCCCACTGCCAATAAAAACCACACAGTGGCAATTGCATACTGTCATGCCACATTGCAACCCCATTTACCACCCAATGACTGTAATAACCAAATGAAATCACTTAAAGTCAGTGCAATAGCAAACCTGACATAACACCAACTATCCATTATAAAAAAAATGTTTTAAACATCCACATGGAATTTAGCTGCCCAACCACCCCAAGCCTACAAGTTCCATATTGACAACTGAAAATGAACCGTAATCCCCAACAAACCCAAATGAACCTCCCACTTTTTTTTAAATAGTCTAAATGGCTGACATAAACCAATGATTCCTATTCAGTGCTAAAGTAATAACCATACCCTTGTATAACCTCTGTATATGAACTAAATTCTCACTTATCCCAACTGCCAAAAGTAGCTTTGCAATTATTCCCAGGTCATACCTACCAACTGTACCAACAGAGCACAACCCAAACAAATGTCATACAACCCCATGCAAGAGCAATTGCATATCATCATGCCTAATTGCAACCATATTTTACCACCCAATGTATATCTTCATAAAGAAAATGATATTTCCTTTCAAACCTATTTAATAGCAATCCTGCTGTTACACCCATTATTAAAAAAAAAACACAACACATTTAATGACTGTCATAGCATCTGCTGATCAACAAACCACTTTCTGAATGACTTCAACACATCCAAAATGAATGCTACATGAGCTGTAACCCAATGAACCTCCATTTACCAATGCCAAATCTCGCAACATAACCTATCTTGTCAATAGCCAACGTCTGTCAAACTTCACTGTATCAAATTACCACAACCCTTCATACCAATAAACCACTGCCAAGATTTATTAAGTTCACAAAGAATTGTCACCCATGCAGCTATACTACTTGTAGCTAGATCCTCCTTGACCAGCTGAGCTGCCTTACCTTATTCCTGAGTGTGACAAATGGCTAACCCTCTCCCACCAAACTCCTCCCCCAGGCAGCTACAAGACAAATTTATCTAACAGACTCCTGCAGCTAGCCTTTGAACCTTGTAACCCAACCTGACACACCTCAAACAACTGCCCCACTAACCTATTCCTCTGTCCAAAAACTAGTGGAAATTACCCTATTCCCAACAACTTCTCCCACTAAACCTTCTAGTCAAGCTGAAAGGGCACTCCAAATATTCAACATCCCTCCTGCAATCCTCCTTCCATCCTGCCAACCAACAAGCCACAAACCAACCCCCCCAACCCAGTACCTCCTACCACGTTTGTGAACAAATGCCAATTCCCATAAACAACTCAGTCCATCTGCCCAATGGCCATACAAATTAACTGCTCCAAAAGACTCCACAACTTATTAACCCATACCAAGCCAACTTGAGTAAAGTGTCAGTCATACAAACCTTAGGGGCCTAAAAGCTCAACATCCTTAATCCACCTCTTGTTCTTACATTTTCCTGGAGCTCTTCCTTCTAATGCATTTCCTTCCCACCTGATAAAGTAACAAAATGTGGCCAGTATGTAATCAGTCATCGCACCCAAAATCGATCCAAGCTGCAGTTATGACTATACCCTATCTGTGGATGACCCCAAAATCCTCATAAATAAACCTAAACACCAGCTACACCAAACCCTTACAGTATCTCATCCTTCATAGTCTCCACAACACTCTTATACCACACCAACAGTCACACACCTGAGGGAGGAGATAAGATGTATCACTACCTGTGACCTCCCTCCATGAAGCTCCAGCAGCCACAACCCTTTTGCCCCAACATCCATCAACTGATGAGAACACCTCGTTTGGACCACCAACTGATACAAAGTCTGCTGTGGCACCATCCATGACCTCCTTACATAGTACTCCAACAGCCAAAATCCCAATGGCATTACCACCATCTGCAAGGAAGAAACAAGAATAAATCATCTGAAAGACATAACACATATAACAACAACACCACAGTTAAACTGAGGAAGAATAAAATACCTCCCTAACATACCAATACCTGTCAAATTAACCTCATATTGAAAAACTGTTCTTGTTTGAGTCCTAAAAGTTCATGTACTGCAAAATTCCACCTCAAGAGTCCTTCCCATATTCCATGTTAAAATTCTAACTGCTATGTATGATAAATAGTACATAAAAAGGTCTATGGAATAAATAGCCAACTTTTAACCACCTAAAATTCTCATGGAATACAAACTCATCTGCTAATATTCTGCAAGTTCAATGTAGATTCCCTGCAACCCCAGTGTATAAAAATCAACCTAAATCATGAGGCCACACCGCATTGCAAAGTACAGTCAATACTTACGATTTCACCCCAAATGATTTGCTGGACTTTTTTTTTTTTTTGATAACTGAATGCTTCCAGTCACTTTGATTTCTATTCAGTTCTGCTGAGTATAACTTAATAGGTGCTTGAACAATCGCCACCTTCTTCCCTGCAGAAACTACAGTCTGTGAAACAGCCATCGCAGAAACCTTTTTTTTTTTTTTTTTTTTTTTTATGGTTGCAGTTATTCTGTAACTACAAATTGTCATTGCACCAATGCATCCCTCTCCCCACCTCACAACACTTGAGGAAGTGCTGCTATGACAGAAAGACATGCAGCATATTGTGCTGAATGAAAATGGTCATGCAATTATACAAATGTTGTTGTCAGTATGTGGCCTCAAGAAATGACAGTGCTGAAAATTAAATTGCATATGTGCCCTTCTTTCAGTATTCAGAGAAATCATTAGTGGCCAAATGAAGTAAAATATGCAGACTACTAGCTCCCCACCCCACTGGAAAGAAAAGTACAAGAAAATATTAAGGGACCAGATGTCTTACAGATTGATTAATTCTAAACTGAATGTGCACTTACTCCAAGGAATTTATTGTATAATTTAAAAAACATATTCATTTACCAACTTCAAGAATCTGTACAGTTGAGAAATATGTCCCACCCCCATGCTCAAAATTCCCCACCAACACCACCTCCCCCATGAATGTGAGTGGCGGTGCAAGCACAAGAAAAGCTGCCATTTGTGGGCAACCCTCCAAGTCTGGGAATGCTCCCAGCAGCAAACCATCTATTACCAAGCCACTAAAACTGGCGTTATGTCTGCATGCCTCCTCTGGATGGCACAAGGCTCCAAAATTCAAGAAAATGCCACTTTATATCCACACTCCCAAGATCACATAATTTTCTCTGTTCTTTTCCCTTTCCCCAGGAATTGACGAAAATACAAGACAACATCCAGACACTCTATCAATTCTCCACAGTTGGGATGAAAGACCATGAGCCAATGTCACAGGGAATAAACCAACAGATCCAAGGCCAACTTGAGAATTGCAGAACCCTTAGCAATGAAGCACTCAACCACTGTCGTGTTGACAACCATCTTTTTTTTTTTATACTGTGACTAACCACCACCATGCCTGCAAAAGCACCCATAATGCACGCCAGATGGCCAAAACCCCCAAATAGACTAGTATAAATAAAATTAATCTCTGGCATTTCTGGAACTCAATTAGATATCATTATTCAGTTAGCTGCACTTCAAGGGGCCTCACGATACCCAGTGCTTTTTCACAACCACAGTTTATGAAGCACAGACTAAATTATGGAGTGCATACCCTAACATAAGGCTGAATATCTGGACATTCTGTTGAGATACCCATTACGCCTGTAAATTATCCCTGCCCCATCCCCCTCGCCCCATCCCCCTCAAACCTTATTCATGCCATGAGCATGCGTAAATAATGGCCAGAATGTGTGGGCACCACAAAGCCCGCAAAGAAGCTCCTATACACCCAATGCTACCCCAAAGCTATGAAATCACAATCTGAACCTCCAGAGAAAATTCGGACGGCATCATGGTTGACTCATCCTGCTTACCACTTCCCTGTTAGCCTTACCGACATGACAGTGAAAGGAGCGGCCTGTAAAGTCAATTAGAATAATAGTTACAAACTGTCCTCAGAGTCATGCATTTTATCACCTGAGCACCATTAATCTGCATTTGTCTTCATTATTAAAGCTGCTGACTGGGATCATACACATGAGGCAAAACGCAAGCTCCAAAGGACAAGCATGATCCCCCATGTTGCTTCAGTCTGAATTCAAATAATATACTTATTGTCAGCTTACCCTCTCTGTCTGAACTGGCTGTGCATCCTGTAAAAGAAAACCATCACTTGTCTTGTTTCATGACAGCACTGCAGCACAGGATACCTGCCCCAATACCTCGTGCAACCCCAAAACTGGAAAATCTGCAACAATATCTAGACATCCTAAAACATATGCTCTGCTAAAACCTTCCCTAATTTCCTAACAATGCCTCATCAATGTGCCAAGGTAGTTAATGCATCCTGTCTTATCTAAGATCATACAGAAAAAAGTAAGTAGCGTCGCCAAAGGCAGAGCACTTCAAAATATGAAACTCCAAGAACTAATGGTTCTGCCACCAATTCCACTTAAAAACACTTACAATTTGAAAACTTTAATGAAAATGAATAATAATAAAATAAAGTGAAGTAAAGCACGCTGGCTCATAAACCCAATAAGCGCTTTCGGTGTAATACCTTTTTCAAATCCTAAATGTTAGCCAGTAAAACTTCCTCTTATGTACCTTCATTTCCTTATGCTTACTCACTTAGAAACACTTAGTAACCATAGCAGCATACACACCCTTTCAATTATGTCATTTTGAGTGCTGGAGAAGTTACCCTTTTAATGCAGGTTTTATAGGAACAAATACATTCAGACCTAGTGGCTGATCTCAAGCCTAGTTACTGCCATAAACTTGACAAAATGGCTCTCATTTATACTAATGTGCATATAAAGTGCATTGCTGGTAACTTTTTTTCTTATGTCGGATAAGTGCTTTAGGATGCGTTCCATAAGCATTTGATTCATTTTCCCTATGTAGTATGCCTTGCAATGACTGCAGGTTGCCACATAGATAATATTCTTACTCCGACAGTTAGCAAATCCTTCAAATTTATAATTCCTCTTAGTCAGGGGATGTATAAAGATATTCGAGATGTTTATATGAGAGCATGCCTTGCAATTTCCACATCTGAATGTACCAACCCTCCTATTCATTTGAAAACTCCTGTCTTCGGAAATAGCTTCAGTTTCTGTTCTATAACATAATAGTCTTTTTAAATGTTTTCTGTTTTTAAAAGAAAAGATGGGTTGGTCTCCAACAATTTCCCTGATTTTGTTATCAGATGTTAGCAATGGCCAGAATTTTCTGATGGTGTTATGAATAGCAAGATTGTCAGCACTATATGTCAACTGGCATCTCAAATTGGACTTTGCCTCCTTTTGCTTGGTTTTTAGTTGTTTCTCCTTGGTCCAAAAAATAGAGTCTTCCCCTCTGAGAGCATAGTTCCAATGTAGTTGCTTCATTGATCTGTGTCTCTCTGACTTTATATCCTCTCCTAATAAAGTCATTAATGAGTTTGGTTTGCTCCTCCCTATGATCCTCATCCCTCATGCAGAGCTTGGACACTCAAGTTAGTTGGTTGGTCACTATGTTGTCAAGAACATGCCTGGGATGCATACTGGTATTGTGTAATAAATGATTGTGCCATACAAATTTCCTATACATTCTGGTATTAATGCATCCTGTGTCATCTAACATCAACTTAACATCCAAAAATTCTATCTCCGTACCAGAAGATGTCACTTCAAATTTCAAAAACGAAGTTGTGTTGGTCAAAAATTGTACAAAGTGCTCCAAGGTGGGTGGATCGCCATCCCATAAAAGAAAGACATCATCCACAAACCAATTATAGAAAGCTATGTTTCTATTCCATTTGTTGTTAATATCCACTTTCCATAGCTCTTCTCATCTTGCCAGGACCAGAATGGCATAACTGTTTGCGCATGGAGTTCCCATCGCTACCCCCCGACATCTGCCAATAGTAAGTACTACCATACAGAAATACATTGTTATATAAGGCCAATTCCAAGAGACTACATGGTAGATGGATATCATTGGTTGCTTTGTGCTTCACACCAAAGTCTCTGAGTGCTTCGATCCCCAGATCATTGGGTATGGATGTGAACAAACTGTCTTATCCGTTTTATGAGCCAGTGTATTTTATTTCATTTTATTTTATTATCATTCATTTTTATTAAAGTTTTTAAATTTTAAGTGTTTTTAAGTGGAATTGGTGGCAGAACCATTCCTTCTTGGAGTATCCTAAAACATCAATCCGAACATATTTCACTTTAATCTAAACAAGCATACCCTTGTTTCAAAATCCTTTATCTCATCTTTCCCCTTATTGGACTTGCATGTTAAGTACAGTGTAAATGTGATGATTTCAGGCAGTATCAGGCAGAACTCAAATGTAGATCTAACATACATTGCTCCACCGCACATGCGAGTTGAGGAACCATTACTCACATATGCCTCATGGCCCACAAAAGCATCTGCACATATACAAAACAGAAAACAGCAACCAGCCAGGAGAAACAGCTTTCAACAACTTGGACAAGTGTGCTGTCTTGAGAACAATAAAACTTCTTAGGCATTATAGCAGAACATATGGTCCAAACTCAACTAAAATGCACCTTAGCCACAGAAACTGCCAATAGCAACACCACTAGCACTGAAATAACTACAGTGAACAAAAAAGGGGGTTAACAAGAGTACTCTGTCTAACCAGCATTGCAATGAATAAACTGTCACCACAAGAACATCTACCTAGCCAGTGTTGTACTAAGACCAGCAACACCTGCACCAGCCCCCAATATGCTCAAACTAGTATGTCCCACGTTTGAACCTGAGAAGCCTGAACTCCCTCCACAAAATGGATGAACAGCAGAAGTGAAACCCTGTACTCCCTGCATCAAGCTAAACCAGCAAAAAAAAAAAGAATAAATAAATAAATAATTTAGATATACATACCCTACACCCCTTACTACTCACCTCCTAATGGACACCACAAGCAAACCAAGGCCTACCTGACCAAAGCATCCACAGGTCGTCAAGGACGTGAGTCCACAATATAGTAAATTTATGCCAAAAATGTGACTCCTACTCCAGTTACACTTGTCTAAACCCTGTAAGCACCTCCCTACCCTTACCTCATTTCCTCTCAAACATCCCTCATTCCCATTTAACCCCTTAATTCCTGCTACTCTATCTATTTATCCCCACTTGAAGATGTCCCAGGACAAATTGTTCTGTTCCAAACCTCATTTGTTGTTCCATATGGTGAGTTCATTTTCAAAGTCATATTGCTATTTAGTATTTTAACACGCTAATACTTAATACTATAACCTTGAGAGAAAACTAAATCAGATAGAACAGCAAAGTAGAATGCCACATGATCCAAGTTACCAAGTGGATTTAACTTAATTATTTTGAATATCCTAGCTTGAATATTTGTCAAAAGTGTGTTATTAAAATTGTCTTATTCTTGATGTATGGATTTTTTTCTTCTGTGGTATTATATTTAGTTATTTGTTTCTTTCTTTGTTTTCATTTGTTAACAGTGATTTTGCATCTGGAAATACCCATTTTCAGTGGTATCATCTATACATCAACAATAAGACAATTTTAATTCTGTATATTACATAATTATATGTATTACAAATTAAATTACAAGAATGCAGCAATGACACTGTAGGAGGTCTCATAGTTTTACTGCCTGAAGATTATCTAAGATACTGTTGAAACATTTGATTAAATTATATTACTGAATATGTTCTTCTAAGTAACTACTATGCTTTAGGCTGCAATTGCATATTAATAATTCTCAACATAAAACATAAAATAAGACAGTTGTAAGATCAGATCTGAATGTTTCTTCCTAAATTCCCAGTTGTATTACTGATCCCATTTATTGCAGTCTCATCTATTTAACTTTACCATTCATTGCACCCTAGTACAATCTAAGACTTCTATGACTCCCTAATATTTTTTCTGCCCTCAGTTTATTTCTGTGTTTCTCTCATTCTATATATTTTTTCTTTTTTTTTTCAGAGTTAAGCAGTCATATTATAGCGGCTGAGCAATAGCACAGTAGATACAGTTTTCTGGTACCTGATATAGACTGGCCCTATGCTGGCATACATGTTGTTCTCTGGCTGCTGAAAACAGACATACTGACTGAGGATGGTCTACTTTGATTGTATGTACCTGGATGAAGCCCACTCACACTTCAATCCATGGCTAGCTCTTTTGAAATACACCTCCTCCATCCACTTAATTAGCTGCTGCCAACCAAGAATGGTGTTCCATCCATCCCAAATCCCAACTTACTTACTGTAGTTCTAGAAAATGATCTCTCACAGGAATGCAAAACTCTGCATTACTACCTTATCACTAATGTAGACATATAATCACCTCTACTAAAGGCGCAGAAAAAACTTTTATGCTAAGTATTACCATTACAGCATATAAGTTGGGCCGGGCTGGCAACTCGACACTGTAAAAAATCCATTGTCAGTCATAAGCAGACCGGTGATCTGTTACCATTACAGCATATCATAGGTTAATAGGTTCATAGGTAGGTACTACGCTATCTGCCCGAAGGCATTTATAAGCCTAGCCAGAATGTGTTGGCTTTTGTTGCCCCCTTAGATTAGTTCCCTGTGCCTCTGTCCAGCACTGCCACTGAAGTGATCCCTGGGGTAAACTTTCTGTTTCCCATTCACTCGCCAAGGTTTCTCTTGAAGAATGTTAGCGAGGAGCTCTGCCTAATGTAGATTGGGATCTTGTTCCAAAGCATGGGTAGTCTCTGGGACAGGAATCTATCCCTCCAGCATGTCCTATTTATTGTTGTGGTGAGGTTTAGATCCCTAGAGCATGTGGCTTGATGGGATAAGGTTTTCTTTAGGTGGAGCATGTCCATTAATTCTGGGTTGAACATGACCTGGTATGTCAGGCAGAGATCATCTCTGAGTAGATGGTATGCAACCGAGTACAGCTGGAGTTTCTTCAGTCGAGCTGCATAGGGCATCTGTTTGAGACCAGTGATCCTCTTGGTGAGGTACTTCTGTGGTCTTTCCAGCTGTTGCAGGTGTCTTGTAAGGTACATCCCAAAGAGGGCACTGTACTCTATGATGAGTCTGATGAGTGATGAGTAGAGGGGCACAATGACCTCTTTTGATCTGGATGTGATCCCTTTTGGGATTAGGTGGGCCACATAGAAGGATTTTCTAACCACTTTGGCAATGTGATTATCAAAGAAGAGATTACTATCTACATGGGTCCCCATATCCCTTATTACATCTTCTGTATTTAGGGGGCTACCACCTATGTGGTAGTTTGTGCGTACTTTGTTTTTTCCAAAGGGGATGACTATGCACTTTTTGGGATTTAGCTTGAGGCCATGATTTTGACACCAGGTATCTGTCTCAGTGAGAACCTTCTGGAGGATGTCTGTGTCAGCTGGAGAGTCAATTATAGCCACTAGTTTGCAGTCGTCTGCAAACTTGGTCAGCCATAGTCCTCCTGTGCTTGCCTGTACCTCTGTGAAGTATATGCTGTACAGGGGGGTCCACCAGACTGGTTTCCTTTTCTTGGAGAAATGAACCCTGGGGAACGCCAGTTGTAAACGATTTAGAGTCAGACCTAGCTCCCGCAACTCTCATCATGTGGGTTCTGTCCGTGAGCCAGTTGGCAACCTATCTTGTGATGTAGGGATTTATGTTCAGGCTGGTGAGCTTGTCTATAATACTAGAATGGGGAATGGTGTCGAAGGCCTTTGTGAGATCTAGGTAGGCTGTGTGTGCCACCATTCCCTCGTCTATAGTCTTGGTAACTGTCTCAAAGAAGTCCACCAGGTTTAGGAGGCATGATCTGCCCTTAACAAAGCCTGGGTAGGGTCTAGTGTTTGGAGGTTTCCAATGTTTCTGTTAATGAGTTCCATGATGATGCACTCCATAGCCTTGCAGACCAAGCTAGTCAGGCTTATAGGGCAATAGTTCCCAGGGTCTGTTGTGGCTCCACCTTTGTGGAGCAGAATAACTGTTGCTGTGCACCACTCTATGGGTACATAGCCTGCAGAGAGGCTGAGTTTGAACAGCGTGTTTAGGTGAGGGGTTAGTTTGTCTTTGAGCTCATGTAGGATGCAGCCTGGGATACTATCCGGTCCCATTGATGCTGTGTTTTTGGCTTTGGAGAGGGCTGTTTTAACCTGAGTGTCTGTGATTTCAGGAGCTCTACATTCTTCTGGTATGGTTATGGGCCCTTTTGGGGGTGAGAGGGGGGGTGAGGTTTGTACTGACCTGTCTGCCAGGATGTTGGCGATATCGGTCAGTTCAGATCTGAGCATTGCCACTTAGATTCTTGACATAGCTAAAGAATGCCTTGTAGTTATCTTTTGAGTCCTTGGCAATTTTTCTTTCAAAGCTCGCCTTGGATGATTTTATGAGGGATCGTAGTTTCTTGCTGATACAGATCAGGGATGTCTTCCCTTCTTGGGATTTTACTCTTTTCTGTACTAGTTTCCTCCTTCTATTGTATAGCTTGTTTATGGCAGGGATCCACCAGACTGGTTTCCTTTTCTTGGAGGAGTGAGTCTTGGTTTTGCTTGGGATAGCATGATCCATGCATTCTTGCAGGTGCCTGTAGAATGCATTAGTAAAGGATTTTGCAGCTTGTACAGTGTTATCCTTTAGCATGGGGGCTTTGAAACTTTCCACCTCGGTCTTAAGTAAAGTGAAGTTTGCTTTTGAAAAGTTTTTCACTGTGGTTTCCTTGTCCGGGGGTGGGGACAGTATGTGGATATCCAGAGTGATTTGTTTATGGTCATATCTAATCAGAGAAGGGATGACCTCCAGTGTGGAACACTGGTCGCCCATGTTGGTGATGACCAGGTCCAATATGTTGTCACCTCTGGTGGGAGTGTTGACCAGTTGATCCAGGGTGTTTGAGTTTATAAATTCTAGGAAATGTTGGGCAAGGGAGTTAGTACTTGAGTAGTTCTCCCAGTTAATGTCTGGGTAATTGAAATCACCCAATATTAGGGTGTTTGGTAGGACCTTTATGTTTCCCAGTGTTTCCAGAAATGCAGAATGGGGGTCCTGGGACATGATGGGTGATCTGTAGCAAGCTACAATTTGAATTGCAGTTTTGCCCATTGTTAGTTGCATGTGGCTGATCTCTGAAGCATTGTGCTGTGCCACTAACCTGGAAGTGTGGGTATCCTTAATGAATATGGATACGCCCCCGCATTTTGTATTTCGGTCCGGGTTCTGTGGCTGAAATGTATGTTATGAGTTGTAGTCTGGTAGTGCTGGGGTGCTCTCTGGAGCCTTAAACCAGGTTTCTGTTACTGCACATATATCGATTTTCTCCATACTTAGGAGTGCCTGGAATGATTGCATTTTGAGGTTTAGACTTTTGGCATTGAGTAGCATTACCCTCAGTTTTTTGTTACTTGTGCTATCTATGGTGGTGGGTCTGTCTTTTGAGCCTTGCCTAAAAAAAGGCACTATGGGGGTGGCAAGATCCTTGGCCAGTATTCGAAAGCCTAAGAGTGACAGGTGTAAGCCGTCTCTAGCGAAGCAGCGTGGTTTGTCGAGCATGTCATCCCAGCGGACGGACACTGGATCCCCTTTAAATGACACCAGAAACTTAGCCAATTGTTGAAACTGATCTTGGTGAGGGCAGGATGCTACTCAGGGTCAGGGTCATACCAGCCTGGGATATGTGATCAGAGAGCTCTTCCATGTCTCTTTTCATGAGTGCTTGTGTTATGTGGCGGATCCTGGCACCCGACAGGCAGCTAACAGTAACCATCTCCTTCTTCAGCCTAGTGAGTAGGACGTCAGTGTGTCTGACTATAGAGTCAGCTATTACTAGTGTGTTGGGTATGTTATTTTGCCTTAAGAAGTGTGATTGTGTGGCAGACTGGTTTTCTGAAGTATGTGTTTCATGGTTTGTGTTGGTGGGTGGAGGTTGCTTTGATGTCTGCTTTGGAGGTCTCTTTTGCTTTGGCAGATTTTTATTTAGAGCCTTCGAGTATGTTTTTATGTATTTATGTGTATTCTTTGCCGGTGTCTATGTGAGACTGGTGGTGTGATGCAAGTATTTCCCTTCTCCTCTTGACTGCCTGATCCAGTCTTGGGTTGAGAGAACCTAGCCTCCAGTTTGGCTGTATAATTGCATCTCTCGCATGTATTAGTGTTTGGTGGTAGGAGGAGGGGATTGTCTGTGTACATGAGGCAGTTGTAACATTACCTCAAAATGCTCAGATTCACCAGTTGGACTGGAGGGTACACCTGAAACTGCCCTTTGGACATGCCTGGATAGGTACAGTGAACTGTTTTACTTATTGGCTGGTAAGGTCAAATAGAGAACCTTGTCCTTCTGCACAGTATAGGGGGGTCTAGTGCTAGGGTTTATAAGTACATGCTATGAGTATTGAGCAAGTGCCAGGCTGAGATATGAATGGCTTGAGTGCTTAAGTTGAAAGCTTGTCTAGTTACAAGGGAAAAATTGAAGAGGAAACTTTGTGGAGCCGGGAATAGTTATACCCTACCTAACTGGTTTTGCCCAGCAGGCAAAACTGGGAAAATGCGTTTTTTATAGCAGGGAAATGAAAGAGATAGAAATTAGCCCAAAATGGCCAATATACTACTAATTTCTGGGCTGAAACTACTCCTCCAGGGACAAATAGGCTGCTCAAACCTCCCCTCTCTCACAGGTGAAATGGGCAAACACCACAGAGATTTGTAACACAACCCTGAATTCAGCACTAACCTGAAAACCGGACTATACTATTAGAAAGGTGGAAAACAAGTATATATATATATATATATATATATATATATATATATATATATATATATATATATATATATGTTTCAGAAAATAAAGCAGATACAATCAAAAAACACTTTAAATGCACAGAAAAGGATACTTATTGTTAAATATATCAGATCAGAGTTGTAGTTAATGCCCCTAGTAATAAAGTAGGAAGAGACACAAATATAGTAAAAGCAGATGAATAAAGTGCAATTATATATATATATATATATATATATATATATATATATATATATATATATATATATATATATATACAAAACAATAGAAAATGAATAAACTGATTTAAACAAATTACCCAATTAACCAGAAAAAAGCTCAAAACTGAACCCTGTTCCAGCAGTCTTCAATCAGACAAGTTCTAACTGCACACTCCTGCCACTAGGGTGCAGAGGAACCTTCTCCAAAAAAAGATGGCATAGATCAGTGTTCAAGTTATACAAACATAACTTGATTCAGCAGGCCTGAATCTGGTTTATGCTACAGCAACAAGGTGCACCAATTTCAGAAAGAAATAGTTCAAATAAGTAGGCACAATAAACCTGTGACCAGAAATTCCCAGCTCAGAAGGGTAGAATCCAGCCTCTCCTTCTGCAAGAGTGCGCACCACAAACCTTCTTAATATAGAATAACTGGCCTGAAGCCCAAGTACTTAAACCAGAACTAATACACTTTTAGAATAGCATGTATCAGCAATTCCCAGCTTAGAAGGATGTAAGCTACCTATCCTGACACAACACAAACCAGACCACAAACCTTCCTAATGTAAAATAACTGGTATGAAGTCCAAGTGCTTAAACCAAAAAACTTAGAATAACAGTTACAATTTAATCAGGCTACTATCAAGCAGTAATAAATGCAGCAGAATAAATAAAACTAAGTACTTTTACGAAGAGGCAAAAGCAAAATAAAGCAGGAGGAAACACAAATACAGTAAATGCAGATGTATAAAGTGCAATTTTTTTTTAAGTTTTGTTTCCTCTGGACTTCCTTGCTTACATTTCCCCATATGTAACACAGATGTTCAAGATAAGAACACAGGCACATTTCAAATGCTCCATACAAATAATGTGCTGTAGTTCAGCACATAACAGCAATAATGCACACATTCCTATATAAATATGGTGCCCCATTCTGGTATATGTTTTAATTTATAGCAATATTACAACAGCTTGTTAGCAGGTGGCTGCTGAAATTCCCTTCTGAACATCTCATTACTCCAATACATAAACTCTAGGATGTAAAATAATTATATGGAACTTCTGGCTGCTCTTTGATTTGGTAGATGATATAAAGCTCATTCATAGATTCAAAGAGCCTACAAGACAAGTCAATCCATTGTTCATAATTACCTCATCAATAGCCAAGGTCATAGGGCATCTCCTGCCTCCAGAAGGGCAAAACAGGTGAATCCCAGGATAAATTTATGGGTAACCATTCAAATGTCAAGTTTTATCTTAATGGAAGCAAGGTTATCACTGTGTGATACACGGCGGAGAAGAATATTCCAGAAGTGGGGTAAGCACCGATTAATAAATCCATCCATCATCATGTCTTATTTATTTGTTGACAGAGATTAAAGTTTTTGTTCAAGTGCCAAGAAGTCATTTGTTTTGTGGAGGTGCAGGAAATCAAGGTGGGTTAGGTATATAGAAGCATGGAATGCCAGGAATAAAACACAGTGCTGAAGTTTGTAGGAGACTGAGTTTAAAGCTTGTCTTGGTAGATGAGAGTTGTCAGTCTGGTGATCTTTTTAGTAGGTACTTCCAGGGTGTTTCTAGATATGTAGTATGTTCAGCTATTAATTGGCTAGATTGTAGGATTTCTTGACTACTGTTGCTATATAACTGTCAAATGGGAGGGAGATATCTATGAAGCTATGAATCCCAAGCTTGTAAATGACCTGAATCAGTCTGGAGAGGGGGACTGTCTATGCTGGAATATGTTGTCAAAATTTGTTTACCAAAAGTAAAAATGCCAAATTTCTTTATAGTTAATTATCCAATTTCTAATATACTGCTGACGTATGGTTTAGCTTTTGCAAGTGTAGCATGGTATCAGATGCTGAACAAATAAGAAGAGCCACCTTTTTAGCCATATGTCTTGCTTACCACACTTAGCTTTTTGAGTTGATACCTACTACATTTCATGTGGAGGTTCTATCTGCCAGATAGCTAGCTACCTACCTTGCAGATTAGTGATCTACATTTAGGCCTTCAAGCTTATTTACAGTTTCAGCATGAAGAATAATGACCAATGTCTTTTCCTGATCTAGGCAAACTGTATGAATTGCATGGATGCTATGAACTGCTTCAGTGACTTTCATGAAGAACTTAACTAAATTGATCTCCCTTTGACAAAAATATACTGGTGTGGATATAGAATAATAGCATTTTTATATCAAAGCTTGTGAAATCAAATGCAATGCATTCCATGGCTTTGCAAACTGAGCTTGCTAGATAGATGGGTCAATTTCTAATGTTTGCTTAAAAATCTTTGCATGGTACTGAATAGCCACTACCTGCATGTCAGCATAACGTTAAGAGATGTAAAACTGTAACTATATTTTTTTCACTGTTCACCTATATAACTAACTCTAATCTCTTACCTACCTGCCCTATTATTCTAATAGCCTAACTATATTCCCTTCTCTCCATCACAGTTTCTACCCTTAATGTGCTTGGTTACCCTGTGTGCTCCTGTCCACCAAGGAATAAGAAACTTGGGAACTATGCAGTAGAGCCCCAAAGATACTGTTGACTGCTTCAATTAGTTTTACTTTTGCATGTAAAACTACAGAGTAACTGTGTATGTTACAGCCTTTTATTGTACAAATAGGAGTAGCACACACTCGATCAGGCCAGCACTGAGCACTCCCTGCACTCTCTTAGCAAACCCTCACCCATCACTCTTCCTGCATTCCAGCTTCAACCCCCCAGCTACATTACTCACAGTAGTTTGGCTTTAAAGTACAGAATATTTCAGGGAACAAATAATAATATAGTTCAGTGCACAATCAATATTATAGTGTGTGTTATACTTACCCTGCAATCATTAGCCTGGGGTTTATTGCCCAGCTCCGTTTGCTATGCTCACTGCACTCCCATCCCTGCCACCATATCTCACCCACCCCCACAACATCCACATTTATTGCAACCTTAGAAACACTCCCACACTCAATCCACCAATCAATCCACACCTCACAAATATCTCCACACCCCTACACCACCCATCATCAACTACCACAACCTACCCAACATAAACATGTCACTACAAAAACACATTTCTAATCCTTACCTGCACTTTTCTTTCCTACAGTACATCCTACTATTGTAATACAGTGATAAACCCTAACCACTTTCAATCCACACTCACATCAATGCCCCACAAACATCCATTACATAATTTCACAACACAAACCACAAAACATCTCCTCCTAGCTCAACCTCTGAAGTATCAGACTCCCTATCCTTATCAACACAAACTATCCATACAATACAACAAACTTTTCAACACCAACATAAAACATATACTCAGCACTCTCTCCAAACTCATTCTCAGTAGAAATGTGCACCCCAACCCTGGTCTTGAACTCACTAACCCACCAACAAACCCCCCACCAATAGACCCCACCACCCTAATCACTAACAACCGAAAACCTAATGACATCCTTATAATGTCTCTCAGCATTAGAAGTATCTGTAATAAAGTCCAAGACCTCCAAGCCCACATAAACCTGTACTCCCCTGACATCCTTCTCCTAACAGAAATGTGGCTCAAACCTCACATCAAAAATGAGGAAATACTTCCACCTGGATATAACATCCTCCGCAAGGACAGACTATCCAGGAAAGGAGGTGGTGTGGCACTAATGTACAAACACCACCTCAATATACAAATTCTCACCAAATCAGCCCCCCAGTTTCACAAGGAAGTAATCCTATATACCTCCATCAAAATAAACAATAAGAAAACAATCAACATTATAGGGTGCTACTTCCCACCAGCCCAAAATATTCCTCCCATATAAAACCTCCTACTTTGGTCACATCTCTCTCCCTATCCCAAGAAACTGCCATTCTTGGAGATTTTAACATCAGTTGGCTATCCTGCAATATCAAACACCCAGCACTGTACCTAAATCTTCATGGTTTCTAACAGCTAATACAATCCCCCACCAGGATAAATAAAAACCCTTAAAATCACACCACTCTTGACTGGATCTTAGTAAACAAAAACCCTAACTCTTACCTGTCAGGTTGTCTACCTGACTCCCTCAGTGACCATACCCTACTTTCCTACTATGACACCACATAAAAAATAGTAAACCCATTATCCACAGATCTGTCCACAGTAAAACTAATTTTAACCCCAACTCCTTCATCTCCTCCCTTCAAAAAATTAACTGGGCACCTCTAAAGTACATCCACCTAGATGAAGTAGTTCATTTCTTTAATAGTACTTTCCTCAACATCCTTAACACCCACACCCCCCAAAGAAAAATCAAAATCAGAACAAAAAACTCCCCCTGGCTACAAAAAAAACACCTTGGCCCTTATGAAAGCCAGGGATAAAACATGGGAATGCTGGCGCAAAACCAAAACCCCCCAGATAGACAACTCTTCTTTGACCTGCGAAATAAAGTCAAAAAGCAAATAAAAATCAGACATAGCCTTTTTCTATCAGACATCCCTAAACTCTTCCCATAACAACCCCAAGCAATTTTGGTCCACTATTAACTCTATTCTCTCTCCAGAAAAAGTAAACGCCTCCCCCACCAAACACCCCTCTCTCCACCAATAGCATAGCTGACTCCTTCAATACACATTTCGCAGAAACCGTACTATCCCTAACCAAACAACACTTCCCTACATCTATGCCCCTCACTGCCAACCAAAATCCACCCCTCTCTGCCTTCATCCTCTCTACAGTACCCACCTCCTGCATAAGAAAACTCCTAACTAAACTAAAACCCACTAGACTTGCAGCCAACATCCTGCCCGCTGAATACCTAAAAATAGCAGTTGATGTCCTAGCCTATCCAATTTCCATATTAATAAACTACTCCATATCTGAATCCTATGTACCCACACTATGGAAAATATCCCACATCATTCCCTTGCACAAAGGTGCCCCCTTCACTGACCTCTCTCACTACTGCCACATTGCCATCCTGTCCCCTCTCTCCAAGATACTCGAAAAATGCATCAACTCACAGGTCTCCAAATATCTCCTAAACAATAACCTCCTCACCAATACCCAGCATGATTTCAGACCACACCACAGTATGATGACAGCTCTGATCCCTTTCACAAATACTATCCTTCAGCACAAAAACAATGGCCTCCTCTCCTCCACCATATTTCTCAATCAATCTAAGGCCTTTGACATTGTCTCTCACAACCTACTACTCTCTACTCTTTCAGACCTTTCCTTCTCTAATTCAGCCACAAACTGGTTCCAAAGCTACCTACATGGCCGCCAGCAATCAGTTGTCTGGGACAATAATATATCCCCTTCCCTCCCTGTTACCCTCGAGTTCCACAAGGCTCCATCCTTAGCCCCCTTCTCTTTTCCCTTTTCACAAAAAAACTACACACTGCCACCAAACATGCCTCCCTCATACACTGTGTTGATGACTCCACCCTCATCTGCTCAGCTCAAAAACTAACAGAACTCCAACAGATCACACAAAAATCTTTCTAAGCTATTATAGTCCAGTTTTCAGATTAGTGCTGAATTCAGGGCTGTGTTACAAATCACTGTTTGCCCATACATTACTTGGATAGAAGGACGTTTCTCTATTCACCTGTGAGAGAGGGGAGCTTTGAGCAGCCTATCTGTCCCTGGAGGAGTGGTTTCAGCCCAGAAATTACTAGTTTATTGACCATTTTGGGCTAATTTCTCTCTTTCATTTTCCTGCTATAAATACCGTATTTGCCCGGTTTTGCACGCCGGGCAGCGCCGGTTAGCTAGAGTAAAACTATTCCAGTCTCCACAAAGTCTCCTTTTCAATTTTTCCCTTGGAACTAGACAAACTTGCAACTTAAGCACTCAAGCCATTCATTTCTCAGCCAGACAGTTGCTCAAAACTTATAGCAAGCACTTATAAACCCTAGCACTAAACCCTCCTGTACTGTACAGAAGAACAAGGCTTTCTATTTGACCTTACCAGCCATCCAGTAAAACAGTTCACTGTACCTATCCAGGCATGTTGAAAGGGCAGTTTCAGGTGTACTCTAGAGTCCAACTGGTGAATCTGGGCATTTTGAGACGATGTTACAACTGCCTCATGTACACAGACAACCCCCTCCTCCTACCACCAAACACTAATACATATGAGAGATGCAGTTATACAGCCAAACTAGAGGCTAAGCTCTCTCAACCCAAAACTGGATCAGACAGTCAAGAGAAGAAGGGAAATACTTGCATCACACCACCAGTCTTACACAGACACATTAAACCAGCACCAGCAAAAAACACACATAAATACATGAAAACATACTCGGAGGCTCTAAATAAAAATCTGCAAAACCAACAGAGACCTTCAAAGCAAACATCCATGCAGCCTGCACCCCCCAACACAAACCATGAAAAACATACTTCACAAAACCAGCGTGCCATGCAATTACAGCCCTTAAGGCAAAATAACATACCCAACATACTAGTAATAGGTGACTCTATAGTCAGGCACACTGACGTCCCACTCACTAGGCTGAATAAGGAGAAGGTTACTGTTAGCTGACTGTCGGTTGCCAGTTTCCACCACATAACACAAGCACTCATGTCACTCCAGAACAAGTACAGATATGACTCTGTCATTGTCCATGTTGGTGTGAATGACCTGAGCCGGGTCCCCTACTATTTCTGCACCCTAACCCTAACTTCAGCACTCCTACACCTCCCAACCTCACCCATCACACACCCCATCCACTACCCACCCCTACTCCACACACACTTACCACTCCGTTCCCTGCTCCTCTAAAATCCCTCACTCCATACCCTGCTAAGGTGACGCTTACCAGGTCATAATGGGTCTTCCGTGTCCCGGTATTCAAGCGTGTCCGGTCAACCGTTTCAACTTCCTGTCGCTCCTCTTCCTCTTCGGCGTGTGCGCGTTTGGTGAGTAGTAGGGGGCCCCCTGAGCCATACCTCCCTGGACTACATGAAGAGAGACATGGAAGAGTTTTCTGATCACGTACCCCAGGCCGGTATGACCCTGACCCTGAGTAGCATCCTGCCCTCACCAAGAATGATAACATGGTATAAAGAAAAAAATTCTCGATTTCAACAACTGGCTAAGTTTCTGGTGTCAATCAAAGGGGATGCAGTGTCTGTCCACCTGAGATGACATGCTCAACAAGCCACGCTGCTTCACTAGAGATGGCTTGCACCTGTCACCCATAGGCTTTCGAATACTGGCCAAGGCTCCTGCCACCCCATAGTGCCTTTTTTAGGCAAGGCTCAAATGACAAACCCACCACCGTAAATAGCACAAGTAACAATAAACTGAGGGTAATTATACTCAATGCCAAAAGTCTAAACCTGAAAATGCACGCACTCGAGGCACTCCTCAGTATGGAGAAAATTGATATATGTGCAGTAACAGAAACCTTGCTTAAGGTTCCATAGAGCACCCCAGAACTACCAGGCTACCACTCGTACCATACATTTTGGCTACAGAATCCAAACCAAAATACAAAAGGCAGGGGCATATCTATATTCATCAAGGATACCCACACCTCCAGGTTAGTGGCACAGCACGATGCTTCAGAGATCATCCACGTGCAACTAATAATGAGCAAAACTGCAATTCAAATTATAGCTTGCTACAGATCACCCACCATTTTCTAGGACCCCCATTCAGCATTTCTGGAAACACTGGGAAACATAAAGGTCCTACCAAACACCATAATATTGGGTGATTTCAATTACCCAAACATTAACTGAGAGAACTACTCAAGTATTAACTCCCTTGCCCAACTTTTCCTAGAATTTATAAACTGAAATGCCCTGGTTCAACTGTTCAACACTCCCACCAGAGGCGACAACATATTGGACCTGGTCATCACCAGCATGGGCGACCGCTGTTCCACACCAAAAGTCAACCCCTCACTGGTTAGATCTGACCATAAACAAATCACTTTGGATATCCATATTCCACCACCACCCTCAGACAAGAAAACAATTGTGAAAAACATTTCAAAAGCAAACTTCACATTACTTAAGACCGAGGTGGAAAGTTTCAAAGCCCCCATGCTGAAGGATAACACTGTCCAAGCTGCAAAATCCTTTACTAATGCATTCTACAGGCAGCTACAAGAATGCATGGATCGTGCCATCCCAAGCAAAATCAAGACTCACTCCTCCAAGAAACAGAAACCAGTCTGCCGGACTCCTGCCATAAACAAGCTATACAATAGAAGGAGGAAACTAGTACAGAAAGAGTAAAATCCCAAGAAGGGAAGACATCCCTGATCAGTATCAGCAAAGAAATTACGATCCCCTCATAAAATCATCCAAGGCTTTGAAAGAAAAATTGCCAAAGACTGCAAAAAGAACCACAAGGCATTCTTTAGCTATGTCAAGAATCTAAGTCGCAATGCTCAGATCTGCTAAGAGTTAGTGCAGAATGGCACAAAATACACTGAACCGACCGATATCGCATACATCCTGGCAGACAGGTTCAGCGCAAACTTCACCCCCCTCTCACCCCCAAAAGGGTCCATAACCATACTAGAAGAATGTAGAGTCCCTGAAATTACAGACACTCAGGTTAAAACAGCCCTCTCCAAAGCCAAAAACACAGCATCAATGGGACTGATGGTGTCCCAGGCTGTGTCCTACACAACAAAGATGAACTAACCTCTCATCTAAACACACTGTTCAAACTCAGCCTCTCCACAGGCTACATACCCATAGAGTGGCACACAGCAATGGTTATTCCACTCCACAAAGCTAGAGCCACAACAGACACTGGAAACTATTGCCCTATAAGCCTGGCTAGCTTGGTCTGCAAGGCTATGGAGTGCATCATCATGGAACTCATTAACAGAGACATTGGGAACCTCCACACACTGGACCCTACTCAGTTTAGCTTTGTTAAGGGCAGATCATGCCTCCTAAACCTGGTGGACTTCTTTGAGACAGTTTCCAGGGCTATAGATGAGGAAAAGGTGGTACACACACAGCCTACCTAGACCTTGCTAAGGCCTTCGACACCATTCCCCATTCTGGTATTATAGACAAGCTCACCAGCCTGAACATAAACCCCTACATCACAAGATGGGTTGCCAACTGGCTCACGCACAGATCCCACATGGTGAGAGTTGCAGGAGCTAGATCCAACTCTAGACCGGTTACAAGTGGCACTCCCCAGGGCTCAGTCCTAGGACCCCTCCTGTTTGGCATATACTTCTCAGAGGTACAGGCAAGCACAGGAGGACTATGGCTGACCAAGTTCACAGACGACTGCAAACTAGGGGCTATAATTGACTCTCCGGCTGACACAGACATCCTCCAAAAGGGTCTCACTGTGTTAACCTGCAGTTATTTTCTACTTAAAATATACAATATGCATTAGTTCCTGAGTAAGCAGATCTGTATGCAACCCTTCAGATCATGTACTAGTATAAATGGTGTATGCTTCATTTAAGGGAAACTGATAATATTTTGTCATAACTTATTAAAATTATTCTTAATATTCTGTAAACGAGACACAAATAAGACAGAAAAAAGGAATTCAATTACTTTTCATTAGTAGACTGCTTGTTGATTTTCTGATTCTTATTTATGTTATAGTTGAACATGTTGTCATTTCATATTTTACTGGTAAAGATATGTAAAGAAGTAAAACTAAACTTGTTTACATAAAAAGAAAAAAACAATCATTTACATCTTGTTATTTCCTTTATAAATAAAGAAAGGGGGAAATTAAAGCTTTTTATTTTTCCCTTAATTGTTCCTTTTCTCACTAGTCTTATTTCCATTTGTCTCCATTTGTCTTTTTAAGGATATAATGGACCAGTCAATATCCTCTGTTTGTTCAAACATAAACTCAACCTTGAGAAGTTTAAGATGACTGATTTCTCTATTAACCCATAGTCTATGTGTAATTTAGCCACAAAAACAAAATTACTCAGTAATTCCAATCACATAAAAGATGTGTACTCACATAGGAAGGAAAGAAAAGTAACAGAAATAGAAGATATTCTAAAGTAATTCAGAGATTTTTATAATAAAATCAATCAAAATAATATATTAATAGATCCAGAGGAAATAATTAAAATATATTTTTAAAAATATAAAAAATAAACTATCTGATGTCCAATGAAATTAATTGTCAAACCAATCTCTATGGCTGAATTTCAAACTCAAATTTCCAAACTGAAACCTAATAAAATACCAGGTAATGATGGGATTATATCTGAACTTTATAAGCTTCTACCCAAAGAAGCCCTAGGCATACTACACAAGGATTTTTCTATAGTCAAGGACATAGCTACATTTCCTCCTTTCTGGAAATATACCCTCATCTCTCCAATTTTAAAAACTGACAAAGATTCTACAGAATGCTCTTTGTGCATGCCAATTTCACTTTTAAACGTAAATTATAAATTACTTATGGCAGTTCTTGCTAATAGATTAAAATATATTCTACCCTCTATGACTGACAAATATCAAACTGACTTTATCTTAAACAGGAATACTTATGATAATATTGAAAGAATCACAATAATTGGCTATGCAAATAACACAAGAGAGAACTTAACATTAATGAGACTTGATATTAATAGTGTTTTTGATTCAGCAAACTGGAAATATCTCTTGCTGGTGTTAGAAGAATATCATTTCTCAAGTAACTTCACACATCTTATTAATCTTCTTTAAAATGATTATATTGTATATGTTAAAACAGATACTTTTACTTCTGATTCTATAGAAATTTTGAAAGGAACCAAGCAAGGATGTCTTTTTCACCTTTGCTTTTTACCATAATTATGGAAACATTTTCTAATTTTCTAAGGTCAAATATAGATATAAAACGTGTTAACACAAATGAGAATTTAAACTCTAAAATTCAACCGTTTGCTGATGACATCCTACTGACATTAAATGACAATGGTAATTCCCTATCTGCAGTTTTCTTAGCAAAGGATGTATTTCAAAGAAAATCTAGTTTAACATTTAACAATGACAAAACAAAAATCTTTCCTATAAATATAAATAAGAATAGAATCAAAAATAAATGTATTAAATATATTGTCAAAGAGAAGAAAATGAACTATTTAGGAATAATTATAACCAATAGCATTAAAGATGTAATAAATTATAATTATATAAACATTATAAACAATATAAATAATCTAACAGACAAATGGAATAACATTTTCTTCACGATGGAAGAGAGGTTATCTATAATCAAAATGGTTATCTTACCAAAAATCTTATATATTATGCAATCATTAACATCACCCCCCACAAAAAGTTGTATTAAAGAATTTAGAACTTTAATTTTGAGATTTCTCTGGTATCCCAATAAACCAAGATCGTTCAAACCATTATATGAGAGACTGGGCAGCAGGAAATATAGGGCTTCCAGATCTAGAATTACATTCATTATCATCATAAATTATAAAAACAATATATCTAACACTAACACAGCTATGTAGAAAGAGTTTTTTAAGAAATATTTTTTATAAACTCTAAACATAATCGATATTCTAATAATTATCTCATACTAAATAACAGTCTACGTTGGTTATTAAAAGATTACCTTATAGGAAAAGTCACCAAACAAGTGACTCCTATTTCATTGCTACTATATTAAACACTTTTAAAAATAATATATAGAAATCTGGCATATAAAACATGTATCTTCCTTATATGTCCAATGGCATATACCCAAAATAACATCTCCACCACAAACTTAGAAACGATGATCACATTTAAAGGGAAAAATCTGCTATATTGGTTTCAGTTAATGAAAGATGAAAAGCTGCATCCTGTTGACTATATTAAGAACAAATATAATTTAGATAAATATGTGGCTAGATGTAAGTCCTGCAGACAACATGTAGAAAGGGAAATTAAGCTAATGCAACCAAAGATAAGAGATCATATCCCAAACTTAATTGAATATCTAATATTCTTAATGCAACAAAATACATTGAGGCAGGGTCTCTTATCTAAATTATATAGAGTTGTGAGGAGTGAAACAAAAAAGTTGCAATGACAATTATTGGAATTATTTTACTGAAAGTAATAAAAGAAACTGAGTGAAGAGGATAAAACATAATTGTAATATATTCTAAACATACAACTTCATCTCTTAGAGGTAATTTCTTTATTTGGACATTTTTGCATAGATCTTTCTTCACTCCATATAAAATTGAATTAATGTTCATGCAGAAACAAGTTTGCTGGAGATGTAAAAAAGAACTTAAATCAAATTGGCAACACATGTTTCTTGACTGCACTGTCATAACACCTTATTGGATTAACATTAATATCTTTTTACAAGCTTTTTTAGAGATAAATTTATTTATCTAAATCACTAATCATTTTTAACAATCCTATACCTATATGTGTTAAAAAATGAAATATCGCATTTTGTGGTCTGCACTATCTATAGTGAGAAAGGTTATAACTCAGAACTGGAAAACTGAATCTACACCCTCCTTCAAAGAATTTATAAATATTCCAACTGAATTCTATCACCTGGAAATAATTACAATTAAATCAAGAACAACAAGGATTACCTCTTGCTACAATGCATGTACAAAACTTAGAGATCTGCTTGACAAGCAAAAATAACTCCATTTTAGATTTAATGTAATGTAGAATAACTTGAATGATGTGATGGTTAATGGACACTACTATAAATAGTTGTTTTTTTTCTTTTGTGTGTGAGGTGTAGTTGATTTTTTTTTTCATTTATTATGTTCACAAATCTCTGACTGCAAATATTGTTGTTAGAAATTGAAAATCCAATAAAAACAAAAAAAAAAAAGAAAAAACTATTTTGACCCCTCGTGGGCTAGTTATCCATTTTTGCAACTCAGCATATACTAAATCTAAGAATTTTTAGGTGCACCTAATCTTTGTGATATAGGTACTTCATTTAATTAATGTTCAGTAAGTACATTTAGAAAATGTTCATGGTCATCCAGGGATATAGAAGGTGACCTATAACATAAAATGAATAGATAATTTGTCTTTTTGCTTGTGTCGTTTGGGGGTTATGAAAAATCTCTCTAAAGATATTTGAGTATCTGACAAATATTGATACCTACCCACAGCTTTGAACAAGTCTGAATGTTAGATAGGCATTAAAACACAGTAAAAAAGGATGCTGTACTTACACTGACACCAATTGTCTGCTACAACACAGACATGGATGTGTTGAATTTGAAAGACATCCTTGAGTTCTAGTAATTTAGTGTTAAGACTTCTAACACTGAGCAGATCGACCTTGATATGGTCTGGACTTCAGTTTAATGCAAATCATTTTGTTATGTTAGAATGTCCAGATGATGGACTTTGCTTAAAAGAGCTGCAATAAGGGCAGAAAGTTCACTGGTCAGCAAGCAGAATCTGGAGAAATATGCTGGCCATCCATGGTGCCATATACTGGATCCCCCTAGAATGGCAACAGCAACTTGGCTACTTGTTAAAACCAATTCTCTTCTCTTTGTATCTATATGAGTGTAGGATTCTACTCAAGGAAAGAGTTTTGCCTGCATTTGACATAGACATAGCAATCTTAGGTATGTCTCTCTGGATGTCCTTCTAGGTCAAGTACCTCATGTCATTCATACCTGCATGAGCCACACCAGGTCATAAACATATTTGATCTATTGGAGGAACTGTGGGACTCTCTTGATATCATGGATCATGGTACTGGAAAAACAGCTAAATGCCACCCTGTAATTGTCCATCCTTTTGAATAGACAGTCTGAGTGTTTGACAATGGACTCCTCAATTACTAAGTTATTTCTTCTTGGACTACAGTCTTAGTGACAGTGCATGGTTTCAAGTCTGTTGCCTGGTGACTCACTAGGTGAAGTGAGTATAGTGGAATTGTGTTAGTGTATTGCTGCTGGGAGTCTCTCATCCTGATTCTCATAGCATGGTATGGTATTTCTACTATAAAACAGCATATATTGTGTTTCTGTGATCTTTTGAAGGTATTAATTAATTTAAGTTCTGCATACAGCCCATCTGTGTAAGCGAGAGCATAATCTGGAAGTTATGTAAATAATTACAGCTCACACAAATCATATCATATCAGTCCTGTACTACAGGTGCAATGAGGTTAACAATAGAAAAGGTAGAAGTAGACTGGGGTTCCATATTTGCCAGATAAGTCAGATTACTAAGGGCAGGAATGATATACTGAACCAATTTAATCAGTAGGCAGAGAAGATACATTGGGTAGATAAGCCCAGAGATGTAGCTAGGGCTGGGCAAAGGGGGTGGCTGCACCAAGAGCAGAGTGTTAAGGGAGTGCAATCAGCAGATGTCAATGGAGTACTAGTGCTATACCAGTATTCAGAAATTATTGCGGATACTGTATTTAAGGTCACGACTGAAGCATTGAAACACTTTACACCTGGTAGCAAGTCGCTCATTACTTTTATAGCAACAAGTGATTTCAATACAGAAGAATTTGGGTTTTTTTGGTTCTTATCTTCCAAGAGGGATACCAGACCAGAAAACTGCACCTGGCAGATAACATAGGTTTGGATCTGGATACACCATGCTGTGTTGGAAATGTATGAGATCAAGTAAATATGTGTTAATACTTGATGTAACATTTACATAAGGCTACAGGGAAGAAAATATGTAATGCAGTCTGACTCAACAGTATATACAATTATAGTCTGCTACAGTCCACAAATTCTATATAGCATTAGTATGAGAGTTGAAGACGAGTAGCAAAAAACAAACTTAATAAGATCCATATAGTCTGGTACAGAACATAATTACAACAGTAAATGAACAATATACAGATTATGCATAATAACAATAAGATGAGGGCTAACCACATTGTAAAAATTACACACAGCATATTCTAGAATAGCAGAGTCAGATGCCACCAGTAGTATGACTGAAGGTTGGCTAAGATCACACACACCACACTCTTCAGGGCTCAATTTCCGCCAATAGAATGAAGACAGATTGGCTCAGATGTCACAAAACAGATGAGTCACCAGGCTTGGGTGATATACCATAATTGGTTGTAGGATTGATCAGACTCAGTTGCCACATACCTGGATGCAGCCAAATATAGTTATTGTTAATAGCTATCCTTTGTACAAAGGGATTATAGGCATCACCAGCTATTAATGATAGTTATGAGCCAGTCTAAGAGCAGGAAGGAGTTATTGCAATGACAGCAATTTCTACAACTGATCTGTCAACAACAAAATGTTTTATAACCAAACAACAGAGGCAGTAACATGCAAAGTAGTGCAGTTAAGTTGGGAGATATGAACAGTTCCTATAAAGAAACAGCAGCATCTTGCATCTCAGTGCAGCTTAGAGCCAAGTTCCACTACAAGTAGCTACCTTTAGCAGCCAATGGGTTATTCCAGGATCCATTAACACACACAAATGGTAGACATGAGTAGTACCAAGAACCCCATACAAATACTATTTGGTTAGTATTATTTAATGTAAAGATGATACTCAATTGAGGCAGTACTAACCCTCAAATATTCTTGTGCACCATTTATGTTAGACATCACAGAAAGGAGTTTGTTTAAAAGTTGAATTCATCTTCTAACTGTGCCATTTAGAAGATAAAACCTCTTCAAAAGGACCAACTAGGACAGAAGAACGTGGAAGTTTTTCTTTTTGGTAAGGGAACTCTGTATGCAACCCTTGTCTCACTATTTTCCCAAATGAATAACAAGGGACCAGACGGTAGTCCTAGATGTAGCTTTTGATGGCCATTACAGACTTCTATATATTTTAATTTTAATGCAGTTATTTGTTAGCCATGACCTGAGCCAAGTGGCAAGACAATGAATATAGATAGATAGATAGATAGATAGATAGATAGATAGATAGATAGATGCATACCTAGATACTGCTAGATATAAACAATTCAGTTTAGCCAATAAAACTGTACATTCTTTGAATGAAAGCTGAAGTAATAGAAACAATCCATAAAAGCTTAAGGTGATCAAGTAAAGCTCATGCAGTCAGTGATTAGTGGTCAGAAGTGAACACTGGACTTGGCGCTGTGAGGCAGAGATCTTATCACTGAGCTACTGAGCTGCCACACTGCCCTATCTTATTGATTTAGCTCCTCCCTCACAGGCAAGCAACTTTGCTATATTTTTGTCCTCTCTTGCAGACTATTTTCCTAATAATATGAACCTGCTACTTACAGGAATTTCAACAAAATCATTCTTGATGATCAAAGATCTGCTATACAATCAAATACTACAATCCTCGTGGTCACGGCTGGCCATGGTCTGACTCAAACAGTCTCTGAGCCTAGGAAATCAAACCATTTCTCAGATCAAGATTCATTGGTCAGTTTGATACTCAATTACAAATGTGATAGAATGTCAGATATCACATTTGACCATTGAGCCAGTATTGGCTATTCGGTATGTTTGTTCCTCTAGTCCAAGACTACAGTTACCTGCCTATAATTTCACCTATTGAGGCAAAAGGTAAAAGGCAGAAGAATCTGTCCAGCAAGAGCTCAAACATTGCTCCTAACAATCCTCAGCAGCTAATTTCCTTGCTAAAAAATATTTTTACTTTATATCAAAAAGACACAAAAATGGCTACCTAAAAAGGATTACACCTGAGGTCAATCACCTGATGAAAATGCAGTGATCAGTCATACACAATATTGAAACAAATCTCAACTGTACCCAAAATACACGACTTTCTCGTCCTAAGCAATCCATTCAGATATTGCATGCAGGTGGATATGGTGAATTAATTAAGGAATAACAACACCAACACAACAATTCAGAAGCCTGCCAGAGTGAAGTCAGCACATTGTTTGCTTTATTTACCAGTCTGCACATGCATGTTGGAGACCAAAGATGATTTACTCTCTGGAGCTGAGATATTACCATTTCATTTCAAATGCAAACCACAAAATATGCCAGAAAACCACTTATTTAACAATGACATAATAACTCTGTGGAAGCAGGACTTGACAATTCCCTGATTTAACAGGTGAAGGGCTGTACTGTCAAATAACTCACTTGATCAATTTTATTTCTGGCCTGTGACATCTTTAGTGCCACTTACAAAGTTGTCATTTTATTTATTTGACATTTGTTTACCTGGAAAGTCTGACCGGGATAATATCCCATTTTCAGTAGAGGTCAGAGAAGAAAAGCTTTATTTGACATATTATGGTTACATTTAAATAACGTTATTGCCAAACTTAATACAGAAGAATGACAGCTTCAAATCATACATTATGAACATATACAGACACAGTGCAAATATTTGGACAGCTATAACAAGCTGAACAAGAACATTGTCAATAGGCAGAGTATTTAACGTGCATGGACTGGGCACAGTTTTCCTGCCCACATGCTTGCCCATCCAAGTGCAAACAGCCACATATGACCATACTGGTCACTGTAGATACATAGCTAGGATAAATAACAGTTATTTATATGCAGATAACAGTACGAACAAATATCACTCTGCAGGCCACAGATGCTGTCCAACACAAGCCTAGTTTGTGTAATTCACAAGCAGCTTGCTGGCAATCATATAAAAAGTAGATACCAGCTGTGGAACATGCAATAGGTACTGTGATCTATAGTGTGTAAAACTAGATAGGTAAGGTTCTAATCTCAGTCGATGCTACTTAGTGAGGGTGTGTACTCCCTTGCAAAACAACTGGGAACACCTTGTTGGTTATCAAACTGAATCGTTATGCACTTTCTCACCATGTAAGTTGCTGTTGGCTTCCAAACTGCCCTCTTCTACAAGGTTTGATGATGTAATCTACCTTAAGAGTACCAGCAGCCATTATATTATCAGACATAAGCCACGGTACATGTGATAAGTATTGTGATCTAGATTTTGTAATACTAGATAGGTAAGGGTTTTAATCCTACTTCAGGATACGTGTGTGTATGTATGTCTGTATGGTGTAAATATGACCACCCCCATAACTTAGAAAGAGGTAGGATTTTACAGTATTTTATTTGTAGCAGGTGACGTGGGCCTCCAAATGCTTGACAACAACTAGGCCTGCTGATGTCTGGTTATGTGGGTCTCCAAATGCCTGACGACAGCTAGGCTGCTGATGTCATCAAGCATAATATGTCCTAATGAGATAGCAATAGCAGACATGGGGTGTGTTGCATGCATCATGTACTGTGATCTGTAGTGTGCACCATTAAATAGGTAAGTGTTCTAATCTACATACAGCAAACCTGTACTATGTGTGTGCAGTGCCGTGTCCTGTAAGCAGTAATTGGAAGTGGTGCTATCCTCAATGTACCCAGGTTTGTGTGTGTGTGGTTGTTAGAGCACTTTACATCAGTTTATGGAACCATAGGACATTTGAAATTCCCTATCGTAATGGCAATACAGCCCTCACAATCCTAGACAACTTTATACACAGGCAGAAGCCCTGTGGTGAAATGATGGTCACCCAGCCAATCATACAGATGGCATGTGATGAGGTGCACTGAGGTGCTCTGTTTGTCATTAGACAGGGTTCTGTTTCATAGGTGTGTTAAAGTCTGCTAGACAGATCTCTCCCACCAGCATGTATGATTAACATCACATACTAGGTCAATGCCCTTAGAGTGATTAATCCATGTACCATGCCACCAACAGATATGCAGCATTTACAATCAAGCAGGGTCACACATTGTCCCATATGCAAGGCAGACATCACCTGTGAGTAGTCTATATGCCGCAGGCAACAATGACACTCATTTTAGATATTCCCCATTGAACAGATACTGAAGACATGAAGCTCCTTGTGAGGGAACATAATGTTGTGTGCAATTGCCAGTAGTGCTTGGAAAGATACAGTACCATATGACCATTTCACTCAGATACTGGCATGCTGAAGGAAGAGTACGTGGAGGTTATGAGTATGTCAGTTATTGGTGACTGTGCCCTCAGTTATGACATATGATTCCTGTCATACCACTGGGGAGACATGATGATATCAAGCACATTAGGTGTAAATGTGTGTGACCAGACCTGTGTGCCCAGTTGTATTACCCCTGAGCATGTACATCCCATGATGAGACTGATGTGCTACTTACCAGGTACATAGGTGTTAGTGATGGAAATGATACTACATATATAATTACATGGTGTTTATGGCCATTAGTATGTCAACAGGCATTTGTTCATCAATACCCTCTTGTAGGATATCAACATAACTCACAGACTATATGAGTGTTCACAGTTTGCAGGCATCAGCCAACATTGTTAGTCACAAACATTCAGTATTCACCTGTATTGTAGGCAAATGGATTCCAAGCAGTACAGGACCCTGGGACTGAGTCCTGCTGAATACTGCTTACAGATCAGCTATTAGAGGCAGATGTTCCTATGCTGAGTATGTTTGCCATCAATATATCTTGACAGACACACATACATCCAAATAAGCACAACAGGTGTATGGATTCATGGAGCTGCTTCTGTAGGTGGCAAGTGTTTGACTATGTGTCCTTCTAGTAGTGAATGGTACCTGTAGTGTCTCTTGGAAATTACAGTGTTAAACAAAATCTGGATGTGTATCTATCCATAATGAGTATGTATACACCATCTGCAATAACTTGCACACTGTAATTTTGAGGTCTGAACATGTGAAATGGCATGTAGTCTGGAATGACTGTAGTGCTGTCTACACTCCTGAACCACATGTCCTTGACTGCACACATGTCTGCATATTCCAAGGTGGAGACACCTTCCACAGAGTGGGGTTCAGTGTTGCCATTTACATGTAGCAGCATAAACATGATGTTTGTATGTTTGTATGAAGATGCTGTTCTCATTGCAAAGTTATCCCTGGAAACAGTGCATACTGTATAAGATGAAATGTGGGGGTGTCAGCATCCTTGGCCAGTACTCCAAATCTCAGGGGTGAGAGATGGAGGCCATCACTGGTGAAGCATTGATGTCTGTTGAGCAAGTCATCACAGGCAGAAATGTAGTAGATCCCCTTACAATGATACCACATGCGAAGGCAATTATTGACTTCCTTCAATTTCCGTTTGCATGGAGCCATCATTCTAGGTGAGGGTCAACTGCAGCTGAAAGCTATGCATATACCCATGAGAGACACAGACTGTCTAAGCTCAGTCATGTGTCTGCATACAGTCTAGTGATGTATGTCCCTAGTCGTACACACCTACAGAAACTATGATGTAAACATTATATTAATTGATACTCCTTGATTTGTGGTAATGTGTGGTATGGTGTACTGTGTCAACCCACAGACAGCTAACTGTGATCTTTCCCATGTGTAGCCTGTTGACACAGTCAATGTGTCTCACGATGTCACCACCTATGAATAAAAGGTGTGATTTTGTGTTTTGCCTCAGGGGTTTGATCGGTGAGAGAGTGGTGCATGCAGTATTATGTGTACTGTGCTCTCCGGAGGCAGGATTTTCTGAGCTGTCTTTTGTTTGGAAATGTGTCTGGTAAGGTGCTGCACACATGCAAGTGTCTGTGATGTGTGTGTACGTGGTGCAGGATGTAAGCTGTGCATGTTAGCAAAATGCTCATTGTCATATGTAATGACTGCTGTTGCAGACACCATGGAAGCAAGGTTTGAAATGCAGTGACATATGTCACACATTGAAAGTCCGACTAGGTTCCAGAGCCTATTTCATTTTCAGAGAGGGGAGGAGAGAAATGCTCAGATGCATGTCTTGGAAACTGGGAGGAAACTGGAGTACCGGAGGAAAACCAGTGAACACGGAGAACATGAATGTGACACAGGAGAAGCACCCCCAGCGAGAATCGAACCGGTGAACCTCTTGCTGTGAGGCAACAACATTAACCGCTGCACCACTGCACCGCCCCGATGCCCGTCAAGCAGCCAGGCAGCACATTGTGTTTGTGTTTCATAGGAGTGGAGTGGTGGGGACAATTTACACATCTCATCAGCAGATCCTGCGAAGTAAGGGTCATGCTGCCACAACCCTGGGGTTGACAGCCTGACATACAATATTTATAGGAACTCCATGCCGTGAAGATGTGGATGCCCATGCATACATACAGAACTTGTTCAACTTTGTTGACATTATGTTGGTCTTGCAAGTGTATGATGCCCGTCAAGCAGCCAGGCAGCACACTGGTTGTTGTGTGACATGTGGGAACACAGTCTTGTGTTTTGGGTACATAACTCTAGAGTATGACATGGCCTGGACATGTGGCAGGTGGACATACATTGGTCAAAGGTGGCCAGTCCACTGCAGTAGGCCTCACAGCCATGTCATGCAGATATCCACCATTAATCTGTTGAAGGGCAGGATGCATGACTTGCTGTGAAATTGTCACCTATGATGGATCATTGACACTGTGCTGCTTGTTTCAGCAAGCCTTGACATCTATGTCAATGGACATTGCACATTATATTGTGTTACTGCAGCAGTTCTCCTAATCACCATCTTGTCAGTTACCTAGTGACATACCACCAACCCTGGAACAGAAGGCATAATACATGCAAAAGCCAACTGATTTCCAAGGTTGCTAATCAAGGTATCTACCTGGAGAAGGATATGTGAAGCATGCAGAGTCTTTCATGATGTGGAACACCTATGTGGATGAACAAAGAGGTCATGTCCTGCTTCTCATCATGAGCTTTGTAGCAATGTTTTGCATGTGAAAACAGACAATGTATTGGAGCATGGTATCGTATGTGAGAGTTGTTTGGTGAGACCAGCATTAGTAGTTGCCAGGCACAAGCAATACCATGGATTCCCCTGCATTCCACAGTCTTCACTAGATAATTGTGTCTTTCCAGTACACACCACTTGGATAGTGCCCAAATGCAGAATACCTGTGTAAAACCCCCAACAGGGTATACATATTACACTTCCCAAACATGATTGTCTGTGATCTGTACAAACACCTTGGATGACTCTCTTCTTGGAACATGATGGAAAAAATTGCAATACCTAGTTGCACAAATGACAACTAGCATGCAGTGCCAAGCAGTGTCCCCAGATCTCTGAGCCATATGATATGAAATGCCATGAAAGGAGTTAGCATGGATATGAACAGTAACAATGTTGTGCACCTACTGACACTGGACCAAACACCGTTTGTTTTGCTCAAGGCCAGATCATGCCTACCTACCCTAACTGGTGGACCTCACTGAGTGTCAAACTAGTCAATGGATGAGGGGAATATGACTCACTCCACCTACTATGGCCTGACAAGGTGTTTGACAATACTAGGCCAGCAGGTCTTGCTGAAAACTGTGTAGGTTATTTACAGAGTTGTGTCAGCCAGTGGGTAGGCAAGTGTCTGATAGTCATAATCTGGGAAGATAACATTGGGAGACCTATGCTACAATGACACCAATCACCAGTGGATTTCCCCAACATCATTAATGGAGTACCCCTTCTAGCCATTCCCTTCTCTGCAGTCACAGCCACTGTCAGTAACCTCTGACTGACTACATTAGCAGGTGATTGCATATTAGGAGCTGTCACTGAATCCCACACAGAGCCAACAGTTATCCAGGATGGCCTGAGACACACATTTAGTTGTTGTCAGAGTCACTGACAATAGTAAATGCCAACGACTGCACAATACTATCCTTTGTGAAGTCATCCACCCCTGGAAATTATGGTAGTGACTGCACACCGCATACAGTTGAGCCATTACTCATGGAGTTGTAGACACAGAGAGTAATGTAGCCTTTGACTTTCACTGGTTGGTAAGATGTGGGAATCCATTCAGTTCTGTACAACCTATACAGAATGGTATGGTATGTGGATCCCAGACTGTTATTGTTATATTGGTTGTGGCACTCATTACACCTATCATTGAGTGCAATGGCACCTTTGCTATGTCACTACACAGGTATATCTTACAACTGTACGAGCCGCACAGGTTACATGGTAATTCAAGACACATTGTAGATAACATGCCCCAGGAAGTCCGTGTCAAGACTGTACATGTAGTCAGTGTCCTACATGCTTTGGAGAGGATGTGCATGGCTGTCATACAGGGAGTTGCCAGATCTCACTGTGTGTCTGCCATGTATCCAACATGGGACTAACACATGTCTTACCTGTTCTACACAACTATACCATCACTGTGGTATAAATACTACATGCTGGAGAGACAGGTATGTAACATAGACACTACACCCTATATGTAACAGGCACCACATGCATGTGAAGCACATATCTGCTGTAACACACATCATGTGTAAGTTAAACAATCAGAACAAGATAATCATACCTGGTGTAGGACAAATGTCTGTAATGGACATAAAAAATCTGTAGATGGGTCATCGCCATCACCACAGCTTGTAGATGTGTTAGCGCCTGAAACCCTGCTAACACTTATTAATGGTATCAGACCTTTTTATAGATTAGGAATGCATGAGTAGGCTGGATGATGCCATTGCCCTTGTTAGCCTATTATACACATATGAATCTATGGTGTCATGCAACTATAGTGCTGTACCTTGCTGAAGACATATTTCTGTTGTGCTGATATTCCACCCTGTGCTGTAATGTCTTTGGGTTTATTGCTGCTGTGTATCCATAGACTCCTGAAATTAAAAAATAAACAGGTCCTTGACACACCTTTCATTGTACATACATACATACATACATACATACATACATACAAATGTTTCAAGCACAGGCATTAAGCCCTTCTAACTTGCCAATATGCCAAAACACTTGTTCCCATAATAAATGTCCAGGTTGTTCTTAAAATATCTAAACTAGTACTTGCTTTAATGTAATTTGATAGTCTGTTCCAAGCATCAGCTACTCTGTCAGAGAACCAATTAGAATCTTCTACATAGGTTATCTGATGATTCTCTAGTACATTTTGATAACCCCAAACATTCCCAGAGGTAGTTGTCCCTAAATGCCCTATATACTTGAATAAGATCTCCTCTTAAATATCTGTAAGAGACACTGTATAAGTTCAGATATTTAGTCTTTCACAATAACTTAGATTTTCACATCCATGGATGCCCTTAGTATATTTCTGCTGTACTCTTTCCAGTTTATTCATGCTTGTTTTCCTATAGGGTTTCCATATTGTTATTCCATACTCAAGTTTGGGTCTAATGTAACTAACAAACAATGACTTTGTTATGTTTGATTTCCTAGACTTTATAAATCTTTTTATACAACCTATAGTTCTATAACTATCATTAGCCAATTGCTTGATATGATTAGAAAAACTCATAGGTGAATCTACCCATATATCCAGGTCCTTAAATGAGTCTACAGTTTCAATCATTGTGTGCTGTATTAAATATTCACCTTTCAGTTTATGTCTCCCAAATCTCATATGCTTAGTTTTTGATGTATTTATCAACATATTATTCTCCTGTGCCCAAACTGTCAATTTAGTCAAATTATTTTGCAGACGTGCCTTATCTGTAACACTTGTAATCAGTTTACCCAATTTCAGATTGTCAGCATATAGACTGTAGAACACCTCAGATGAAAAAATAAGGTCTGAAAGATACAATCTAAACAAGTAAGGTTCTAGTACAGAGCCCTGTGGGACACCTTGACTGTAACCAAGGATTTCACCTGTCCAATCGGTGTGTGATACTTGCCATTTCCTATTTGTAAGCCATGCAGCTATCCATCTTATCAACAGTACATCAATATCTAGTTGCACTAATTTATTGATCAGTGTTTTGTGCATGACCCTGTTAAATGCTGAAGTTAAATCTATATAAATCACATCACAGCACAAATTTTCATTCATAGCTGTTATTATATTGTTATAGAACATCATGTTACAGGTGGCAATAGATCTATGTTCAACATATGCATGCTGATATATGGTTTCAAGTCCTAACCTATCCAGCTCTGACAATAACTTATCCAGTATTACCTTCTCCATTACTTTTCCAAAACATAAAAGTAGACTTAAGGATCTATATGATTCTGGGTTTGTCCTACTCCCTTTTCCCTTAAAGACAGGTTTAATAAGTGAATGTCTCCAATCTTGAGGAATCTCCCCATATTTATATGACCTAGTGAATAACAGATGCAATGGCAGTGGAAGTTCTTGCTTAAATGTTCTCAAGTCATTGTTACTTATTCCGTCTCATCCCTGCTCTTTGTTTGGATCCAGTTTGCACAGTTCTTTTTTAATATAATCTAATTTGATTCCAGTATCTGGGGTTACCTGGATTTCACTAGGACAACTTACCACCCCTTTTGTGGAGCCAAGCTGTTTTGCATAAGATTTTGTAAATACGTCTATAATCTGTTCTGTCTGAGAATAAATTTTAGAATCTGCAGTGTTACAGCCATTACAACATCATAAAACATAAGGTACACAAAATTATGTGACTTACTCATTACAAATGTTAGCATAGAGCATCTGTCTGTAACCAGTACAAGTGGCATGGCAAAGCAACACTGGATTACACAATTACATATTAATTTGTATAGTCACCCTGTGCATCAGACAAATAGCTTCATTTCCCTGCATTGATGATGAAAATGACAGGGATTGGCACAGGTATCATCAGTTGCACAGGGTGTTGTGTGGGAGTGCAGGAGTCCTAGGTTGACCTAATAGGTTGAAAGCATGTGTGTGAGTCAGGAAGGAAACAGGCAAGATGGACCATGGAAATGTGCCATGTGTGTCTGTTGGTGATCTAAATTTGACAGTGGTGTATGAGTGTGTGCATGAACACAGTCATGCTCGGTGCTAGTACTACATGTGTGTATGTTGTACAGCTTTGACCCATGCATGGTAGAGCTGACAGTTCATATTCTCTGCCTCTGAACATGGGAAGTGCTCTGCCAGGAGTTGCACTGGCATCTCCATGCCCACGGTCAGAATTGGTGCTACTACCTGATGGTGACTGCTGTTTGCTGGGATTGTGTCCTTCATGGGAATGCCCAGGACCACAAGCGCATGGTCTGCCATGTCTTGGTGTGGACAGCACACTCCCCTCTGGAGCACTGAATGTATTGCCTCTATGGGAGTGTGATTGTGCACTGCCATGAGGACTGTCAGCAGATGGAGTTGCTGACCTACGTCCATGAGTCCAACGCTCAACTCCAACCAGATGTTCCAGCACAGATAATGTGCATTCTAAGACAGACATTCTGTGATCTGTCGCAGACCACCTTCTTTCCACTGCATCAGTGAACCAATCCAGGGTGTAAGTAATGCAGTGGAGGCAGTTACTAATGTCAGATTGTGCTGCATCCATAACCCTGAACATATATCTGTAGTTCCTTTCAGAACATTGTAAAGCAAAACAAAAGTGGTACCACACAGCAGAAAGTTAATATAAAAGAACTTTAATATGAAACGTGAGCGCTTTCACTAATAACATTCACTTCTTCAGACCGTTCTTTCTGCCGTGTGGAACCACTTTTGTTTTGCTTTACAATTATTGATTTTCTTTAGTTGGTTCCCTGGAATACTCAGAGGTTTGTTCACTTTTCCTTTCAGAACATGCCTGTGCCTCCATGATGGCCCGAAACATACACCGAGTGACCCTGGATGTGACACCTGCAACAGGTGCTGGAAGGACAGCAGACCTATCAATCTGCCTGTGTGGAACCTCACTAGCTCTTTGGCAATGGTAAGTGTCTACACTCACTGGAGCCATAGTTGCCACACTTTTCTGTTCAATGTCCCTACCCTCTGACTGTCAGATATCTTTGGCCTCCAGGGACTGGGTATATGTAGGCATACTTACTCTATGTGGTGACAATGAGGGCAGAAGAAGGATGTCAACCTCTGGGACAGATTCAGCCCCTGAAACCCCCACCTGTGCCTCACTCTGGCCGCTATTATCATCAGAGTCAGAAGAGACACTGACATCAGGTTGTGTAGGGGACAGAGACCAATTCCCACTGGTCAACTGTGATAAGAAATGGAAAAGCATTATATTAATACCTACAATATTATGCTCTGTAGTACTATGTTGCAATATATGTAGAGCTTTATAAACTGTTGTCACTAATACAGATCTGTTTAAAACACAACCTCATATATTAGGACATAAGGACATTACTTTTCCCACAAACAGCTGTAGTTACTTGTAAATAAAAGCTCTTTACCCAGCAATCTCATCACCAACAATGAGGTACACTGCTGACATTTGTGAGGACTCTGCACAGTTGACACATATGACAATCTGTAATGTCCTGACAATACTGTCACATCCCTCAATGTGGTCACACCTACAAGACATAGGTATGACTCTAACGTGTGTACAATCAGAAAATATCTGTGCAGTTGGCAATCATGCTGACAGTACAGCAATCCAGGCAGCAGGCCTGGAATGAAACTTTAGAAAATACAATGCTGTAAATCTACATCTGTAACAAAACAGTATCATGCTTACCAGGAGCAGGTAATGTAAGTGCCACCGCATGTTGCACTATAACAAGGTAATGTGTCCGTATTTCACATTTACAGTAGCTAATGTAATTATGTTGGTCAAAATCTGAGTATGAGATTCAAACTGCAGTTAAATCCCTCCCCTCAAAGAACAAAGGCCTGACACCCACATAAAAGTATGTACACCCTGACACCCTGACACACTATCTGCTACAGTATTCCAGTGCTGATCAAACTAAGCTTACCCGAACACTCCTTTGCCATGGCAACTGTGGTGCACCTATCCACGATGTCCAGTGCAATAGACACCTGTGACCTGTCGTGTGTTCCTAGATTTGCCAGGTATTCCTCAGTGTCTGAGAGTGGTTGCTCTGCTGCAGACCCTCCACCGGTGACACCACATTCTCTTGCTACATACTCTGCTTTTCTGCATGCAGCATTAATCATGTCTGTTGCACGGTGCTGAACATGCGCATATGTCCTGCTCTGATGACATACGGCATTGACGTCATGGACAAGGTTATCCCAAATGCTGTCTGCTGTTCCCTGCTTTCCCTCTCCCTGGACAGTAGAAGTTTATGGTGTTGACTGAGGCCTTCCAGTATTTTATAATTCTCTGCATCTGTGAAAGGGGCACGTCATCTGGGATACATGTTTCCTGAAAGACAACAAAATGGGAACACGTCAGGATCACATACATGGAGGAACACAATGTAGAGATACAACAAGAACATAATGTCTGGCAGTATCCACTGCTTGATCACACACATTGTGCAAACATGCTAAGAGTGTGGATTCAACTAAGATACCAGCAGTAGTCAGCTATTCTCATGTGTGCCATGACAGCTACTGCTGTATGATCATACACCCAACACTGGAGTCCATTGTAGTGTGCCCGCTAGGGGCAACCTCCCTCATAATATATAAAAACAACAGTGCAAAACAAATAGCAGTGTGCTATTACAACCACTATAAAGGGACAGTCCCACAAGACCAGTGTGCCACATTGACAAAAAACATTCCACCCTTGATGTATTATACATCATCTGTAGGTGTAACAAATATGGAGATCAATGCCATGTCATTATATCAGTTCTAAGAAATGCTTAATGCTATAATCCCCATTTCCCCTAAGTATATTAACACATATGCATCATGTTGTAAGCAAATAGTTTACATACCTGATGGAGTACAATACTCCTCTGTTGATATGTGCAGATATATAATGATTTTGGCAACTTGTTTACTGTGTGAAGAAAGTCTCATACAGACTGGTTCCCCATAGCCAGCTGTTTGCCTTTATAACATGCTTCTCTTTACCAGGTGATTGTCTCTTAACCAGTCTGTGCTTCTGAAATGCTATTTGCAGCCAACACAGCTGAGTTGCAGGATCATCAGCCAATGATATGCAAATACTGAAAAAGATATAGGGCCTTCATGTAGATTAGAAGCCCTTTCTGATATGCTGTGCTGGACATTACTGAGGTCAACAGACTACATCATCACAGAGAGTAGGTCTGTAGCAGCTACTTTTACATACAGATATCTGTGCTATTGGCTGCAGTTGCTGCTGCAGGCAACAGGCATAGCAGACAGTGTGAACACTTTGGAGGACAACAAGCTGTGCCATAACAGAGACCTGGTTCAAGGCAGCAGAAAGCACCCCTGCACTACCAGGCTACAACTCATTCCACACCTTTCGGCCCCAGAACTTGGACTGAAGCTCCAAAAGTGGTGGTGTTTCCATATTTATAAAGGATACGCACACCTCCAGACTGATAGCCTAACATAACGCATCTGAGATATTACAGGTGCAGCTAACATTGGTAAGACAGTGATTCAGGTCGTAGCCTTCTATAGGTCCCCAACCATGTTCCAAGACTCACACTCCATGTTCCTAAGCAACTTAGAGAATATTAGGGTCCAACTTAGCACCCTCATACTGGGGCAACTTCAACTAGCCCTCCATTAACTGAGAAAGCTACTCATGTACCAGTACACTTGCCCAATGTTTCCTGGAATTCATTAATTCCAATGCTTTGGACCAGCTTGTTCTTACTCCCACTAGAGGTAACAATATCCTTGACCTGGTCATTACCAACATGGGTGACTGCTGCTCTACACCAGTAGTCAACTCCTCTCTGGTTAGAGCCGACCACAAACTAATCATCTTGTATATCCATATCCATCCCACCCCCTGCAAAAGAAGCCACCATGACAAACTTCTCCAAAGCTAACTTTGGGCTCCTAAAAACAGAGTTGGCTAACTTCATGACACCCATGCAAATGGAGAATAGTTGCATGACTGCCGAATCATACACCAATGCACTGTACAAACACGTACACAAATGCATGGATCTCGCCATATCCAATAGAACCAAGACACTTTGCTCCAAAAAAGGAAGCCAATCTGGTGGTCCCCTGCCATACTACAACAGAAGGAGGAGACTGATGCAGAAAAAGGTGGCATCTCAAGACTAGAAAAACTCCTTTATCAGTCTTAACAAAAAGTTGAGATCCCTCATCAAATCCTCCAAAGCTAGCTATGAAAACAGAATTGAAGCAGATAGTAAAGCCAACCACAAGGCCTTCTATAGTTATGTAAGGAATCTCCATGGCAATACCCAGATTTGCTCTGACCTACTACACAATGGTACCTCCTATACTGAGCCAACAAATATTGCCAATATACTGGAGCACAGATTCAGTGCCAACTTTACCCCACTCCCCCCCGAGGACCAATCACAATACCAGTAGCTTGCCAGGCACCAGTGGTGGCTGGTGACTTCAAATCAAAGGGGAACTGCAGGAGACAGATGAAAGGGTGGGGCCAATGGGAGGGGTGTGACCAACTAGAAAGGGGTGGAGCTATGCTCAAAACCACAAAAACTGGGACTTTAATTAAATATGCTGCTCTGGTTGCCAAACCATGATTAGAGAGCCCAATTAAGACAAAATGAAGTGTGGAAGAAAACAATATTTCAATGCATTGGCTACATGACAGCTTACTTAATATCTAGATGGAAACAAAAAGGTTGGGAGGCATGACAAAATAAATTACTTTTAAAATACATTACTGGAATTCCAGTCAAAATCAATTATAAAAAACAAGCAGCACTCAACTCAAATCACTTCTCCTTGCACTGCAGTTCTAATTATAATTTATATTCAGCTTTATAAATGTACCAAAATGTTGAAAGTAGTAATCTCTGTGATACTCCCACTTTTAAAAATGTTTCTTATAAAAATAGACCTGCTGCCTAACAACTATCTACTTGTTTCATGGGGAAAACATGATCAAACTAAAAAATGAACAGCAAACAAGAAACAAGGTCAAGATAAATTGCTTAAAGGATTACTGCACAGGTTATGGACCACACACGATAGATTAGTATTCTGTTTAGTTTACTGGTAAAGTCTGCAAAGACGACTGCAAGTCTCCAACAAATGTAGTGAGCTTCTGAAAATACTGTAATCCTGTCCTCTATTACAAATACTGTCTTATGCATTTCAATACCTAAGGCTTATACATTATCTAGTTATGTAAATATTCTCTGCATTGCAACAACAAAAAGGCTTTCAATGTTGGCAATCCTTTAACAGTATGCTTATTAAGGCTTACTTGCATTTTACAATCTCAGACAAGCTTACCTGAGGGTCATTAAAGCCTTGCTACTTAAACACAGAGCAATAGGCAGTGCAACACATGCATTTCCTGAATAATAATAAGCATAAATCAACAGTATAAATATATGACAGAAATACAGAATATTCTGCAAAGTTAAGGACAGATGAAAAGCCACTGTAGTACTTGTTTCTACCTTGAATGGGGGGATACTCTGCACACTTATGCTGCATAACTGCACAATTTGAAATGTCTCTGGATGGCGGTGATGGCCCTGACACATTTGTCATACCTCTCAACCTCAGAGCAAGAAATCTAAACAAAGCCATAAAATAGAAGTGGGACAAAGGCCCAAAAATAATGACAATTTTTAAATATTGCTTTTATAAACTTATAAAGATAATAGAATAGTAGGTCTTGTATTAGTATGAATTTTCTGAATAGTGTGAAATCTGAAAATCAAATGTCTGTCATTATTTTCTAGCTCCAATCTTTAATGATTTGCCACTAATTTGCCAGAAAACCAAAATTTTATGAAAAATGGACCAAAATGTGATGCAAAAATATAAACCAAAGAAGGGACACTCTTTTAATATTAGTACTGTTAAGTCGAGCAGCTGACAATATAAGAGAATCTACATGCATTTCTGAAGAAAAGTAATCTATAACTCTGATAATTACAATTATTTCTTAATTGTAAACTCTCCACATTTTCTTCCAAAATTACCATTTTGCAGAGGGATTATTAGGGGGAGATCAACATTTTGAGCCAAAGTTGGGGACAGTTGAAAGGTTTGGATATACCTAATTCTATAAAGTGATTTATTTGCGCGTACCTCTCAACCTCTTAATGCAGGAAATCTGGACAAGGACAAATATATTGGGGGAATGTACAGACAGTACTAAAAATTGCTGTTGTATAAACTTAGACAGTTGATAGAATAACAGGTCTTGCTTTAGCATGGATTTTTCTGAAGAGTGTGAAGTCTGAAACTCAATGTCTGTTATTATTTAGTGACTTCATTCCTAAATGATTTGCCAGAAAACCACAAATTTTATGAGGAACAAACCAAAAATAAAAAGCAAAAATTGATTCATTCTGTAAAAATCTGGACAGTTGAGAGTTATAGTTCAGCCAGCGGTGTCATTGAGTTTGCTGCCCTTCCTCCATCACAAAATCATGGTCAAATGGGGCCTCTACCCCTGCAGCTATTCCAGTGTCAAATTACTTGGCTATTTCACCCCATTTACCATAAACACTGTAATGTGCATACTGCTTTACTTATACGATGATTTGGATTTCATTTAAAAGTTTTATTTTACATTTTAAAGCACAAACACTAATAGACATCTGCTAAACAAAGCAATGCAGTCTCACAATGAAAATAGACTTAGCATTAAAACTTCTTTCCCCTTGAAACTCACACTCATTAAAACAGCACTGAAACCCACATTCAAAGAAAATACATCTGGCCAGTGGCAGATTAAGATTAACTTTGGGCTCTTTTCAAATCATAGGCCCCTTGCACATGAAACATACATGTGTTCTTTGATACACCTTCTAGACTGTATTAAATTATTTTCCTTGTATAATTGCCGCCCCTATAGTGCCTTTTTAGGCAAGGTTCAAATGACAAATTCACCACCGTAACAGGAACAGGCAAGCAAAAACTGAGGGTAATGCTGCTCAATGCTAGAAGCCTAAATCTCAAATGCACTCACTCGAGGAAATCCTTAAAATCGAGAACATTGATATCTGTGCAGTGACTGAGACCTGGTTCAAGGCTCCAGAGAGCACCACTGCATTACCAGGCTATAACTCATACCACACTTTTTGGCCATCTAACCTGGACCAGAACACCAAAGATGGAGGTGTGTCCATATTCATTAAGGATAGCCACACCTCCAGGCTAATTGCGGAGCATAATATATCCGAGTTTATCCAAGTGCAACTAACTCTGGGCAAAACTGCAATTCAAATTGTAGCTTGCTAGAAATCCCCTACCATGCCCCAGGATTCCCACTCCTCTTTTCTTGATATACTGGAAAATATTAGGGTTCAATCAAACACCCTAATAATGGGCGATTTCAATTACCCCACCATTAACTGGGAAAACTGCTCATGTACCAACTCCTTTGCTCAACGCTTTCTGGAATTCATAAATTCCAATGCCCTGGATCAACTTATCCACACCCCCACCAGGGGCAACAATATCCTAGACATAGTCATTACCAGTAATGAGTGACCGATGTTCCACACCTGAAGTCAACTCCTCATTAGTCAGATCCGACCATAAGCTAATCACCCTAGATATCCACATCCCACCCCCACCCACCATTAAGGAAACCATGGTAAAAAATTTCTCCAAAGCCAACTTCATGCTTCTTAAAATGGAAGTGGTGAACGTCATGACACCTATTCAGATATACAATACAGGCACGACTGCTGAATCCTTCACAAATGCACTCTATAAGCACTTACACGAGTGCATGGATCATGCTATCCCAAACAGAACCAAGATGCTATCCTCCAAAAAAAGGAAGCCAATCTGGTGGTCCCCTGCCATAAACAAACTCTACAACAGAAGGAAGAAACTGTTTCAAAAGGAGTAAAATCCCATGAGTGGAGGAGCTCCCTGGTCAGCCTTAGTAAGAAGCTAAGATCCCTTATAAGATCCTCCAAAGCTAGCTATGAAAACAAAATCACCACTGATTCTAAGGACAACCACAAAGCATTCTATAGCGATGTCAAGAATTTCAAAGGCAACACCCATATCTGCTCTGAGTTACAGCACAATGGCACGAAAATTACAGAACCAGCTGATATTGCCAACATCCTGGCAGATAGGTTCAGTGCTAACTTTACCCCCTCTCACCCCCTAAAGGGTCCATATCTTTGCAGAAAGAATGCAGAGTATCTGTAATCACATCTATACAGGTAAAAGCTGCACTCTCTAAAACCAAAAATACAGCATCCACGGGACCGGACAACATCCCAGACTACGTTTTACATGAACTTCAGAACAAACTCGCTCCCCAACTAAGCACCATATTCAGTCATAGTCTCACGTCAGGCTTTGTTCTCACTGAATGGCACACAGCAACATTTATCCCACTCCACAAAGGGAATGCCACCACTGATCCTGGGAACTATCGCCCTATTAGCCTGACAAGCCTGGTCTGCAAGGCCATGGAAGGTATTATCATCAAACTCATAAACAAAGACATTGGTAACTTCCAAACTCTGGACCCCACCCAGTTCAGGTTTGTGAAAGGCAAATCATGCCTTCTGAACTTGATCGACTTCTTTGAAGCACTCACCAAAGCCATAGATGAGGGTAAGGTGATTCACACAGCCTATCTAGATCTCTCCAAGGCTTTCTACACCATCCCCCACTCCCCCACTCTGGAATTATAGCTAAACTCACTAAACTAGGTATAAATACCTATGTCACAACATGGGTTGTCAACTGTCTCACTGACAGAACCCACACTGTCAAAGTAGCAGATTCCAAATCTGACTTCAGACCATTGACAAGTGGAGTACCACAGGGTTCAGTCCTGGGTCCTCTCCTGTTTGGTATCTACTTCTCTGAAGTACAGGCTAACACAGAAGGTCTTTGGCTAATGAAGTTTGCAGATGACTGCAAACTAGGATCCATAATCGAAACTCCTAACGATGTGAACATCCTACAAAAGGGCCTCACTGAGACAGATAGCTGGTGTTAAAGCCATGGCCTCAAGCTCAATGCCAAAAAGTGCATTGTCATCCCCTTTGGCAAAAACTCTGTACCCATGAACTACCACATAGGCGATAGTCTACTTAACACTGAAAGTGTGATAAGAGACCTTGGGACACAGGTGGACAGTAGTCTCTCCTTTGATAATCACATCACCACAGTGATCAGGAAATTCTTCTATGTGGCACACCTCATCACAAAAGTTTCTCATCCAGAAAAAAAGAGGTCATTGTTCCCCTCTACTCATCACTCATTAGACCCATTATAGAGTACAACGCCCCTTTTGGTATGTACCTCACAAGACATCTACAACAACTGGAAAGGCTGCAGAAATACCTCACAAAGACGATTACTGGCATCAAACAGATGCCCTATGCAGACCATCTCAAAAAAACCCAGCTTTACTCCATTGCATATCGCCTACTCAGAGGTGATCACTGCCTAACATACAAAGCTATGTCAAACCCAGAGCTGTTGGACATGCTCTACTTAAAGAAATCCCAGTCCTTCCAAGCTACACGCTCTAGGGACCTAAACCTTGTCACCACAATAAACAGAACATGCTAGAGGGATAGATTCCTGTCCCAGAGACTTCCCATACTCTGGAACAGACTACCTATCTATGTCAAACAGAGCTCCTCATTAGCACTCTTCAAGAAAAATCTTGATGATTGGATGGGAAATAGGAAATTCACCCTGGGGATCACTTCTGTGGCTCTACTTGACAGGGTCACAGGAAAATAATTTTCTTGGGTGGTGAATGCTAGGGTACCTTTTTGGCTAGGTTTATATAGGCCCTAAGGCCAATAGCCTGGTACCTACCTATGAACCTATGAGGCTGCATGTTGCAAGCTGTTGGAAGAGAAGCACGCCATTATGCATACTAGTTTTGTACAGATTCAGCTTGTATTTTTGAAAAGTATTGCAGAAATGCTTACATATGTGTGGGTCATTCCCATCCCTGGCCTCTTGGACCCAGGTGCCCAAAGTCCCCCTCTTCCATCTCATGAGGTCATCATAATGGTGATGACACTGCTCACCAGTTTGTGGGACACAAGTAGCACTAGTAGCATCCCTGGCCAAATTATCCCAGGCCTCAGCCTTACATTCTGTGCTCTGATAATCGCCCTGCAACAGCCTAGGTTCATAAGTCTGTACCAAAAGCCCAACAAACACTCTGGACTCCTGCATACCCCACCTGTACACCCAAAAGTGCACACCTTTTCCAACAATGGCTGGTATACCAACATTAGTATGAATTCAAGAAATGTTTCAGAATTCCCATCTATTATCCTTAATATAGGCTGTTTTCCCACCATTACACCTCATACTGCAACATTCAAAAAGTGCTGTGTTGCTTAGCATCACACAAACTCGCTTAGCATTGTGCAAATGAATGCAACCATGTTTAAACAAAGCTTAGCAGCATGCAGTGTAGCCATTAATCAAGTTTAAGCAGTGCTTAGCACCACACAGCTCTTCCAAATGTAGCAAATTTGCTTTTAAATTAAGCAAAACATTCACTTACATTACAAAAAAGGTATGATTGCTAGGTACTCGAACCCAGGACCTACTAAGCTTTAGGCCACAAATCTACCCATTTAGCTACTTGGATATTATCTAAACTAGTATACCTTTACATATACTACTAAGCTACCTGTTAGCATTGCTAAGCACCATGCTGCGCCTTGCAAACATACAAAAAAAAATTAATTACATCCGGTTTGTATTTGTAGATGTCTAGCAGGTGTCAGCTGTATATATATATATATATATATATATATATATATATATATATATATATATATATATGTGTGTGTGTGTGTGTGTGTGTGTGTGTGTGTGTGTGTGTGTGTGTGTAAGCGCAGCTTGGCACTGCTCTGCTCTTTGCTGCTCAAACAGGCATTAAAAAAATCTTTAGGAAGTTAAAACACTAAATATTCAGTCACACACATTTCAACACTAGTAGGGTACATTACAGGGACTCTTACCCTGTGCATAACATCTGTCCAGGAATTCCCTGGACAATCCACAACCATGGGATAGCCACTACATGACTACCTACACAGATTCACTATCCCTGTTTCTATACTCTCCCTTTCCAGTGTGCTTTGATTAATATTTATGGTGCAGTGCCGAGGGGAAACCTTGGCCGTGTACACAGGTACATTCCATGTGGACACTACACAGAACCTACATAGATTTTATTGAATCCTGGGAACTAAGCATACTCTTTCAAACAGAGATGACTGGATAATATAGCCAAGACCAAAATACATTTGGAAATAGATTTCACTAACTGTTTGTGTCTGAATATTGTCAAAGTATTCTAGTGGTAAAAAGAGGGAGACACTAGTTCTGCCAGGGGTAGTTCAGGACCAGAGCCAGGTTTTATGTAGGTAGTATTTTAGTAGTACTTTGAAGTTGGAGAGGTTAGAGGTAGATCTAATTTGCAGAGGTATATAATTCCATTTTTAGAGACAGAGTATGAGTACAGAGTTTTGCCAGAGGATTTGTGGGGATATATATACTGATAATATGTTCATTATATCAAAGTACTCTGTTAGGGTGATAGGAATGGAAAATAGGAGTAAAAGTAAGGTAGTCATTTACTATGTGAACAATTTTGTGGGTGGTGATACGCTGTATGTAATTTATGTGCTGAGACAGTTTCAAGCCAATTTGAAGCCTTAAGGGCAATACAGTGATGGCTGTGACATAGTTTGCTGGTGGCAAATTTTGCAGCCTTATTATAGCATGCCTCCAGCTTATTTGTAATAGTAGCCTGAAGGCTGATTAGGATGGGTGCACAGTGTAAGAGAGTTGGGAGAAGGAAGGTAGTGGAAAGAGTGGTTTTGGTGGTGTTAAGGAAGTTTTTATACATGTAGAACATGCCAAATTTTGATGAGTCTTGTTTATCTTATTTTTAAAATGCAGGTGAAATGTAAGGTTATCATCAATAACACACCAAGACGTTTTGTATGGGAGACTACATCAACTTCAGTTTTATTTAGTGAAAAGATTTTGAAATTTGTTTTATCAAGCATCTGTAATTTGGGGAAAATAGCAATAACTTTGTTTTTTTTTTAGGATTGAGCAGTAGCTGGGCATTATGGAGCTATTTCTCAACTGAGGAAAAATGTCTTGCATAATATGGAGGAGTTACAGCAAGTCAATAGATACACATTTAAGCATGAAATAATCAGCATATTATATAAGAGAGGATGAAACTACAGAGGTATAGAGGTCATTAATAAAGATATTGAAGAGGAATGGACCAAGAATAGAGCCTTGGGGTACACTAGTGAAGACCTGTGGGCATGATGAGAGAGTTTTCTGCTATTTCACAAACTGCAACCTGTCAATTAAATAGTTATTATACAACGTGTAGCAATTAACATTCAAAAAGGAGCATGCTGATTGGTCAGCCCAACCAGCGTGCCCGTTGTAAATCCATAATATGCCAACAATAAAAGTCAGGCTGCTAAAGTATCATTGACCAGATGGACTTTTTTTTCTATTATTATGTGGTAGATACACATTAGTCTTAATGAAATAAACTCTAAAACTGAAATGAGTGACATCATTTAGTGACTTTATTCCTCATATTTTTTTTTTTTTTGACAAATCACGGAGGAACAAAGTCACTAAATAATGACCGGCATTTCAGTTTCAGACTTTCTTTCCTTCAGACAATGCACATATATTCATATTTTTATAAATAAAAGATGAAGCGGTACATAACAGACCACAGAAAATACAAGAAATATCAGGCACATTCTACAAACTAAAACATAACTAATTTTCCTTGTATTTTCCTGTCTTTCTTGTACCTCTGAACTGTCAGGAGGTTACACTTTTTTTCTTTCAAAAAAAAAAAAATAGCAGCAGATATCATCCTTTCTCTGTTGCTTGCTTGCCACATCAGTGATGCACTGCGTAAGTCTGGCAATGCAAGTCCTATACATATGTGCAGAACATCATTAAAGAGAACAATCAGAAAATGACATGGAGGAACATTATGTTGCCATTATACAAAGACATTATTTAAGAAAAGTAAGTAGTAATTTTTTTCTTAAATAATCCCTGGGATTCATGAAGCTCAGCATAAGGCCAGCGTTAGGCTTGCGCCGACCATGCGGCATGTAGATGGAGCAGTAGCGCCATATGCATATTAATGAAGGCGCGCTGCCGCCACAGCCACATGCATAGGAAACAAGCGCGAGTGCATGGGGCGTGTCGAAGTGCCGCACGGAGGCGTGGAAATGTCGACTGTTGACGTGCAACCTAAAATGCTGGAATATTACAATCTGCCTGCAATAGTAATCACACCTGTCAGTGTCCGTGGATACTGAAATGTATGCAAAGCATGCAAGACAGTTCTTGCGAACACGAAATTAAGAAGCAAACAGAAATGCACGTTAATGAATATCGAGTCTCCATCCCTCGAACAAATGACATTTAAAACCGTGTGCCCATATTCTAATGCAGTGTAGATAGTTATACCAAGTGGAAGTGAAATGCATCATGTTAGCACCCCACCAATAGCTACATGTAGCCCAATGGTCAGGGTTACCACCTGTCCCACATTGTGAGGGACAGTACACAGCTGGGCAGTTGTGTCCATACCAAAACCATTATAAATGTAAAATATCCTGCGACTGTATGACATAATTATGTCCCACATCGCATGTAATAGTCACATACAATAGTTATTTCCATATGTAACATACCACATGTTACAAGAAATAGAATAAGCAAGTAAACGAAACAGAAGGAGCATAGAAACTGCTACGACAATAAGCTAACATGTAGGCATAAAACAAAAGTATTATCCGTAGTACTGACCGTGGGTATGTGTTGTCTTGTAGAATCTGATTTGTGTCCGGAATATATCCCATCCTGGCCATATGAAAAGGTGGCAACCCTACCAATGGTCAGAGCATTCGGCCAAAATCCACCCATATGTGGTCCAAGCCGTTCTTGTCAGGATGTGTCAAAGTTGAACGGGTATTACCCGGATGTACCTACCATGTCATGAAAGATAAGTATTTGCGTGTACCGATGTGCATGATGTACAGCATGTGAAAGGTTACCGATGTGCATGATGTACAGCATGTGGAAGGTGAAACATGCCAGGGTAGTCCTCACAACCATACCGGTACCTGACATATGTAGTGTATGCAATGTGTTCCCTTGACCGTGTCATGGGCCATCAACCAAAGAAGGGATGGATGGAGTGTCAGGAATATGTGTGTGGGGGGGGATGGGTAATGGTATAATCCACAAAGGCGAGATTGTATGGATGCACAATAGGTGAACTGGAGGTGTATGAGGGAGGAGCGGGTGAATCAGAAAGAAACACAAAGAACAAGCATACAAATCCGCAATACAACCTGACAGGCCATACTGTAGAACACAATCACACAAACATATGAATATTAAAATGTGCAATACACATGTACAGAAACGTCACCAGCACATACCTACAGAATGGTCTGGACAGAACTGGCCCATCCAAATGCAACACACCTGGATGCATAATTGAATACCCATCATCTCCTCTACAGCACACAACCCGCCCCCATTCCTGAACGTCCACCAAATCCAGCCATACTTGGGCTACTAGCTTGGTGCAGCCATATCTACAAAGAGTAACCACTACCCATATGTAGTAGTCAGAGTCACCCTAGGCAGTGTCAGGATTGCAAACTATGTATCCCTTGCATGTAAAACACTAACACATTTTCGTAAATCCAAAAGAATGGACGGTAATTGGCTTGTTCAATTTTTGGATATCCTTCATGGGATAAGTATCCTGTGTAAACATCAGACTTGGTATCATGACATGATGTCCAGTCCTGTAGACATCTGGACACAAGTTGTATGTGCAGTAGTGGTTCACGAGACTGTTCAGCCTCTATATAGTCATGCAGAACCTACTACCCGGGATCAAACACCTGCCCGTGATGCACGGCTCCCCACATGAATTATCGAGAGAATATATTGTACACAGTCGCATAGTGAAACTTGGAAATAGTGTG